>NC_134865.1:53462030-53772030 GCF_049852395.1 Peromyscus maniculatus bairdii | reverse complement strand
AATAAAATCCCTAAATAATAAGGGATACAGTGTCCCAAATGGCCATCTCTTGTCAACAAATAGCTTTCAGTAGCAGAATTGTTGGCCAAAGGGGTCCAATGGGAACCCCCAAACAACCCAGACGGTTGTCAAGACAATAGGTTGCTCTCTACAAACTGACAACAAGGCCCATTGCTAAAGACAACACCTATACAACTTATTGAACATAGGGATGTCAAGTGGGTGCCTACATAGAGCCTTCAGCTCTAGTTTCTAGTATCCCTGGTACAAGAAGGTACTCCGCATGCTACCAAAAGAGAAATGTAAGCATCAAACCAGTCACAAACCCTTTGGTCTCTAGTGGTGTCTTGTCTGCAAAACATGCTAGGGCAATGGTGTTCTAAAGCTTTTGGTGGTCATCAACTTGACTTAAGGCCCGCTCCACAAGGTGGAACCCATAACCCGACACTTCTTGGGTGACAAAGAACCAGCGATTAGATAGTCCAGGGACCTAAGGTAAAACCAAATAATAATGGTCTAAAAAAATTAGCAAACAGACAAAACAAAACCCAAAGTGATAAAAATGAGTCCTAAAGACATTCTGCTATACCCATAGACCAGTGCCTTATCTAAGACGCTTCCTCTTGCAGCAGATGGGAACAAACACAGAGACCCACAGCCAGACATTATGCAGAAAGTGAGAGACCTTGGAACACTCAGCCTTAAATGGGATGTCTCCATCCAATTCCTGCCCTTAGGGAATCCCACAGAAATCAGAAGAGGCAGAAAGAGTGTAAGAGACAGAAGGCATAGAGGATACCAAGGAACAGGGCCCTTTAAATCAATAACATCAAAGCTCATATGAACTCACAGAGACTGAGGCAGCATCAGGTCTTTTTTATATATATTATAACTTCCAGTTTAGTGTTTTTAAGGGATTCTTGAGTGGGAAAATGAATGGGTCTCTGATTCTTATGCCTTCTCTTGGGCTCTTTTTCTTCTGTTTGTCTTGTCCAACTCTGATGTGATAGTTTTCATTTTATCTTATTACATTTTATTGTTATATTTTATTGTTACCCTTTAGAAGCCTGAACTTTTCCAATGAGAGACAGAAAAGGAGTGGATCTCGGTGGGTGGGAACTCGGGGAGAAACTGAGAGTAGAGGGAGTGGAAACTGTAATCTGGATATATTAGTAAGAAGAGAATCTATTTTCAATAAAAGGACTAAAAAATGTTTTCTTTTTTCCAGTGTGTATTTTTGTTTTCATTTTCAGAAATTAGGTGGCCATAGGTGTGTGAACTTTTGTCCGGGTGTTTACTTCAATGTCATTGATTAGCATCTCTGTTTTTATTCACATACCATACTTTTAAAAAAAAACATGCTATAACTCTGTGTAGTATAATTTGAGATAGAGGATGGTGATATTATAGCATTTTTTTTGATATTTCGAGACAGGGTTTCTCTGTGTAGCTTTGTGCTTTTCCTGGATCTCGCTCTGTAGGCCAGGCTGGCCTCGAACTCACAAAGATCCACCTGCCTCTGCCTCCCAAGTGCTGGGATTAAAGGCGTGTGCCACCACCACCCGGCCATTTTTTTTTTTTTTTAATTCAGGATTGTTTTAGCTATCCTGTTTTTTTTGTTGTTGTTGTTTTGTTTTGTTTTGTGTGTGTGTGTGTGTGTGTGTGTGTGTGTGTGTGTGTGTGTATTTCCATATGAAGCTGAAAATTGTTCTTTCAATTTCTGTGAAGAACTGTGCTGGAGTTTTGATGGGGATTGCATAAATCTTTTGATCGCTTTTGGCAGGATGGCCATTTTCACTATATAATCTTACCAATCCATGAGCATGGGAAGTCTTTCCATCTTCTGATCGCTCCTGCAATTTCTTTCCTCAATGTCTTGTTTTTATTATACAAGACTTTTACTTACTGGGCTAGAGATACACCAAGTTATTCTGTTTGTTTTGTTTTGAGGCTATTGTGAAAGGTGTTGTTTCTCTGATTTTTACCTCAGGCTGTTTGTCATTTGTGTATTGGAGGGCTATTGATGTATGTGTGTTAATTCTGTATCCTGCTACTTAGCTGAAAGCACTTATCAGGTATAGAAGTTTTCTGGGGGAGTAATTAGGATCTCTTATGTATACAATCCTATCATCTACAAATAGTGATACTTTGATCTCTCCCTTCCATATTTGATCTCCTTTAGGTGTCTTATTGCTCTAGCTAAGACTTCAAGTACTATAGTGAATGGTAAGTGGACATTTTGTCTTGTTCCTGATTTTAATGAATATGGTTTGAGTTTTTCTCTGTTTAGGTTGGTGTTGGCTGTGGGTTTGTTATATGGTTACCTCTATTATGTTCAGGTATGTCCCTTGTATCCCTAATCTCTCTCGGACTTTTATCGTGAAGGGATATTGCATTTTGTATAAGGCCTTTTCTGTATCTAGTGAGATGATGATGTGTTTTTTTGTCTTTCAGTTCACTTAGTGGTATATAATGCTTATCAATTTTCACATGTCCAACCACCCCTGCATCTCTGGAATGAAGCCTATTTGATCATGGTGGATAATCTTTTTTTTCTTCCACAAAATAGATTTTATTGTATTGGAAATTTTATAAATAAGATGACTGGTTATTCATAAACAATTGTATCCAATTAAGTTTTCTTTTTTTCTGATTTTTGTTTTTTTTTAATTTTATTTATTTTATTTTACAATACCATTCAGTTCTACATATCAGCCATGGGTTCCCCTATTCTTCCCCCTCCCACCCCCTCCTCTTTCCCCCAGGCCACCCCCCATTCCCACCTCCTCCAGGGCAAATCCTCACCAGAGGACTGCGATCAACCTGGTAGACTCAGTCCAGGAATGTCCAGTCCCTTCCTCCCAGCCTGAGCCAAGTGTCCCTGCATAACCTCCAGGTTTCAAACAGCCAACTCATGCAATGAGCACAGGACTTGGTCCCACTGCCTAGTTGCCTCCCAAACTGATCAAGCCAATCAACTGTCTCACCTATTCAGAGGGCCTGATCCAGCTGGGGGCCCCTCAGCCTTTGGTTCATAGTTCATGTGTTTCCATTCATTTGGCTATTTTTTTTTCAATAATTGAGTAAAACCGAAATTTATTATAAGCCACAGTCGTCCTAGGGACCTCCATGCTATATATATAGCCTTCATGGTTCTATGGGTTGTGGTCTGATTGTTCTTTATTTTATATCTAGAATTCACTTATGAGTGAGTACATACCATGACTGTCTTTCTGGGTTTGGGTTACCTCACTCAGGATGATTTTTTTCTAGTTCCATCCATTTGCCTGCAAATTTCATGCTTTCATTGTTTTTCTCTGCTGAGCAGTACTCCATTGTGTATATGTACCACATTTTTTTCATCCATTCTTCCATTGAGGGGCATCTAGGTTGTTTCCAGGTTCTGGCTATTACAAATAGTGCTGCTATGAACATAGTTGAGCATGTATCTTTATGGTATGAATCAGCATTCCTTGGGTATATGCCCAAGAGTGGGATGGCTGGGTCTTGAGGTAGTTCGATTCCTAATTTTCTGAGAAACCGCCATACTGATTTCCACAGTGGTTGTACAAGTTTACATTCCCACCAACAGTGGAGGAGTGTTCCCTTTGCTCCACATCCTCTCCAACATTGACTGTCACTGGTGTTTTTGATCACAGCCATTCTGACAGGTGTAAGGTGGTATCTCAGAGTCGTTTTGATTTGCATTTCTCCGATGATTAAGGATGTTGAGCATTTCTTTAAATGTCTTTCAGTCATTTGTAGTTCTTGTTTTGTGAATTCTCTGTTTAGCTCTTTAGCCCATTTTTTAATTGGACTGTTCAGTATTTTGATGTCTAGTTTCTTGAGTTCTTTATATACTGTGGAGATCAATCCTCTGTCAGATGTGGGGTTGGTGAAGATCTTTTCCCATTCTGTCTTTTTGTCTTATTGGCCATGTCTTTCGCCCTGCAAAAGCTCCTCAATTTCTAGAGGTCCCATTTATTAATTGTTGTGCTCAGGGTCTGTGCTGTTGGTGTTTTATTTAGGAAATGGTCTCCGGTGCCAATGCATTCAAGAGTGCTTCCTACTTTCTTTTCTATTAAGTTTAGTGTAACTGGATTTATGTTGAGGTCCTTGATCAACCTGGACTTGAGTTTTGTGCATGGTGACAGATATGGATCTATTTGTAATCTTTTACATATTGACATCCAGTTATGCCAGCACCATTTGTTGAAGATACTTTCTTTTTTCCATGGTACAGTTTTGGCTCCTTTATAAAAAACCAGGTGTTCATATGTGCATGGATTAATGTCAGGGTCTTCAATTCGATTCCATTGGTCCGTGTGTCGGTTTTTATACCAGTACCAAGCTGTTTTTATTACTATAGCTCCATAGTAGAGTTTGAGGTCAGGGATGGTGATGCCTCCAAAGGTTGTTTTATCGTATAGGATACTTTTAGCTATCCTGTGTCTTTTGTTTTTCCATATGAAGTTGAGTATTTTTCTTTCCACGTCTGTGAAGAATTGTGTTGGTATTTTGATGGGGATTGCATTGAATCTGTAGATTGCTTTTGGTAAGATTGCCATTTTTACTATGTTAATCCTACCTATCCATGAGCATGGGAGATCCTTCCATTTTCTGATATCTTCTTCAATTTCTTTCTTTAGAGATTTAAAGTTCTTGTCAAAAAGGTCCTTCACTTGTTTAGTTAGTGTTATCCCAAAGTATTTTATATTATTTGTGGCTATTGTAAAGGGTGATGTTTCTCTGACTTCTTTCTCAGCCCTTTTATCATTTGTGTATAGGAGGGCTACTGATTTTTTTGAGTTGATCTTGTATCCTGCCACTTTACTGAAGGAGTTTATTAGCTGTAGGAGTTCCCTGGTAGTTTTTGGGGTCACTTATGTATACTATCATATCATCTGCAAATAGTGAAAGTTTGACTTCTTCCTTGCCAATTTGTATCCCTTTGATCTCCTTTTGTTGTCTTATTGCTCCAGCTAGAACTTCTAGTACTGTATTGAATAAATATGGGGAGAGTGGACAGCCTTGTCTTGTTCCTGAATTTAGTGGTATCACTTAGAGTTTCTCTCTGTTTAATTTTATGTTTGCTGTTGGCTTGCTATAAATTGCTTTTATTATGTTTAGAAATGTTCCTTGTATTCCTGATCTTTCTAAGACCTTTATCATGAAGGGGTGTTGGATTTTGTCAGAGGCTTTTTTTAGCATCTAATGAGATGATCATGTGGGGTTTTTTCTTTCAGTTTGTTTATATGGTGTATTACATTGACAGATTTTCGTATGTTGAACCATCCTTGCATCCCTGGGAAGTTTCCCTGAAGGTAAATCCATGTTGTTAGGTAGAAGCTTCAACCCTTTCACTTCTCAGAGTCTGTCACTGGTATTTTAACTAGCACAATAAACAGCTTAGAACTGGAATGCTGGGCTTCCAGGTCAATGGCTGCGTCTCTCCCTGTAATATCACACACTAAAAAAGCTCTCCCTGACCTCTGTAATGCGATCCTGTGGGAGAGCGAAGACTCCTGCCCTGTCAGATCCCCTGTGACCAGTGAGGTCACACCTCAGCTGCAGCCTCATCTGGAAACTGCAGTGAAGGCAGGAGACACCAACACACAACCACCACTAAATGTCTGAGGACCACTAAGAGACTAGACTGTGTACATCATCCATGGTCATGGACAATAGATGCGGGGCACACAACTTCTGCTGTGCAGATTTACAGTGTAAAACTAAACGTGACAGATGCAGGCACACCACTCAGTCACATAAACTTTTCAGTGAGTCCTCCAGGTTAAATATTCTTTCCCTAACATTATTTTCTCCTAAAATCTATGGTGTCTCATCTCATATTCCCAGTAGTAATCACACACAGGATCAAAAGCCCAACTAACCAGCAAAGGCACCATGCTTTCTATACAGGGATATTAGGAGGAAAAGGGAGACATGTCCATCTTGTAGACCTGTTGCTGAAAAAGAGCACAAACAATCCCAGCATCATGCTCACTGCACACAAAGGTGAAGCTCAGAACCAGACACATAAAACTACAGCAGTTGAGTACCAATCTCTAGTGGATTGGCGGTACTGAATACTGATGGAGCTCCATGCCTTGTTGGCCTAGCACATGCCCAGGATCTGCCTGCTCTTTAGTTAGTAGTTTTTTTCAATATCCAACAGGGCTTGAGGCGGCAGCTAGGCAGCATGAAGCCTCTTCTTCAGGTCCTTGCACTTGGACTTGGCAAGCTGGCTCTCGGAATTCTCACTCCTTGTGGCATTCTCTTTGCTTTCCCCATGGAAATGAGCCTTCTTCCTCATTATTGATGATGGAAGATCAAGTTCTGGGCCATAGCCAGACACAGGAACCTCTGCTCCTTCAGCAAGCTGTAGTTCTTCACTAGACTCTCGGCTCTGGCCAGTTTGTCCTCCGCTAGTCTCTCTCGAATACAAAGTTGACGTTCCTATTGCTCCAGACTGTCCCCTCAAGCTCTGAGTGCATGCTCTCAGTCCTGCAGTTGCATCTCCTTCAGCTTGAGCTCACGCAGCACAGGGCTGGAGGCCTGCAGCTTTGAAGGCTCACCCAAGTGCGGATCCCTCCTCTCCAGATGTTTTGCTCTTCCGCAACCAAATCTGCTATCAAAGGGCTCGCCAGGATTTCTTCCACTGAAGGTCGGTGGTAAATTCAAGTTAGCATCAGAATGATGATGTCATTTAACCTGTCAGAGTGGCGGTAGGGGATTCGCCTGATTCTCCCTTCTCTGATTTTCCCAGCTAACTCTTTCTGGTTGAAAGCTGTAAATGGAGGCATTGATGCACACAGTTCATACAGCAGGCAACCCAGCAACCAGATGTCTGACTTCTCATTATAGGACAAACGGCTCGTTTGCTCAGGAGATATGTAATAAGGTGTGCCAACAAATGTTTTTGCAAAACTCGTGTCGTGGTTTTAATATTCTCGCTAGTCCAAAGTCCCCAAGCTTGACTTTATGTTTGCTGTCCAGGAAGACGTTGGCCGGCTTCAGATCCCGATGAAGCACAGTATGGCCACCATCACTCCTTCTGTGACACTCTTTCAGGGCCAGGGTCAATTGAGTCATCACTCGAAGGACAAACTCTTCCTCTAAGTATTGTCTTTCCTTGGTCCCTTTTGTAATGACACTGGCCAGGCCCCCTCCTTCACAGTGTTCCATCACGATGTACAAGGTTGTGTTGGTTCTGTCGATAATATGATCATAGTAACGGAAGATGTTTGGATGTTTCAGCTCCCAAAGTAAGTTCACCTCAAACTCAAGCATCTGCTTCTCCACCTCCATCATGGAGCCATAGTCAAGTTCTTTCCACACCAGTATCTTGCTGTCGCTCTTCCTCCGAATCTTCTGGCAGCAGCTGTAGGAGCTGGTGCCGATGCTGTGCAGCACCTTGCTGTCTTCCACCCGGGACAGCATGGCGGGTGGCCGCGCACCAGGATAACCGTAGCACCCCGCCCCGCCCCAGGAGCCTAGGCTCAGCCCACCGCAGGCCAACCGCACCATGCTGCAACCCTGCCGCCCCGGGGAACAGCACCAACTTCCTGAGCCCAAGCTCTACTGGCCACCCGGTCAACCGTGGCGGGCCATGGCCTCGCCATCCAGATAATCTTTTTGATATGTTCTTGTCTTTGGTTTGCAAATATTTGATTGAGAAAAATTGAATGTAGTTCATGAGGGAAATTGGTCAGTAATTTTCTTTCTTTGTTGGTTCTTTGTATGGTTTAGGTATCAGGTTAATTATGGTCTCATAAAAAGAAGTGACAATGTCTCTTCTGTTTCTATTTTGAGGGATAATTCGAGGAGTATTGGCATAATTCTTTGAAGGTCTGGTAGAATTCTGCACTGAATCTTTCTGGCCTGGAATTTTGTTGTTGTTGGGAGACTTTAAATCACTGCTTCCATTTCACTAGGGGTTATGGGTCTGTTGAAATTGTTTAACTGATCTTGATTTGACATTGGTAGGTGGTACATGTAAAGAAATTTATCCATTTCTTTTAGGTTTACAAGTTTGGTGAACTATAAATTTTTGAAGTATATCCTTATGATTCTCTGGATTTCCTCAGTCTGTTTGTCTATTTGTGATGTTCCTTTTTTATCTCTAATTTTATTAGTATGGATTTCATTTCTCCATCTTTTGGTTTATTTGGCTAGGGTTTATTAATCTTACTGATTTTCTCAAAGAACCAGCTCTTTACTCAATTGACTCTTTGTGTTGCTTGTTTGTTCGTTTTGTTTTTATTTTATTAACTGCAACCTCGAGTCTGATTATTTATTTTTTAATAATTTATTTATTTTTATTTTATGTGCATTTGTGTTTTGCATCATTTATGTCTGTATGAAGGTATCAGATCCCCTGGAACTGGAGTCACAGGCATTTATGAGCTGCCATGTGGGTGCTTGGAATAGAACCTCGATCCTCTGGAAAAGCAGACAGTGCTTTTAATGACTGAGACGGCTCTTCAGCTCCGAATTTAATTATTTCTTGCCATTTCATCCTTTTGAGTGTTAGCTCTTTTTGATCTAGACTATTCAGGTGTGTCGTGAAGTAGCTAATATGAGACCTCTCCATTTTTTTATGTAGGCACTTTGTGCTATGGACTTGTCTCTTAGAGCTGCCTTTATTGTGTTCCATAGTTTAAGTATGTTATGTTTTCATATTAATTTAGTTATAAAAGTTTTAAAATGTCTTCTTGATTTCTGTCTTGACCCATTTTTTATTAAGTAGTGAGCTGTTCTGTTTCCATGAGTTTGTACACTTTCTGTTGTTGTTGATATCCATCTTTAATCCATAATGATCAGAGAGGATGCAGGGTGTTACTTCAATTTTCTTTTATCTGTTGACATTTTGTGTCCAAGTATGTGGTCAGTTTTGGAGAAAGTTCCATGAAGTGCTGAGAAGAAGGTATAATCTTTTGCATTTGGATGAAATGTTTTGCAAATATTTTCTAGGTCCTTCTGATTTATGATGTTATTTAACTCCAGTATTAGTTTTTGTCTGGATAACAGGCCTATTGGTAGAGTGTTTTTTTTTTTTTAATGTCATCCACTATTAGTGTATGGAGGTCAATATGGGATTTTGGCTACAGATGTATTTCTTTTCCAAACTTGGGTGCCCTCATATTTGCTAAATAAATGTAGAGAATTGCAATGTCCACCTGCTGGATTTTTGAGGAGTATGTAGTGTCCTTTAGTTTTGGTTTGAATTCTATTTTTTCAGATATTAAGAGGGCTACACCAGTTTGCTTCTTGGGTCCATTTGCTTGGAATATCTTTTCCTATCCTTTTATCCTGAGGTGATGTCTATCTTTGATGGTACGGTAGTGAGTGTTTCTTGGATTCTGCAGAAAAATGGATCCTATCTTCTAACCCAATCTGATAATCTGTGTCATACTATTGAGAAACTGAGAGCATTAGTACTGAGAATTATCATTGTGCATTGTTTATTGCTTCCTGTTACTTGGTTGTTATGGTGTGGGTTTTCCACTTTCCTTTGATTTGCTGGTCTGTCATTTTTTTTTGTGTGTGTTTTCTGGAGTGTGGCTGACCTCTTAGACTGGTTTTCCTTCCATTGCTTTGATTTGTAAATAGATACTGCTTACATTTGGTTTTATCATGTGCCTCTGTCTATGGTGACTTATAGTTTTGCTGGGTACAGTAGTCTGAGATAGTCTGAGATGGCATCTTTTTTTTTTTTTTTTTTTTTTTTTTTTTTTTTTTTTTTTTTTTTTTTAGTTTGAGGAACATTTGTCCAGGCCTTCTGGCCTTTACAATCTTCAATGAACAGTTGGGTGTTATTCTTATGGTTCCACCTTCATATATTACATGGTACTTTACCCTTGGAGCTTTTAATATTCTTTCTTCCTTGTGTACTTTTAGTGTTTTGATTACTAGGTATCTGTCATGGAGAAATTCTTTTCTGGTTCTATTTGGTGTTCTGTATGCTTCTTGTACATTGACAGGCAAGACCTCCTTCTTTAATTAAGGGAAATTCTCTGATTTTGTTGAAAGTACTTTTCTGTGCTTTTCAGCTAGATTTCCTCTCCTTCCCTCATTACTATTATTCATAGGTTTGTTCTTTTCATAGTCTCAGATTTGCTGGGTGTTTTGTGCCTAGAGTTTCTTTGAGTAGGTATCCATGTCTTCTAGTTTGTCACCAATGCTCAAGAGTCTCGCTTCCACGTCTTGTAATCTGTTGATGAGGTTTACCTCTCAGCTTATTATTTGACTTCCTGTTTTTATCCAGTCTTATCTCAGTTTGGGTTTTCTTTAGTGATTCTATTTCTACCTTTACAGCTTGAACTATTTTCTTTTTTTTTTTCTCCCGCTCTCTTTCCCTCGACCCTCGCCCTTCATTGCTCCCGCTCATGTCCAGGCTGTTCATGTAGATCTCATCCATTTCTCCGTGTCTTTCTTGGGGTCCCGTTTTCCAGGTAGCCTCACTGGTGATGTGAGTAGCAGTCCAGTCATCCTTGTTCCACATCTAGCATCTTCCTATGAGTGAGTATATACCATATTTGTCTTTCGGAGTCTGGGTTACCTCACTCAGGATGATTTTTTTCTAGATCCATCCATTTGCCTGCAAACCTCATGATGTCATTGTTTTTCTCTGCTGAGTAGTATTCTATTGTGTATATGTGCCACAATTTATTTATCCATTCTTCAGTTGAAGGGCATCTAGGTTGTTTCCAGGTTTTGGCTATTACAAACAATGCTGATATGAACATAGCTGAGCAAGTGCTCTTGTGGTATGATTGAGCATTTCTTGGGTATATGCCCAGGAGTGGTATAGCTGGATCTTGGGGGAGATTGATTCCCAATTTTCTAAGAAAGCGCCATATTGATTTCCAAAGTGGTTGTACAAGCTTGCATTCCCACCAGCAGTGGAGGAGAGTTCCCCTAGTTCCACGTCCTCTCCAGCATAAAGTGTCTTCAGTGTTTTTGATCTTAGCCATTCTGACAGGCGTAAGGTGGTATCTCAGAGTTGTTTTGATTTGCATTTCCCTGATGATTAGGGATGTTGAGCAATTCCTTAAATGTCTTTCAGCCATTTGAGTTTCCTCTGTTGAGAATTCTGTTTAGTTCTAAAGCCCATTTCTCAATTGGACTGTTGGTCGTTTTGATGTCTAATTTCTTGAGTTCCTTATATATTCTGGATATCAGTCCTCTGTCACATGTGGGGTTGGTGAAGATCTTTTCCCATTCTGTAGGCTGTCGCTTTGCCTTGTTGACCGTATCCTTTGCTCTGCAAAAGCTTCTCAGTTTCAAGAGGTCCCATTGTTTGATTGTTTCTCTCAGTGTCTGTGCTACTGGTGTTATATTTAGGAAGTGATCTCCTACGCCAATGCATTCAAGACTACTTACTACTTTCTCTTCTAGCAGGTTCAGAGTAGCTGGATTTATGTTGAGGTCCTTGATCCACTTGGACTTAAGTTTTGTGCACGGTGACAGATATGGATCTATTTGCAGCCTTCTACACGTTGATATCCAGTTATGCCAGCACCATTTGTTGAAGATGCTTTCTCTTTTCCATTGTACACTTTTGGCTTCTTTGTCAAAAATTATATGTTTATAGGTGTGTGGGTTAATGTCAGGGTCTTCAATTCGATTCCATTGGTCCGTGTGTCGGTTTTTATGCCAATACCAAGCTGTTTTTATTACTGTAGCTCTATAGTAGAGCTTGAAGTCAGGGATTGTGATGCCTCCAGAGGTTGTTTTATTGTACAGGATTCTTTTGGCTATCCTGGGTTTTTTGTTTTTCCATATGAAGTTGAGTATTATTCTCTCCAGGTCTGTGAAGAATTGTGTTGGTATTTTGATGGGGATTGCATTGAATCTGTAGATTGCTTTTGGTAAGATTGCCATTTTTACTATGTTAACCCTGCCTATCCATGAGCATGGGAGATCTTTCCATTTTCTGACATCTTCTTCAATTTCTTTTTTCAGAGACTTAAAGTTCTTGTCATATAGGTCCTTCACTTGCTTGGTTAGTGTTACCCCAAGGTATTTTATGTCATTTGTGGCTATTGTAAAGGGTGATGTATCTCTAATTGCCTTCTCAGCTTTTTTTGTCCATTGTATATAGGAGGGCTACTGACCTTTTTGAGTTGCACTTGTATCCTGCTATGTTGCTGAAGGTGTTTATAAGCTTTATCAGTTCCTGGGTGGAATCTTTGGGGTCACTCAAGTATACTATCATGTCATCTGCAAATAGGGAAAGCTTGAATTCTTCCTTTCCAATTTGTATCCCCTTAATCTCCTTATGTTGTCTTATTGCTCTGGCTAGAAACTCAAGTACTATATTGAATAAGTATGAGGAGAGTGGACAGCCTTGCCTCATTCCTGATTTTAGTGGAATTGCTTTGAGTTTCTCTCCATTTAATTTGATGTTGGCTGTTGGCTTGCTGTAAATTGCCTTTATTATGTTTAGGTATGTTCCCTGTATTCCTGATCGCTCCAAGACTTTTATCATGAAGGGGTGTTGCATTTTGTCAAATGCCTTTTCTGCATCTAGTGAGATGATCATGTGTTTTTTTTTTCTTTGAGCTTGTTTATATGGTGTATTACATTGATGGACTTTCATATGTTGAACTACCCTTGCATCCCTGGGATGAAGCCTACTTGATCATGGTGGATAATTGTTCTGATGTGTTCTTGGAGTCTGTTTGCCCATATTTTATTGAGTATTTTTGCATCAATGTTCATGAGGGAGATCGGTCTGTAGTTCTCTTTCTTTGTTGCATCCTTGTTTGGTTTAGGAATCAGGGTAATTGTAGCCTCATAGAAGGAGTTTGGTAATGTTCCTTCTGTTTCTATTATGTGGAACAATTTAGAGAGTATTGGTATTAACTCTTCTTTGAAGATCTGGTAGAATTCTGCGCTGAAACCATCTGGTCCTGGGCTTTTTTTGGTTGGGAGACTTTTAATGACTGTTTCTATTTCCTTAGGGGTTATTGGACTATTTAAATAGTCTATCTGGTCTTGATTTAACTTAGGTATGTGTTACCTATCCAGAAAAATGTCCATTTCTTTTAGGTTTTCCAGTTTTGTGGAGTAGAGGTTTTTAAAATATGACCTTATAATTCTCTGGATTTCCTCAATGTCTCTTGTTATGTCCCCCTTTTCATTTCTGATTTTGTTGATTTGAATTCTCTCTCTCTGTCTTTTGGTTAGTTTGGATAAGGGCTTGTCTATCTTGTTGATTTTCTCAAAGAACCAAATCTTTGTTTCATTAATTTTTGTATTATTCTCTTAGTTTCTAATTTATTAATTTCACCTCTCACTTGGATAATTTCCTGGCGTCTATTCTTCCTGGGAGACTTTGCTTCTTCTTGTTCTAGAGCTTTCAGGTGTGCTGTTAAGTCACTAGTGTGGGATTTCTCCAACTTCTTTATGTGGGCATTTAGTGCTATGAATTTCCCTCTTAGCACTGCTTTCATAGTGTCCCATAAGTTTGGGTATGTGGTGTCTTCATTTTCATTGATCTCTAGGAAGTCTTTAATTTCTTTCTTTATTTCTTCCTTAACCCATTGGTGATTCAGTTGAGCATTATTCAATTTCCATGAGATTGTAGGTTTTCTGTAGTTTTTGTTGTTGAAATCTAACTTTAAACCATGGTGGTCTGATAGAACACAGGAGGTTATTCCAATTGTTTTGTATCTGTTGAGATTTGCTTTGTGGCCAAGTATGTGGTCGATTTTAGAGAAATTTCCATGGGGTGCTGAGAAGAAGGTATATTCTTTCTTGTTAGGATGGAATGTTCTGTAGATATCTATTAGGTCCAATTGGGTCATGACATCAGTTAAGTCCTTTATTTCTCTATTAAGTTTCGATTTGGGAGATCTGTCCAGTGGTGAAAGTGGGGTGTTGAGATCTCCCACTATTAATGTGTGGGGTTTTATATGTGGTTTAAGCTTTAGTAATGTTTCTTTTACATATGTGGGTGCCCTTGTGTTTGGGGCATAAATGTTCAGAATTGAAACTTCATCTTGGTGGATCATTCCTGTGATGAGGATGTAATGCTCTTCTTGATCTCTTTTGATTGATTTTAGTTTGAAGTCTATTTTGTTGGATATCAGGATGGCTACCCCTGCTTGTTTCTTAAGACCATTTGATTGGAAAGTCTTTTCCCAGCCTTTTATTCTTAGGTAGTGTCTGTCTTTGAATTTGAGATGTGTTTCTTGTATGCAGCAGAAAGTTGGGTCCTGCTTTCGTATCCATTCTGTAAGCCTATGTCTTTTTATAGGTGAATTAAGTCCGTTGATATTAAGGGATATTAACGACCAGTGATTATTTTTGGTGGTAGTGTGTGTGTACTTCTCTTCTTTGGGGTTTACTGTTGTGGCTTTATCTATTGCCTGTGTTTTCAAGTGTGTATCTGACTTCCCTCGGTTGGAATTTTCCTTCTAGTGCTTTCTGTAGGGCTGGGTTTGTGGATAGGTATTGTTTAAATCTGGCTTTGTCTTCGAATGTCTTGTTCCTTCCGTCTATGATGATTGAAAGTTTTGCTGGGTATATTAGTCTGGGCTGACATCCATGGTCTCTTAGTGTCTGCATTACATCTGTCCAGGTCCTTCTGGCTTTCAAAGTCTCCATTGAGAAATTGGGTATTATTCTGATGGGTTTACCTTTATAGGTCACTTGGCCTTTTTTCTTTGCTGCTCTTAATATTCTTTCTTTATTCTGTACATTTAGCTAATTATTATGTGTCGAGGGGACTTTTTTTTGGGGTCTAGTCTGTTTGGTGTTCTATAGGCTTCTTGTATCTTCATAGGCATTTCCTTCTTTAAGTTGGGAAAGTTTTCTTCTATAATTTTGTTGAATATATTTTCTGTGCCTTTGAGTTGGTATTCTTCACCTTCTTCTATCCCTATAATTCGTAGGTTTGGTCTTTTCATGGTGTCCCAAATTTCTTGGACATTTTGGTTCATGACTTTGTTGGCTTTAGTGTTTCCTTTGACTGATGAAACTATTTCTTCTACTGTATCTTCAATGCCAGAGATCCTCTCTTCCATCTCTTGCATTCTGTTGGTTATACTTGCATCTGAAGTTCCCGATCTTTTACGCAGGTTTTCTATTTGCAGCATTCCCTCTGTTTGTGTCTTCTTTATTTTTTCAATTTCCCTTTTCAGGTCTTGGACTGTTTCCTTTACTTGTTTCATTGCTTTTTCATGATTTTCTTTCAGTACTTTATTGTTTTCTTCTAGTACTTTATTGTTTTCTTCCAGTACTTTATTGTTTTCTTTCTGTACTTTATTGTTTTCTTCCAGGACTTTGTTGTTTTCTTGCAGGACTTTATTGTTTTCTTCTAATTTGTTTGCTCTTTTCTCTAGTTGTTTACAGCGTTCTTCCAATTTTCTTGTCTTTTCCTCTACACAAGCCTCTACCTTCTTCATGATGTTACTCATAAGGCTACTTTCTTCTGCTTCTTCCAATTTTTGATGTTCAGGTCTAGATGTTGGAGGTGGACTAGGTTCTGGTGATGCTGTATTGCTCTTCATTTTGTTGTATGTACTTCTGCCTTGACGTCTGCCCATCTCATTGTGGTTCCTTCTTAGTCTTATCAGTGTACTTGGTTCAGAAAGAGCTGACAGTTTCAGGAAGTCTCTCTCTCTTGTCCAGATGGGAGTTCTCTTGTCCAAATGGGAACTCCGGGGCAGGATGGAAGCTTTTATCTGGACTGGAAGTCTCTCTCTGGTCCAGAAGGGAAGTCAGGGGCAGGATGGGAGCTGGGGGCCGGTCTCTAAGTCTCAGGAAGTGGCTGGGGTCTTGGGCTCTGGTCCAGAAGGGAAGTCGGGGGCAGGATGGGAGCTGCTTGAACTATTTTCATTATTTTATTCTGCTCTTTGTGTTCTCACAGCCTTCATTAAGGAATGTATCCATATCCTCTTTAAGGTCCTTGACAGATTCGTAACTGCTATTTTGAAGTCCTTATTTTGCACTTCAGCTGTATTGAATTTCTAAGGGTCTACTCTGGTATATTGTCTTGAGTGTTAACGTTGGTGCTTTTGTGCTGGCATCTAGGCATCTGGATTTAGGATGATTGAGGTGATTCTAGGTGTTGCTATCTGGTCTTGTCTTTTTTTGTGTGGGTGTCCCACTTGTTGGTTTCTGTTGCACTCTCTGGATCTTAGGAAAGCTTGGTGCCTGTGGGTTGCCTAGTAGAGAGTGTTTCTGTAGTCAGTGGGTGGCAGAAAGGATTAGAGGCAAGCTAGGAGAAAGGACTGAGAGGGGCTATAGGAAGGAGGTAAGGGGATCCTATTCCTACAGTGAGGTGGGGTCCAGAGGGTTGGAAGTGTGGTGGTAGGAGGGTCCCCTGCAAGTAGGTTGCAGTAAGATAAAGACTAATGAGGAGAGACAAGGATGAAACACTAAAGGGACCTCGAGTCTATACTAAGAGTTGATATCTCCAGTGAGTGGAGTTAGGGCTGAAGGAGGGGCACCTGTGAACAGGGTGTTATTGGGCTGAGGGTGAGAATGGGATAATCTTAATGGAAGACAGGAGGGATAGTGTGAACCAACCACCTGCGTCCCTGATAGATGTGGTCTTTGGGGTTCCAGGTAGAGAGAGTTTCTAGGTACCAAAAGCTGACACAAAGGAATGGGGTTGGACTAGAAGGGGTTGTGAGAAGGTCCACAGGAATGGAGAAATCTGGATCTGTAGCAAGGTTCTGTAGAGTCCCCAGGAAATGGAGTTAGGGAGGGAGGAGAGGCACCTGCAAGTAGTCTACTACAGGGTTGGGAATGAGACTGGAGAGACTGTAATGGGAAGGAAGGAGAATGTTATCACGTACTTGAGATCCCAGGCAGAGTGTTTGTAGGTATTGGCAGTTGGCACAGAGGAATGGGATGGGCTCTACTGCAGATTTCAATTTACTTTCTTTGTTATTCATACTTAGTGTTTTAGCTATGACATATCATGAAGGTTTTCTTTTCTGGTCTTGTCTGTTTGATGTTCTCTGTGCTGCTTGTATTTATGTGGATGTGTCTTTCCTTCGTTTGGCGAAGTTTTCTTCTATGATCTGAGCTATACCATTGACTTATACTCTTCTGTACATGTAACAGTCTTATTAAATAAGAAACGCAGAGCCAAATGCAGAGTTAAAAGCCCAAGAGGTCAGAGCAGTAGTTAAGAACTGAATCTAAGGGGCTGGAGAGATGGCTCAGAGGTTAAGAGCACTGGCTGTTCTTCCAGAGGTCCTGAGTTCAATTCCCAGCAACCATATGGTGGCTCACAACCATCTGTAATGAGATCTGGCTCCCTCTTCTGGCCCGAAGGGATACATGCAAGCAGAATACTGTATCCTTAATAAATAAATCTTTAAAAAAAAAAAAGAACTGAATCTAAAACCCCTTTTTTACCCTTCACTGCTGCTGCCATCCTTCCCCTCAGAAAGAGGCCTACTTCCTGTGTGTCTGTCTTTTTATTGACTTTCTGTTCTGCCTTCTCATTGGTTGTAAACCCAACCACATGATCTCCTTGTCACTGCCTGTCTATACAGACCTCTAGGTCCCTATGGTTGATATTGAGATTAAAGGCATGTGTCTCCATGCTGGCTGTATCCTTGAACACACAGAGATCTGCCTGTCATGTGATCAGGATTAAAGGTATGTGCCACCACCATCCGGCTTCTGCTATGGTTTGCTATTAGCTCTGACCCTCAGGATACTTTATTTATTAACATACAAATAAAATCATATTTCAGTACAAGTGAAATATCATATTTCCCCTTTCTATTTTAATAAAAAGAAAAAAGAAAAAAGTTTTAGCTAATATAAAAAACTATATACAAAAGTACAATAACTATATACAATATATACAAGCAATAAATACCTAAACAATGTCTAGTCCATTTGCATTTGACAAATTCAGAGAAAATAATTTCATTATCTATCCTATTTTGGTAAGTTCAAAATGTACCCGATTCACTTTCTATCCTAACTTATATTACTAACAGAACTATCTTATAACATGTTTCAAATTTATACACTTACTCTTTAGTGAGTTTCTTTCCTAAAATTCTTAACAAGGAAAACTGTAACTATCTAAACTTTAACTATAACTATCTAATTTTCAACTCCCTCAGAGACCCAAGAAGGAAATTTTACCTAACACAAATAAAAACAAGAAGTGCACCCAAGCAGCTTCCAAAAAAAAAATGTGAGTTGACAGAAATAGCAAGCTGCCTGGAGGTTTTTCCGAGCATTGGGACATCATCTTCAGCCTATAGGCTTAGCGTATCTGACAGACTCATTTGTGAATTAGGATGTACACAGGCCAACAGTTTGACCTCACATTTGGTGAGAGCAGTCCATGTACCAGAACACCTGAATTCCACTAGTGTCATGTCATGATTCAGGATTTTAAATTCTGGAAATTGTTGGTTTTTTTTTTATTTTTTGAATTCAGCTGTCCATTCTTCTTGGCTTGTGTGTGTGTGGCTTCATCTCGGCATCCTGTTCTCCTCCGCATCCCTTTCTTCTCAGCTTGTGGGTGGCTTCAACACTTTTATTAAATGCCAGTCTATCATTGAGAGATTAGACACTGTCAGCTTAGTTACTCTTTCAAAAATAACTGTTTCAGCTGCTGTTCCACTGCACATCAGAAGCCATCAGTCCACTGCCTGTTCAGCTGACTTCGAAGACAAGGGCACTGTACCTTTTCCAGATTGCAAAGGCCACTTCAGGGATGGTGTTATATTGTCCTGGCCTCAGAAGATGCTTTTTGTTAAAGCCACAACCACACTTGTTTTGGCAAGAATTGGTAGTCCTTTGTTTTGTGTCCTGTCTGTCCATTTTGTCCTGTTTGTCAGCAGTCAATTTGGGGATACTTTGTTGTCCAGTGGCTAAATTTTGCCACAAGGAAAGTTAACTCCATATGCAGTTTCTTTAATGCCCATATTTTCTCTGAATAGATTGGTACTGCCAGAAGCCGACATGTCTCATAGTCATAACAAAAACATAAAATTTTTCTAAGTTATTAAAACATTTTAAATGCCATATTCTGTAGATCTCTGAAGGGTTTGAAGATGACCTGTCTATCTAAAATGTATTTGCTTGATCTTGAAAACATACCTAATATGACTACAAGTTCTATTGTAATGTCTAACTACTAACTTTCATTTCTTTATATCCTAATAGCTGGTAATAATAACATACAAGGATTAGCAAATTGCATTACATTATTAAATGAATGGTAAAAGTACAATATCTTGAACAAGATTAGAAATATACATATAGCATTTTCTAACAATATTAATCTCAATATATATAATTTGTATACAATATTTAAAATCCAAATTTATGTAAAGTATTTAAAACTGGTCTTTTAAAAGTAGATTCAATAATCTATCTTTTAATCTATATCATATCTATATCTTCTCTTTATTTTTCTGAGTAGATTTATTAATCTACCCTCTATTCTAGCATTTCTATGTATCTTTTTTTTAATACAAGAACCTCAAATCTAATCTCCTTTGCTTAGCCCTCCAGATATGAGCTTTTTTTGTTCAATTGAGGCAAAATCCAATTAGCTCTCTTTGATAGATCAATTCTACCGCTTTTGGGATATTTGCTGTTAATTTCTCCCAAAAAATTACTTCAAGCTCTTTGCTAAGGTTCACTTTCTGCCCAGAGGAAATTTTTCTTTTCTTTCCTTTTTTTTTTTTAAATTATTTATTATGTATACAGTATTCTGCCTGCATGTGTCCCTGCAGGCCAGAAGAGGGCACCAGATCTCATTACAAGTGGTTGTTAGTTACCATGTGGTTGCTGGGAATTGAACTCAGGACCTCTGGAAGAGCAGTCGGTGCTCTTAACCACTGAGCCATCTCTCTAGCCCAAGAGGAAAATTTTCAATGTCCTCCTTTATTAAAGTTATGACAATTTCTGCTGGGTCTATTCCTGCTAATTGACGAAGTCTCAATTTTACTTTCCAAATCAAGTCAGAGATTTTTTTCCACATAAGTTTTGAATTTTTTATTTGGTTTCTTTGGCAAAAATATCCATTCCAATATAATATCTTCCATCTGCATTAAAATTCCTGTAGGAGAATGCCTAGAGGGTAAAATAACCAAAATGCAATCCAGCTTTAGATTGATATGATCCACGTATCCTTCATGTACTTTCTTTTCTACCACGACCAATTCTTTGTCAGCTTCAGGTGATAATTCTCTTGGACTGTTTAAGTCCTTGTCACCTTCTAAAGTTTTGAACAAATTATTCAGTTCATCATTTTTTACCCTAACAATAGTTTGTAGATGAAAAATGTCTCCAAATAATATTTGAAAGTCATTAAGAGTCTGTAATCAATCTCTCCTAATTTGTACCTTTTCAGGTCTAATTTTTTGTAGACCTATTTTATATCCTAAATAATTAATAGAATCTCCTCTTTGTATCTTTTCAGGAACAATTTGTAAGCCCCAGAAAGGCAAAATTTTCTTTATTTCTTCAAACATTCTTTCTAAAGTATCTGCATTTGAGTCAGCTAGTAAAATGTCATCCATATAATGATAAATTTATATTTAGGAAAGTTTTACATATCACTTATAATGGTTGTTGTACAAAATATTGGCACAGAGTTGGGCTATTCAACATTCCCTATGGGAGGACCCTCCATTGATATCTCTTAACTGGTTGAGAATTATTATAAGTAGGCACCGTGAAGGTAAATCTTCCTCTGTCTTTTTCTTATAAGGGTATTGAAAAGAAACAGTCTTTTAAATCAGTAACTATGAGAGGCCATCCTTTAGGTAACAACGTAGGCAAAGCAATTCCAGATTGTAGAGAGCCCATTGGCTGAATTACTTTGTTAATTGCTCTAAGGTCTGTTACCATTCTCCATTTAACAGATTCCTTGTTAATAACAAATATAGGAGAATTCCAAGGGCTGGTTGATTCTTCAATATGCTGGACATTTAACTGTTCTTATACCAGCTCTTTTAATGCCTGGAGTTTCTCTGTTGTTAAAGGCCATTGCTGAACCCATACAGGCTTGTTTGTTAACCATTTTAAAGGTAGGGCTGTTGGTGTCTTTGGAAGATCATCAGTTTTTGTGCCCTGTTCTTTTATAATATGGATGGCTGGTGACCACTCATTAGAATAATGTCTTCTAATATTTCTCTCAGAAACATGTTCTAGTTTATGATTTGTTTCTGAGGTTGGAGGGGTGTTAATCTGAGTATTCCATTGTTGTAACTAGTCTCAACCCTACAGGTTCATAGCTATGTTAGCCACATATGGTTTTAATTTTCCTCTCTGTCCTTCTGGACCTAATCATTCAAGCCATCTTGCACTCTATTTCACTTGAGATAATGTTCCAATGCCTAACAGCTGAAGAGGCCAAGTTGGATGCAAAAATTCTGGTGCAATTGTGGTCACGTCAGCACTTGTGTCTACCAGACCAGACAACAAAACATCATTTATTTTTATTGTTAATGTTGGTCTTTGTTCATTTATAGAAGTTTGCCAAAAATTTTTCTTTATGATTTCTCCTGAGTTTTCTGTTCTTTCTGTCTCAGTTGTTTTATTACCCTGAGCAGCCTGGTTTATTCCAATAGGCATTTGGTTATTTAATTGCTCTTAGTAAGGGTTTCCTTTACGACTGCTGGAAAGGTCTGAAGTGGATTAGCTGTGGGGGCCTGCCTGAGGCCCCTCTGGGAGTACCCAAAGACCGAGGCAAAGTGTTACCTTGCCTGTCCCTTGCTGATCTACATTTGGTGGTCCAGTATTTTCCCTTACCACACCTTCTGCATACTCTAGAAGGAAGGGGCATTCTATTGCCATTGTTCCTGGAAGAAACATTGTTTCTAGGAATGCTCTGTTTACAGTCCCTTTTTAAATGTCCTTGCTTTGCACATCCAAAACATCTGAAATTCCTCATACTTCTTGAAATTGCTTCTCCTATCATCATATCATTATGGTCATGAGCCTCAACATTAAACGTATCTCTAATCCAATCTTCCAAGGGTGCAGATCTTGCCTTTAACAGACTGCTGCATTTGCATTCTCAAAAACCAAAGATTCGATTATTATCTTGCTAGCTTCTCAATTCAGGACCATTATCTTTAATGCTAAAGTCAGTCTTTGTAAAAAAATCTGTGAAGGATTCTTTTGAGCCCTGTATAACCTTTGTAAATGACTCAGTTTTCTTTCCTGGTTCCTCAACTCTGTCCCATGCATTCAAGGCTATCATTCGACACAGAATTAGGCTTTGGTATCATATAAACGTGTTTGTATTGCAGCATATTGGCCTTCTGCAACAAGCTTATCCTGGGAGATTTGTATACCTTTAGCCCTCCACTGATTTTCTGTTTTTAGCTTCCTCTTTGAATCACATTTGTCACTGCAGCTGTGCCCCGGGTTCCAGGACAGCATTTAACAGCTCTGGCCAGTCCTGTGGTATAATCTTATTATAAGTTGACCAGGAGTTTAACATTTGCTTTACAAATGGGGAATGCATGCCATAAGATACTATTGCCTCCTAAAACCTTCATAAATCTAACATTTCATTTGGAGTCCAAATATTTTGTACATTCACTTGAACAGGTAGCTGCTGTATGGTTACTGGATAAATTAAGGGTGATTGTATGAAAACAGGCTTTCTTTCTGTAACAATTTCACTGTTAATTTCTTCTGTCTGAATCTGAATTTCTCTATAATTCATTTTAACAGGTTTTTCTAAAGCTTTTAACCTGGCACTTGAATTGACTATCTTTTTAAGTAGTAAAATAAGGATAAGGAAAGTAATAATGTGCATAATCCCATCAACATTAATCTTCTCATATAGTTGTTCCATTTTCAGACTGCCTAAAATTTTATCAAACAAAGACCAATTTTCCTCCAATGTACACATAATACCCATTTTTTTTCAATGTGGAAATTTTTTTTAAATAGTTTTTTTCTTTAAAGTATTTGATATCTTTTTTTAAAAAAGATTTATTTATTTATTATGTATACATTGTTCTGTCTATACATATCCCCACAGGCCAGAAGAAGGCACCAGATCTCATTACAGATGGTTGTGAGCCACCATGTGGTTGCTGGGAATTGAACTCAGGACCTTTGGAAGAGCAAGCAGTGCTCTTAACCTCTGAGCCATCTCTCCAGCCCAGTATTTGATATCTTAATTGACTTACCAAGTCTGCATAGAACAGTAGAAATCCGAGGGAATTTCAAAACAGCTGCCCATGGCTTTCCAGGTGGGAATCCAAAGATGAGAGAGAAAGAAAAGAAAGAAGGAAAGAAAGAAAGAAAGAAAGAAAGAAAGAAAGAAAGAAAGAAAGAAAGGAAGGAAGGAAGGAAGAAAGAAAGAAAAAGAAAGAGAAAGAAAGAGCCACGTGTTCTGGCTTGAGCTGAGTCGAGCCTGGGCTCCAGGTCCGACCACGTGAGTTGGCATTTCACCTGAAAGCAGCTCCATCTGCAGTTGTGTGTACCGGTGGCAACTACAGTCAGTGCAGCCTGACCTGGTAGCTCTGGCAGGGTCTGAGTTGTTTGTAGCACTGGCTTTTTTTTATTTTTTATTTTTTTAAAGCCTGAGCCACATGAATTGGCAATCTGACTTCAAGTAGCTCCAGCTGTGGGTAACTGCTTGTAGCTATGGTCAGTCGGGCCTGGGGCCTAGGCAGAGCTGGGCCCAGGCAGGGAGCTGGACCTGCTGAGGCAGGGAGCTGGGTCAGGCCACTGAGCCAAGCTGAGCTGAGAAGTTTTTAATGAATTCTTGCCACGTTGGGTGCCAAACGTAGATGTAATAGTCTTATTAAATAAGAAACACAGAGTCAAATACAGAGTTAAAAGCCCAAGAGTTCAGAGCAGCAGCCAAGAACTGATACTAAAAACCCGTTCTTACCCTTCACTGCCGATGCTGTCCTTCCCCTGAGAAAGAGACCTACTTCCTGTGTGTCTGTCTTTTTACTGACTTTCTGTTCTGCCTTCTCATTGGTTGTAAACCCAACCACATGATCTCCTCATCACTGCCTGTCTATACAGACCTCCAGGTCTTCTATGGTTGGTATTGAGATTAAAGGCATGTGTCTCCATGCTGGCTGTATCCTTGAACACACAGAGATCTGCCTGTCATGTGATCAGGATTAAAGGTATGTGCCACCACCATCCGGCTTCTGCTATGGCTTGCTATTAGCTCTGACCCTCAGGAAACTTATTTATTAACATACAAATAAAAACACATTCCAGTACAAATAAAATATCACCATAATCTTCCCCTTCATGCATGTCTTGATTTGAAGGGTTTTTTTTCAAGGTCATCAACTTTCATGACTTATGCAGATCTAACTGTAAGACTTGGGATTTGAGGACATTAGAGAATGGGGAGGATCATAGTCTAATTCTGTATACCATTTTACTTTAGTTTCAGTGTATTTTTATACACAAATTATACAAAGAAATCATCTGGTCACTGTGTACTGTGCATATTGTCAGCATGGTTTTTTTTGTTTTTGTTTTTAACCAGTAATGGAGTTTTCTAGAACATAACTGTACATGTTGAGCATACCACATGAAATAGTAAATAGTCATTGATTAAAGGATAAAGAGTAGGAAAATATGGGCTTCATAGATAACTCAAGTGGTAAAATGTTTGTTGCACAAAAACAGGACCTGAGTTCAGACCCCCAACACCCATTTTGAAGTCCAGAGGTGGTAGGGTCTATCTGTAATCCCAACATTGAGGTGGTTGAACCAGACAGATCTCTGGAGATAGTGGCCAAGCAGTCTAGCCAAATTGGTGAGTTCCAGGTTCAGTCTGCCTCAAAGACTAACCAGAAAGGGAGTGAGAAAGATACCTGTTGTCAACTGCTGGCTTCTAGAGGCACTAGCACACATATTTGCATACACACCTACAAGCACACACTGTAGAACAAATCTTAAAAGGTCTTATTAATGAAAATATACCTGGATCAAGGTATTGGGGTGAATGCTGGAAGATCAGAGAAGCAGAACAAGCCACAGCCACCTCACCTTGCCAATTCCTCAGCTGATCCCTGTTTCCTCAAACTGGAAGCCTCTGAGTCCTGATCCGAATGGCTCTCATCTGAACTGTTATTCAGACGCCTAAAAGCTTAACCAGTTCTAGTTCCTGGTTTTCATGCCTTAAATACCTTTCTGCTTTCTGCCATCACTTCCTGGGATTAAAGGCGTGAGTCACCATGCCTGGCTGTTTCCAGTGTGGCTTTGAACTCAGAGATCCAGATGGATCTCTGCTTCCCAACTGTTAGGTTTCTATACTAACTAGTGGCTGTTCTGTTCTCTGACCCCAGATAAGTTTATTAGGATGCACAATATATTGGGGGACACAATATATCAGCACAACACACAAACATACTCCACAAACACATGCACATGTATGCACATATGCATGCACAAAGAAAATTAGGAAGGCTAGACAGTGAAAGCAGGGATTAGGAGATAAGAAAAGAGATGGATCCATCTTCAGGGTAGAGAGATGGCTCTTTGCTTAAGAGCTGGTACTGCTCTTATGGAGGACATGAGTCCAGTTCTCAGCACCCATTTCAGGTTGCTCAAAACAATCTTGAACTCCAGCTCCAGGGGATCCAGTGTATGGTGATATTTTATTTGTGCTGAAATGTGATTTTATTTGTATGTTAATAAATAAAGTTGCCTGGGGGTCAGAGCTAATAGCAAGCCATAGCAGAAGTCTGGCAGTGGTAGCACATGCCCTTTATCCCGATCACATGGCAGGCAGATCTCTGTGTGTTCAAGGACACCACCAGCATGGAGACACATGCCTTTAATCTCAATACCAACCATAGAAGACCTGGAGGTCTGTATAGACAGGCAGTGATGAGGAGATCATGTGGTTGGGTTTACAACCAATGAGAAGGCAGAACAGAAAGTCAATAAAAAGACAGACACACAGGAAGTAGGTCTCTTTCTCAGGGGAAGGATGGTAGCGGGTGGTAAGAAGGCTGTTTTAGTCTCAGCTCTTAGCTACTGCTCTGACCTCTTGGGCCTTTAACTCTGCATTTGACTCCGTGTTTCTTATTTAATAAGACCATTTGGCTCTGTGTTTCTTATTTAATAAGACTGTTACATCTACACCAATGCTTTTGGTAGGTGTCTTAGTTTGCTTTCTATTGCTATGATGAAACATCATGACCAAAAGCCATTTGGGGAGTAAAGGAGGAAGTCAAGGCAGGAACTCAAGCAGGACAAGAACCAGAAGGCAAGAATTTCAAGGAGTTTTGTGGAGGCATTTTCTCAATTGAGTTTCCTCTACTTATTTGACTCTAGCTTGTGTCAAGTAGACAAAAAAACTAACCAGCACAATAGGATAGTCATTTTTTTTTTTTTGTTTTGTTTTTTTTTTTTTGTTTTTTTTTTTCGAGACAGGGTTTCTCTGTGTAGCTTTGCGCCTTTCCTGGAGCTCACTTGGTAGCCCAGGCTGGCCTCGAACTCACAGAGATCCGCCCGGCTCTGCCTCCCGAGTGCTGGGATTAAAGGCGTGCGCCACCACCGCCCGGCACGATAGTCATTTTTATGATATTAATTATTCCAGTCCTTGAGCAAGCAAAGTCTTTTCATCTTCTGATTATCTTCCTCAATTTCTTTTTCAATATCTTAAAGTTTTCATTATAGAGTTCTTTCATTTTGGGGGTAAGATTTTTTCCCCAAGTATTTATTTATTTGATATTTAATTATTTTGTGTGTATCTATTGTGAAAGAAAATATCTACACAATGTATTTTTCATGATTGTCATTGGTACATAGGGAATCTCTGGATTTTTGTGTGTTCATTTTGAATTCTCATACTCTGCTAGAAGTGTTTATCAGCTCTAAGGGTTTCTTTATCTTTAGGACTTCTTATATATAGAATCATGTCATCTGCAAGGAAGAACACTTTGAGTTTCTGTATTTGTGTCTCTTTCTTTCTCTTTTCTTATTGTTCTAGCTAAGACTTCAAGCTATTGAATAGGAATGAAGAGGGTGGACACTTTTGTCTTTCCTGGTCATCTTAGGAACATTGAGTTTTCCTCTACTTAGCATACTGTTAGTTATAGGTTTATTGTATACATCCTGTATGCACCTTCTACCTCTAATAATCAGGAAAGAATTATAGATTTTGTTAACAGCCTTCCTGCATCTAATGAGATGATCATGTGGTTTCTGTTTTTGAAGCTAATATGTGGTGGATTATATCTATTGATTTATATATGCTGTACCATCCCTGTATTACTGCAAAAAAACTAACTTTATCATGGTGAATAACATTTTTAATGAAATATTGAATTCAGTTTGCCAGTATTATATTGACAATTTTTGAATCTATATTCACCAGGGAGATAGGTCTAAAATAATCCTCCTTCTCCTCCTCTTCTTTTTCTTTTTGTGTGCCCTTATCTGGTGTTTTGGTATGAAGTTAATCCTGGATAATAAAAAGAACAGCATGGAAGCTGAATTTTGAAAGGGGCTTTAAATATTTTAAAGAGACCAAACTTTTTAAAGATTTGGACTTTTAAAGTTATTTAATGTCTTATATTGAAATATTAATATTAGCATGCCATCTTGAGGACAAATGAGAAAGAAAAAATTCTCGTTGAATACTGAAGTATCTTCATGTCAAGTTGACAAGGATTCAATCGTGCTGACCAGTTTCATGTCAGCCTGACACAGCTAGAGTCATTTTGGAAAAGGAAACCTCAATTGAGAAAATGCCCCCATCAGGCTGGCCTGTGGGCAAGCCTATGGTGTATTCTCTTGGTTAACTGATGCGAGAGGGTCGGGCTTCACTGGGTGGGGCCACTCCTGGGATATTGGTCCTGGGTGCTATAAGAAAGAAGGCTGAGCAAGTAACAGAGCACAAGCCAGTACACATCACTCCTCTGTGGCCCCTGTGTAATTTTCTGCCTCCAATTCCTATCCTGTTTGAGTCTCTGCCTCAAATTCCCTCCATGATAGAGTGTGATCTGAGAGTTATAAGCTGAAATAAATCGTTTCCTCCCCAAGTTGCAATAGAAATCCTAACTAAGTCAGATCCCAACTAAGTAGAGTAAAAAGAGAGAGAAATAAAGGAGGTAAGTCAGTAATTTTCTATACCGAGTTGAATCTACATACATGTAATCCAGTGTTAAAATGGTATTTTAAAGGGAAGGAAGGTGTCTTCTGAGATGTCATTGGTGTGTGAATGATGAAAGAGTTGTCAAAAAATAAACTAAGAGACTTCATCAGACATACTCATCTAAGTGTACCTAGCATACAAACACTTAAAATGAGCATGATGAGTTTTCCTTGGAGGCCATCACGTGAGAATACCTGACTGCTACTTTCTACTACTCCAGACATGTCTCTCCATGAACTATTACACCATACATGAGGAAATTACTGACT
This sequence comes from Peromyscus maniculatus bairdii, assembly GCF_049852395.1. Classification (NCBI taxonomy): domain Eukaryota; kingdom Metazoa; phylum Chordata; class Mammalia; order Rodentia; family Cricetidae; genus Peromyscus; species Peromyscus maniculatus. Next base: position 53,743,647 of record NC_134865.1, on the reverse strand, counting down.
GTCTCAACTAATCCCATCAATTAGTTTGCATTGTTCTATAGCTCCCTTCAAATGAAAACATTTATAGAGGATAATCTTTGGTCTGCTTTCCTTCCCTAGTCATGTTCTCTCTAAGATTCCCCCATGCCATTGCAGATGTTAGAAACGTGTTGCTGTTAATGCAAAGGATCATTCAATGGAAAAGTTTAGCTGTCACTGATTGAGGAGTGGTTCTTTTTGGAGTGTTTGGAATAAACTTAGAAATGATAATGCTATGAACATTCATAGGTTAGAATATGTTTATAGCCTTCTGAGGACTGGAATCACTCACTGGAATTTGAAGAGAAATTATGCTTTACAACCTGAGTTTTTCTTTTCATAGCATCTGTGTAGTCTTACATTCCATGGATCACCCCTAGTTGCTTTACTTATTTTAGTTTTTTTTATTGAAAAAAATTTTATACAATGTGTTCTGATCATGGTTTCTGTAAGTATTACAGTTCAGATGGAAAGGCATCCTGGCAGTTGGGAGCCTGGGAATACCACAAAATCACACCACACAACATACCTCACACAAGAGATTTATTGGGTGGGAAAAAACCAGGAGGGTGGTTGCCTCTGCTCAGGTGAGAAAGATCAGAGAACTGAACAGAAGGCAGGGTTTATATAGAGTTTCTTGGGGTGGGGACTGGTGGGATTTTTGAGTCCAGAGCTTGGGTTTCTTACTCTGTAAGACAATGGCTGAGTCCAGCCCTTAGGGCAGTTGGAATGTTCTGTGGGTGGAACCTGACAGAAATCCTTGGGGAAGGGGCCTGGCCACACAGGTGCCTTGAAAGGCTTACAGTTTCCCATTCTCCAGTTCCTTTCAGATCCTCCACACCTCTCCACCCACACAGCTCCATACCCTTTCTCTCTTGAGAAAATAAACCATAATTTAAATGTACAAATTGAAAAAACCCACAAAAATATGTGTGTATATTCACACACACAGATACACACACATAGATGTACACCCACCCCCATACACATAAACCAGAAAACCACAAATCCAGAAATTATAGTATACAAGCAAAAGACAAGACCCCCCTCTCCAAATGCCCAAATGAAACTCTATCTACAAACAACAATTCTCCCCACATGATTCCTGGTGGAGGAATATCTACTGTTTTACTATTGTTTCCTGACATAAATAAATGTTCAATCCTTTCCTTTCCTCATCTAGTATTTGGCAAAAAGAAAAAGAAAAATGAAACAAAGAATATTCTTACCTGAGCTAAAACCAGAATTTTTTCCCACTTGTTTTCACATTTGGATATAACACACACACACACACACACACACACACACACACACACACACACACACATGCATTTCTTCAAGTGCCTCCCACTTTTTGCTGTTCCTTGGGGCCCCTACCATAGGCTCTCCAGATCACTGAGCACACAATGCTTGGATGAGCACAGCATTGTTAGGTAACAGCTTCTCTTCCTTTACTTATCAGAGGTTGTAAACCTCTTGCCACACTCTGCTCTCCTCATGACCTGGTGTGAACTTTGAGGTCTTAGTCTTGTCTGCCTCCCAGTGGACCACATTTGCTTTGGTCCATGGCCCCCTTCCTCTGGGCATCTACCTGGACTCAAGTCCTCCTGGGAGGTTCTCTCTGGATATCTGTTCTCTGGGTACTGTTGTGCCCTGTCTGTTGTTCCCAGGGCCCACCCAAATGGCGCTTTACTACCTCTGAAGTTGTGATCCCCAGGAAGGTTCCCCAAAGAATGGGTGGAAGTGATAGGCCAGACCAGCTCGCCTATAGCATGCGCTTCAGAGGACAAAGACACGTGGTCCACATGAAACTCAAGAAGAACATGATTCCTGAAAATCTTCCTGTATACACTACTAATGATCAAGGAGCAGACCAGGAGGACTACCCATTTGTTCCTCGAGACTGTTACTTCTACAGCTACCTGGAAGGGGTCCCTGGGTCCCTCGCTACACTAGATACCTGCAATGGAGGTCTGAATGGCATGCTACAGGTGGATGACTTCACTTATGAAATCAAACCATTGGCATCTTCTTCCAAATTTGAGCATGTTATTTCTCTGCTTGTGGTAGAAGGGTTTCAGAAGTCTAAAAAGTGTACCAATGAAGAGAATGTGGTGGAGGCAGATGAATTCCTTAAAGAGATGGAACTTTCTGGAAGTCCCAGAGCAGCTCCGGTGTATTTGTGGCGTGTGCATATGAGATTAGTAAGAATGTTCTACACGATAACTATTGAAGTAACCAGACTCATCCAGAACTACACCGCCTCACTTGAGTTAATACTGATTATGAACAACATAGCAGACAGCATTTATAAACAAGCCGGCTTAACTGTCTATCCCTATATTATACAAATTTGGGAAACTCATAATGGACTGGATATAAACCAGTGGCAAAATGATCCTCAACAAATTATGTCACGGTTTGGCTCTTACAGAAATACCGAATACGAGGGGAGGGATATGCAGCCCACCACGTATGCCCTTTTAGCAGGAATGAAGTACGGAGGTTTAGATTACGCAGTCATGCAGAATAGAGCGTGCTCAAGAACTAAAGGAGTAATCATTGTATATGTGACAGCCTTGCATAAATTTCTGAGTGCAACTCTTTTGTGTCATGCACTAGGTCACAGTCTGGGTTTACACCATGATACACCGGGATGTGTTTGTTTCAGAAGAAGCAGTTGTGTCATGAATGAATTTCCTGCTCTAATGGATATGATGAGCAATTGTTCCCAGGCTGACCTACACAATATAGTTAGTAAAGTCGAAAATTGCCTGACTTACCCTCGTGCTCAATTTCATAGATCAGAACGATATGAAGTTCCTCGCTGTGGAGATAACAAGGTGAGTAACAGTGAGCAATGTGACTGCGGCTCCTTGAAAGAGTGCGTCAATAACAGCTGTTGTACAACCAATTGTCGCTTTACTCCGGGAAGTAGTTGTGATGTAGGACGTTGCTGTCAGCAATGTTCATTTGCACCCGCTGGAACTATGTGCAGAGACAAACTTGGTATTTGTGATCTGCCAGAATATTGTGATGGAAACACAAATAATTGCCCCCGAAATTTTTACATCCAGGATGGAACTCCCTGCTCACCACTAGCAGTTTGCATGTCAGGAAATTGCAGTGACCGTGATTTGCAGTGTCAAGCTCTTTTTGGATACCAAGTAAAGGATGCAAAACCAGCATGCTACAAACAGTTAAATACGAAAGGTGACCGATTTGGAAACTGTGGGGAGAAGTTGATTCGAATAGGAAGCAGATTGCATGCATGTGAAGATGACGATATTTATTGTGGACTGCTGCATTGTGATGGTGTCATTCGTGTACCTGGTGGAGGTGAGCACACCACATTTCATCACATAAGGATACAAGACATTAAGGAAGAATACTGCTTTGGGTATGATGTACACCATGGGACAGGTGTTCCAAATATGGGGCTTGTAGTGGATGGTGCAACCTGTGGCCCAGGGAAATACTGTAGAGCGCAATCTTGTGTTTTTCATCAAAACTTGAATTTCACATGCGACGTCGCTGCCTGTAATCACAGAGGGGTGTGTAACAACAGAGGCCATTGTCACTGTGTGCATGGTTGGCAACCACCAAACTGTGAAGAAGAAGGTTCAGGTGGTAGTGTAGACAGTGGCCCTGTGCCTACCTCTGAGGAAATGCTTCGAGCCAAAATACGTGTGAATATAAACAAGATACTAGTTGTTTTGTGTACTCGTATGATTCTTGTTTTGGCTTCACTTTTTTTTGGTGGAATTTCAAAAGCAGTAATTTTTCTGGACAGCAGACGGAGAGCTCCTCGTGAATGATCATTGATTTCATCCCATACTAACTGGAGTCACACAACGAACAAAATCCTTGTTAAATACTACAAGAAATTGTCAATGATTTCCCCTGATAGCCATGTAACCGTTCACAAATCTGAGGTTTTCATCTTGAAATAAAATTACGGGGGAATTATAATTGTGCCTCTATGTTTAAATTTGCTCTTTCATAATTCTCTCCCCCCCTCCCCGTTCTCCCTCCCCCTCCTTTATCTTCTCCCTTCTCTCTATTTGTAAATGTGAGTGCAGATACTTGTGGAGGCCAGAGTCAGAGCCCCTGGAATTGGAGTTACAGGGAGTTGTGGGTCATCCATCATGGATGCTGAGAACCAAACTCGGGGTCTCTGCAGGAACAACATTTTAACTGCTGTATCAGCACTCCAGCATGTCTCTCTGTCTCTGTCTCTCTCTCTTTTTCTCTCTCTCTGAGACAGGGTTTCTCTGTGTAGCTTTGCACCTTTCCTGGAACTCACTCTGTAGCCCAGGCTGGCCTCGAACTCACAAGAGATCCGCCCTGCCTCTGCCTCCTGAGTGCTGGGATTACAGGCATGCACCATCACTGCCCAGTGTCTCCAGCCTCTTAAGATCACATAATTTATCACTTCTGAGGTTTTGTTTTGATTTTAATTTTTTATTGTCCTGTTTTGTGCTAAGAACACAGCCAAGAACCCAGGGCCTTTCCAAAGCCAGGTAAATGCCCCATCACTCTACTGTACCCCAACATTTGGTCACATTTTTATACTCCTATGTGTAAAATCCATCTTTCAGATATCTTTTCATGAAAAAAATGTACATATTTATGATGTCCATGTGTTCTAGATGCCTCTGTATCAAATTTGGGCTGCATTAGTATATGCTACTGTCACCATTGTCCTGGCCTGCTGGAAATTGAATTAGATTATCATCTATTTTATTGTTAATGTAAAATAAACATCAAGAGGGAAATTTATGAATTATATGGATGCATGAATGAAAGAAACATTCATGTTACAGAAATCTGAATTTCAGTAGTGGTGTTGAACTTTGCCACGTGACAATGGGAAAACTTTTTTCCCCCACAAATATCCAGTGATTACACTCAACATGCTGAGATGAGATTTACATCTCCAAAGTATCAAAATTGATGCCAGTGCCAACAACAATGCTCGAGTGTTTTAGGGGCTCAATACACATACTAGCTTCTACCATTGTCTTTAGGTTGTATGGTGTTAAGAACTGTAGTTATGGGCGAGTGTGTAACAAGAACAAGTATTGTCATTATATGTGTTTGGAGACCACCAACATGTGATCATTGAAGAGAGGGTCATAGTGCAGATGGGGCCCTCCACCTTATAGACAAATGGTCTGTGAGCCAGGATATCCATGTAAATCAGGCACTTATTGGGTACTCACTGTATTCTTTTTATGGTTTCAGTGCTTGCCTGGTGACCTTCCTAAAGGAAGAGGGGGCTTGTGGGGGGAGGGAAAAAGCATTTAAAGGAGAATTTGAAAGTAGCAATTCTTTTTACATACCAGAGGAAGCCCCATTATGAAGGAAATCACTGTCAACTACAGGAAGGAGTCATTCACTTCCCTCTGACAATTTCATGTTCTCCAAGAAGCCTGGGGTTTACATCCTGAAATAAATTCATAGTGGGGTTTTAAAAATTGCCTTCTGTGTTTAACTTCATCTAAAACATAATTTCTGAGGTTATTCTCTTTTCCTTGGTTTGGTTGGTTTTCTTTCTATTGTACCATCCTGTGCTGTACTCCAATGCCTGGCCATGCTCTGCATGTGCCTATAGATGAGACAGAGCTTCCAAAGTCACAAGAGGAACTGCACACATTCTAAGAGGCCAGCCCTCCTGGTTTCCAGATGTTCCTGCACTGAATTTCACAAGTATTAGCATGCATCAATGTTAACGTTGTCATGGTGTTTAAAATTGACTGTATTAGAATTTTATACTTGTCCATTTTAATGTTAATATAAAACTGCTAAGCATTTAAAAAGGACATATACCAGTGATGTAGGTAGAAGCATAAAAGCTTTTGTGTTTTAGGCATCTGGAATTTCAATAGTGGTTCTGAACCTTGCTATGTAACTATCTACAGTCATATTTTCAGGTCTTTGAGGACTGTATTCAATATTCCTAGTTGAAATATACTTTGGCTACATGTTCCGAAATTGAAGACTTTATTAGAAAATGATGGAACATTCTAGGGACTGAATATACACTTTCTTCTAGTCTTTCTTCTCATCCTCATGCCTGGATTGTGCTAAATGTGGTCTTTTCCATGCTCAGACTTTGATGTCTTTACTGCTAAGTCAGCACAGAAGGAATCAGAAGCTATATTTTTCAATTATTTAATTACTTCATGAAACTTATGTTTGAAATCATATGATCTCATACATCAATTCTCAAAATTACATAAACAGTGTGTATAAACAAATTATATGTAACTATATGATGTGTACAGATGAAATTTTGGTGGAAGGGTTTAGAATAAATCACTTCAGAAATAGTTTCACAGAATGAGGGATGGATAATAAGGATTATATTCCTTCCTTTGAAGTCAAAGTCTTCAATCAAATGTCATTTCTGAATCAGGGCTCTACATTTAGTGTTGCCATCAAATGAGAAGGAATGATTAATAAGCAAGAGAACCAGTATGGTTTCCACGTGTGACAGTTTTAATCATCTACTTGACAGAATCTAGAATCACCTGGGTTGGGCACCTCAGTGAGGGATTATCTAGATTAAGCTGGCCTGTGAGCATGTCTGTGGAGGATTATCTTAATGTTGTTAATTGATGTGGGAAGATGCATCCACTGTGGGAGGCACCCTTCCCTAGAAGGAGGATTCCAAGCTATGTGGAGTGGCAAAAATGAGCAGATGCTAGTACTCATGCACCAGTGCCCTGCTCTCTGCTCAGGTGTGTGGGTGCAATGTGACTTACTACTTCAAATTCCTTCCACCTTGCCTTTCTTGAAGTGATGAGCCATAGCCTGGAATTGTAAGACAATTAAGTTGCCCTCCCCAGGATATTTTATCACAGTAATAGGAAAGGAAACTAAGACATCATTTATAATATTATAGTTTGTCCATTTTCTGTTGAGCTCTGTGGGGGCTGAATTTCTTGGCTTATGTAGAAGAGTTATCTATGTTTTCATTGACTATTGTAGAATATTTCTTAAGATATGTTGCATTTGTGTTATGGAACATTTCTTTAATGATGCAAAGATGTGTTTCATTCTTCTACATTGCATTTGTTTAACTCTGTAAAGCTGTGTTACTTTGCCTGTCTAAAACACCTGATTGGTCTAATAAGAAACTGAACAACCAAAAGCGAGGTAAGAGAAAGGATAGGAGGGGCTGACAGGCAGAGAGAATAAATAGAAGAAATCTGTGAGGAAAGGAAGAAGGAACAAGAAAAGAGGAGAGAGGACACCAGGGGCCAGCCAACCAGCTACACAGACAGCCATGGAGTAAGAGTGAGAGTAAGGTTACAGAAGTAAGAGAAAGATAAAAGCCTATTGTTGAAGAATAAACGGGCAATTTAAGAAAAGGTGGCTAGAAACATGCCAAGCTAAGGCTGGGCATTTATAATGAAGAATAAGCCTCTGTGTGTGATTTATTTGGGAGCTGGGTTGTGGCCTTCCCCCAAAAGAGTTAAAAAAAAAACCCCACCATCAGCAACATATTGGTGCTCCAATGGGTGGTAGAACCACAGAGAGGGAGGGGTCATGCCAACTGGCTCTGCTGCATCTGCCATTTGGACCTCTCCAAACTAGAGGTCAGCTGCCTCTTGCCCAGAGAAGTCAACAGAATTGGTGAGAGACTTAGGAAAGTAGGAGAAAATTAAATAATATTGAAAAGATTTTTTTTTTACATTATGAATGGGAAACATAACAAAGCAGAGAGCTAGAACTCTGTATATTGCTACATTAGAAAGCTTGAAATTAGAATCAGAATATGGGAAGATTAATGATTTAACTGACATGGATATAGTACTGGTAATACATACTATCAATGTGGTAATTAATATTTTTATCACTAATAATAGCCTTGTTGGATTTTTTTGTACTAAATATGACAAGTGGGTTAATAGGATGCAGGCATTGGAAAGATATACTAATGAAAAAAGAATGATGCTCAAAGACAGACAGAAGAATTTAGAGCAGAACTTACCATACCATTGCATTGTGAAACTGGAGAGGAATGGCCTAGGGTTATTAGAACACCAACTTTAATATATCCAGTTATTGTTCAACAACAACCACCAGATGATATATATCCCCAAGGCTATGCACAAGTTTAGAGGAATCTTGTAGATATGTTGGAATTAAAGGGATTTAAGGAAGCAGTATTTTCATATGGTATGCATTCACCATTTGTAAGATTAACACCCTTTGTTAAATTCATGGGCAACTAGGAATAGAAGAATTATTCCACAAGACTGGAAGGATTTAGTTTCAACAGTATTAGAAGCTGGTCCTTAATTACAATGGTGAACTTGGTGAAGAGAGGAAGCCAGGGCCCTGGAACATGAGGTAGCACTGCAGGGCATAAGATTTCCCAAGATCAAATTCTTGGTAAGAGTCAATATGCTGATTTGCAAAGAATGTATGTTGGATGATAACACCATGATTCTATGTCATATAGCATATTTGACTGCTAGGGACAGGGTTGAGGAATCAGGAAAGAGGACTGAATCATTTACTAAAATTATAAAAGGCCTGAAAGAAACTTTGACTGTTTCTCTTTTTTGACTGAAAAAAAGAAATTTTATTCAGATTAACATCAGCTATAAATAGAATGATATTGGATCCAGATGCTAGACAAGTATTAATTGAATCTTTGGCTTATGAAAATTCTAATGCAGAATGCAAAAGTGTGATTAGGCCTTTAAGGCAAGATCAGCACCTATAGAGGAAAGGATCAGAGGTAGAGTTGATATTGGCCCCCATATTTCTAATGAAGATTCTTGGATAGGAGCACTGCTTTCTAAAAATATGAAGAAGAATCAAAATGTTAGGTGTTTTAATTGTGGTAGACAAGGTAATCTGAAAAGGGAGTATAGGCAAATTGCTCCTAGAAACAATATTTATTTTTGAAATAATTCAAACAGAAGGCTTCAACCTTCTGGAGTATGCAGAGGGTGTGGCAAAGGCCAACACTGGACTAATGAATGTAGATCAACAAGGGACAGGCAAGGTAACCCTTTGCCATTGGGAATCATCTTACAGGGCCTCTTGTGGGACCTAATATCAAATGTAGTTCAATAATTCCCTACCAGCATTGGGGGGAACCCTCAACAAAATGATTAAATGATATAATGCCTCTTGTTAAAAACCATAGGTCTCTGGATCCCACAACAGCTTTAGAAAATTAAACAAAATTTTCAGGAGAAACCATAAAGCAAATATTTTGGCAAACTTCCGTAAATGATCAAAGACCAAAGTTAAAAACATGAATAAATGGCATAGAACTTGAGGGTTTGGTGGACACAGGTGCAGATGTAACAATAATTGCACCAAAATCATGGCACCCAGGTTGGCCTCTTCAGGAAGTAAATGTTCAGCTTTTAGGGATTAGCAGTTTGTCTCAAGTAAAACAAAATGCAAGATGGGTTGAGTGTATAGGGCTGGAAGGACAGACAAGAACATTGAAACCATACGAGGCTAACATAACAATGAATTTATGGGGGTGTGGTTTATTGCAGCAATGGAAAACACAGATTAACATTCCCCCAATCTCAGAAACATACTACAAAATAAGGACTGCTTCTGGGAGAAATGTCAAAAGATACTATCAAGGTCAATCACAGACCATTCAAGCTGTACATAAACAGGGCACAAAAGCTGTTTGTATTTCAATGGTACCAACAAGCCTACCTTTAAAATGGTTGACTGACAACCTGTTTGGGTGAAACAATGGCCTTTGACATCAGAAAAATTACAGGCCTTAGAACAGCTTGTGAAGGAGCAGTTAAATGCTCACCATCTTGATGAATCAACCAGTCCTTGGAACTCTCATGTGTTTGTTATTAAAAAGAAATCTCGAAAATGGAGAATGTTAACAGATCTAAGAGCCACACATAAGGTGATTCAGCCAATGGGCCCTTTACAGTCTGGAATTCCCTTGCCCTCTCTATTACCTAAGGGATGGCTTATTATAGTGATTGATTTAAAAGGCTGCTTTTTTTTTTTACTGTAGCATTACAACAAGATAGAGAAAAATTTGCCTTCATTGTGGGTGCCTACATATAATACTTCTCAGCTTGTTAAGAGATATCAATGGAGGGTTCTCCCACAAGAGACACTGAACATCCCCACCATGTGCCAATATTTTGTACAACAGCCCTTGAAAACAATTCATGTACAGTTTTCTCAATCTATAATTTACCAGTATATGGATAGTATTTTATTAGCTGATTCAAATGTAGATACTTTAGCAAAAAATGTTGGAAGAAGTAAAGAAAATTTTGCTTTGCTGGGGATCACAAATTGCTTCTGGAAAAAAAATATAAAGAGGAGATTGTATTAATCACTTAGGATGTAAAATAGGTTTACAAAAAATTCAACCCCAAAAGATACAAATCAGGAAAGATCAAATGCAGACTCTAAATGGCTTTCAAAAATTGCTAGAAGACATTACGTAAAGGCCCACTATTGGAGTAACAACTCAAGAACTGAGTAATTTGTTTCAAACCTTAATAGGTGACAGGGACTTAAATAGTCTAAGAGAATTATCAGTTGAAACTGAGAGAGAATTGGCTTTAGTGGAAAGGAAGTTACATGATGCACATGTGTATAGATGTAACCAACCATCTTATTAAATAAGAAACACAGAAACAATGTAAAAGAGAAAGCCAAGAGGTCAGAGCTCAGAGCTAAAATCTCACCCTTCCTCCTGCTGTCCCAGCTTCGCGAAAGAGGGCTACTTCCTGTCTGTTCGTTTTTTTATAGTATGTTGTTCTGCCTTCTCATTGGTTGTAAACCCAAACACATGACTGCCTCGTCACTGTCTGAATGTACAGCCCCATAGGTCTTAAAGGCATATGTCTCCAATGCTGGCTGTATCCCTGAACACACAGAGATCTATGGGATTAAAGGCGTGTGCTACCACCGCCACACTCTGTCTATGGCTCTAATAGCTCTGACCCCCGGGCAACTTTATTTATTAACATACAATCAAAATCACATTTCAGTACAATTAGATTACCACCACATTTCTCCTTTTCTATTTTAATAAAAAGAAAAAGAAAGCAAAAGGTTATCACTAACAAAAGAAAAACTATATACAAAAGTACAAAGCTATATACAATATATACAAGTAATAAATACCTAAACAGGTATTTGACAAATCAGAGAAAATAATTCCATTATCTATCCTATTTTGGTAATTCCAAGATGTATCTAATGTACTTTCTATCCTAATTAATTTTCAACTATAACTAACTAATCTTCAACTCCCTCAGAGACCCAAGAAGGGAATAATATTAGCTAACAAAAATAAAAAACAGGAAGTGCATGCAAGCAACTTCCAAAAAAATTGTGAGTTGACAGAAACAGCCAGCTGCCTGGGCAGTCACCTGAGGTTTCTCCGCAGTGTTGGGGCATCATCTTCAGCCTATAGGCTTAGTGTATCTGACAGACTCATTTGTGAAGTAGGATGTACACAAGGTCAACAGTTCAACCTCACATTGGGTGAGAGCAGTCCACGTACCAGAAACACCTGAATTCCACTAGTGTCCTGTCATGATTCAGGATTTTGAATTCTGGAAATTGTTGACAGTTTTTAAATTCAGCTGTCCATTCTTCTTGGCTGTGTATATATGGCTTCATCTCAGCATCCCCTTCTCCACATTCCTCTATTAAATGCCAGTCTACTTTCGAGAGGCATGAACTTTCAGCTGCTGTTCCATTGCACAACAGAAGCCATTGGCCCTCTGCCTGTTAAGCTGCCTTCGAAGAAAAGGGCACCGTACCTTTTCCGGATGCGAAGGCCACTTCAGGGATGGGGCCATATTGTCCTGGCCTCAGAAGATGCCTTTTGATAAAGCCATAACCACACTTGTTTCGGCAAGAATCAGTAGTCCCTTGTTTCGTGTTTTGTCTGTCCATTTTGTCCTGTTGATTCGAGGATACTTTGTTGTCCAGTGGCTAACTTTTGCCATAATGAAAATTAACTGCACATGCAGTTTCTTCAATGCCCATATTTTCTCTGAAGTAGATTGGTACTGCCAGGAGCCGACATGTCTCAAAAAAGAAAAATTTTCTAAGTTATTAAAACATTTTAAATGCCATATTCTATAGATCTCTGAAGGGTTTGAAGATGACCTGTCTAAAACATCTCTACTCAATTTTTAAAACATATCTAATATGACTACAAGTTCTATTGTAACGTCTAACTACTAACTTTCATTTCTTTATATCCTAATAGTTGGTAATAATAACATTCAAGGATCAGAAATTTGCATTACATTGTTAAATGAATGGTATAAATACAATTAGAAATATACATATAGCATTTTCTAACAATATCAGTTTCAAATTTGTATACAATATAAAACAATTCAATCCAATGTAAAGTATTAGTAATTGTCTTTTTCTTTCTTTCTTTCTTTTTTTTCTTTTTTTCTTTTTTTTTTAAACAAGAACCTTAAATCTAATCTCCTTTGCTTAGCCTTTTTCCTAACCCTTGACAATAATTTGTAACCAACCCCCCTAAACATTGAAAATTGCCGGGCGGTGGTGGCACACGCCTTTAATCCCAGCACTTGGGAGGCAGAGCCAGGCGGATCTCTGTGAGTTCGAGGCCAGCCTGGGCTACCAAGTGAGCTCCAGGAAAGGCGCAAAGCTACACAGAGAAACCCTGTCTTGAAAATAAAAATAAAAAAAAATTGAAAATTATCCCAGAACCAAAACCCATTAAAAGGACCAAAAAACCACCCGCCCCATACCACCTCTTTGGGAATGTGGGCGTCGTATTCTTAAAATTGCTTCCTGCTGGGTATGGGCGAAGTTTTCTTAATCCTGAAAGAAAAATTTTAGGTTAATTGTCAAATTCTAGGAGAGGTAACTATATCCTTCATTATCCAGTCTGTGTATAATGCCAAAGTTCAGGGTTTATCTCAAGTCCTTATTCAAGTAGTCTTTGAGACTGGATCATCTCAGCTAGTCATCTCAAAATTGCTCTGAGCACCTTGTAGTTCAAAGCTGATCTGTGGATGATGTTTGTCAGCTTAATGATATTATTATTGTCCACGTGGAATTGTTGTTGTTGTGGGGCCCCATCTTCTTTCTGGAGACTTCAGTTGATGTTAGGCCTGGCCGTGATTTCCTGCAGAAAACTGATAAGAGACTCGAACACAAAAACATATATATGCAGCTAGCCTTTTTTCTAGAATTAGTTAGTACTCTATATGACCATTCATATCTTAACAAAGTTTAAAATATATATATATATATATATTAATCTTGTAAATTTTGATATAAAATTTATACTTTGAGAAAAATTTAAAGAATCAGAATAGAATCAAAGAGTTGAGATTAGTAATAGAATAGTCCCTTAAATAATTTTGCTTTTGCCCTGTACCATAGCAGAAGATGGCTCTTTTATTCTGGCATGATACAGGGAGTTTGCATTTTCCTTTTAACAACATGCTTGAGTTTAAAGGAGAGCCATTCTCCAACTCCAAAGTCAGCTTTAAATTTTAATTGAACTGGGACTATTAGAAAACCAATAGTGTTAAATCTTTAGAGAAGAGCAGAAACAAACATTTAGGAAGACATAAAAATTTTTTAGATAATATATACCCATACACCGTTTCACTCTGTTTCTTGGGATAGATGATTTGTCCCTTTTCTTCAGTTGTCTCATTTGTCCAGTGTTCTTCAGATTCCTTAACCTTCATTCTCCTAAAAGACAAAAACAAAAACCTTTCCCCAAGACTAATTTTGGGGATGTTTCCTTTTGACAAGTTATTATCTGATTAAATGAAAAGGCATGTGTTATTGATATCAGTTAGTTTAAATTGGATGTTCATGCTGGTTGATGAACTATCACCTCCTCTAATTAAGAGGTCTCTCTTGTTCAAATCGAACCTTTATCAATTTTGATGGTACCCACAGCTTATCTTCTCCTGTAGAAACAAAAGCAAAACCTCGTCCCCAATGTAATACATACCCTGGTTTCCATTCTGAGGTCAGCACATCCTTAAAGTATATAGGCTGATTTAATTCTGTAGTTTTTTCTATTATCCAATGTCTCTCTGCAGCTGTTGTTCCTTTCTCATTGGCATTCAGAAAATTCAAAGTTAGAAGAGCATTATGCAGTCTATTTCTGGGGGTTTTTGTTACCCATTTCTGTTTATTTAGCATATCCTTTAGAGTTCTGTTTGATCTTTCTATAACTGCTTGACCTGTAGGATTATGTGGTATGCCTGTAATATGCTTTATATTGTAATAAGCAAAAAACTGTTTCATTTTAACAGAGACATATGATGGAGCATTGTCAGTTTTGATTTGTGCAGGTATACCCATGATGGCCATAATTTCTGGCAAATGAGTGATTACATAATCAGCTTTTTCAGAACTCAAAGCAGTTGCCCATTGAAATCCTGAATAAGTATCGATGGTGTGGTGTACATATTTCAATTTTCCAAATTCTGCAAAGTGAAACACGTCCATCTGCCAGATTTCATTTCTCTGAGTACCCTTTGGTTTACATCCTGTTGGTAATGGCGTTTGATTGTAGAAGGAACAAGTAGGACATTTCTTTACTATTTCTTTGGCTTGTTGCTAGGTTATGGAAAAATCCTTTTTTAAACCTTTACTATTGACATGATGTTTTTTTATGAAATTCTGAGGCCTCCAGCACATTTCCTATCAATAATTTATCAATCTCATCATTGCCTTGTGCTAGAGGGCCTGGCAGACCAGTATGGGATCGAATGTGAGTTATATATAAAGGATGATTCCTTTTCCTGATTGTATCTTGTAATTGAATAAATAGTGAAGTTAATTCTGAAGCATCAGGGATAAATTCTGCAGTCTCAATATGTAACACCACACTTTCAGCATACTGAGAGTCAGTTACTATGTTGAGAGGTTCTGAAAAATCCATTAATACCAACAGAATAGCATACAATTCTGATTTTTGAACTGAATTATACGGACTTTGAACCACTTTACTTAAATTTTCTGATTTGTAACCTGCCTTTCCTTGTTTGTTGGCATCTGTATAAAATGTACGAACTCCAGATATGGGTTTTTGCCGTACAATTCGAGGCAAGATCCAATCAGCTCTCTTTATAAGATCAATTCTATGGCTTTTGGGATATTTGCTGTTAATTTCTCCCAAAAAATTACTGCAAGCTCTTTGCCAAGGTTCACTTTCTGTCCATAATTTTTCAATGTCCTCCTTTGTTAATGGTACGACAATTTCTGCTGGGTCTATGCCTGCTAATTGACGAAGTCTCAATTTTCCTTTGTAAATCAAGTCAGAGATTTTTTCCACATAAGTTTTTAATTTTTTATTTGGCTTATTTGGTAAAAATATCCATTTCAATATAATATCCTCCCTCTGCATTAATATTCCAGTAGGAGAACGCCTAGAAGGTAAAATAACCAAAATGCAATCCAGCTTTGGATCAATACGATCCACATGTCCTTCATGCACTTTCTTTTCTACCAAGGCCAGTTCTTTCTCAGCTTCAGGTGATAATTCTCTTGGACTATTTAAGTCCTTGTCACCTTCTAAGGTTTAGAACAAATTAGTCAGTTCATCATTTTTTACCCCAACAATAGTTCGTAGATGAGAAATATCTCCAAATAATCTTTGAAAGTCATTAAGAGTCTGTAGTCTATCTCTCCGAATTTGCACCTTTTGGGGTCTAATTTTTTGTAGCTCTATTTTATATCCTAAATAATTAATAGAATCTCCTCTTTGTATCTTTTCAGGAGCAATTTGTAATCCCCAGCAAGGCAAAATTTTCTTTACTTCTTCAAACATTATTTCTAAAGTATCTGCATTTGAGTCAGCTAGTAAAATATCGTCCATATAATGATAAATTATAGATTTAGGAAATTTTTTACTTATCACTTCCAATGGCTGTTGTACGAAATATTGGCACAGAGTTGGGCTATTCAACATTCCCTGAGGGAGAACCCTCCATTGAAATCTTTTAACCGGTTGAGAATTATTATAAGTAGGCACTGTAAAAGCAAATCTTTCTTTGTCTTTTTCTTGTAAGGGTATTGAAAAGAAACAGTCTTTTAAATCAATAACTATGAGAGGCCATCCTTTTGGTAACAGAGTAGGCAAAGGCATCCTAGATTGTAGAGAGCCCATTGGCTGAATTACTTTGTTAATTGCTCTAAGGTCTGTTACCATTCTCCATTTACCAGATTTCTTTTTAATAACAAATACAGGAGAATTCCAAGGGCTGGTTGATTCTTCAATATGCTGAGCGCTTAACTGTTCTTCTACCAGCTCTTCTAAAGCCTGGAGTTTCTCTGTTGTTAAAGGCCATTGTTGGACCCATACAGGCTTGTCTATTAACCATTTTAAAGGTAGAGCTGTTGGTGTCTTTGGAAGATCATCAGTTATTGTGCCCTGTTCTTGTATAATATGGATGGCTGGTGACCACTCATTAGAACAATATCTTCTAATATTTCTCTCAGAAACATGTGCTAGTTTATGATTTGTTTCTGAGATTGGAGGGATGTTAATCTGAGTATTCCATTGTTGCAACAAGTCTCAACCCCACAGGTTCATAGTTATGTTAGCCACATATGGTTTTAATTTTCCTCTCTGTCCTTCTGGACCTATACATTCAAGCCATCTTGCACTCTGTTTCACCTGAGATAATGTCCCAATTCCTAACAGTTGAACGTTTACCTCCTGAAGAGGCCAAGTTGGATGCCAAAATTCTGGTGCAATTATGGTAACGTCCGCACCTGTGTCTACCAGACCAGACAACAAAACACCATTTATTTTTATCGTTAATTTTGGTCTTTGTTCATTAATAGAAGTTTGCCAAAAAATTTTCTTTATGTTTTCTCCTGAATTTTCTATTCTCTCTGTTTCATCATCCTGACCAGCATGATTTATTCCAATAGGCATTTGGTTATTTAATCGCTCTCCAGAGCAGGGATTTCCTCTATGGCTGCAGGAAAGGTTTGAACTGGATTTGCACTGGGGGCCTGCGCGAGGCCCCTCTGGGAGTTTCCCGAAGACTGAGGCAAAGGATTACCCTGTCTGTCCTTTGTTGATCTACATTCGTTGGTCCAGTGTTTTCCCTTACCACACCTTCTGCATACTCCAGAAGGAAGGGGCATTCTGTTGCCATTGTTCCTTGAAGAAACATTGTTTCTGGGAATGACCTGTCTACAGTCCCTTTTCAAATGTCCTTGCTTTCCACATCCAAAACATCTAACACTCCTCAAACCTTTTCAAATTACTTCTCCTACTCATGTATCATCATGCTCATCAGCTTCAACATTAATTGTTTCTCTAATCCAATCTTCCATAGGTGCAGATCTTGCCCTTAAATGGCCTGATTATTCTTTTGCATGCTGCATTCGCATTCTCAAAGGCCAAAGATTCAATTATTGCCTTACCAGCTTCTGAATCCGAGACCATTCTCTTTACTGCTGAAGCCAGTCTTTGTAAAAATTCTGTAAAAGACTCTTTTGGGCCTTGCATCACCTTTGTAAATGACTCAGATTTTTTTCCTGGTTTCTCAACTCTGTCCCATGCATTCAAGGCTGCCGTTCGACATAAAATTAGGGTTTGGACATCATATAAACATTGTGTTTGCGCTGAAGCATATTGGCCTTCGCCAATAAGCTGATCCTGGCAAACTTGTATTCCTTTATCCCTCCATTGTTTTTCTATGTTTTTAGCCTCCTCCTTAAACCAAGTCAGAAATTGAAGTCTCTGGCTGGGTTCCAGAACACCTTGTGCAAGGTCCCGCCAGTCCTGTGGTACTATCCTATTATATGTTGACCAAGAGTTTAACATTTGCTTTACATATGGGGAATGCATGCCATAAGATTCTATTGCCTCCTTAAACCTTTTTAAATCCAACATTTCAATTGGAGCCCAAATATTTTGTGTAGCCATTTGATCAGGCATCTGCTGTACGGTTACAGGATAAATTAAGGGTGACTTTGTGAAAACAGGCTTTCTTTCTGCAACCTTATGATCCCGACTTGAAACAACTTCACTGTTAATTTCTTCTGTCTGAATTTTTACAGGTTTAACAAGTTCTTCTAAAGCTGTTATCCTGGCACTTAAATTGACTATCTTTTTAAATATTAAAATGTGGATTAGCATAGTGATAAGGTGCATAATTCTACCAATACTAATATTATATAGTTGTTCCATTATCAGCCTGCCTAAAATTTCAAACAAAAACCAATTTTCTTCCAATGTACACATAAAACCCATTTGTTTTTTAATGTGGAAAAAATTCTCTTTTAGATAGTTTCCTTTAAAATATCTGATATGTTATGACTTACCAAATCTGCGTAGAACAGTAGAAATCCGAGGGGATTTTCAACACAGCCACCTAGTGTCCCAGGTGTAAATCCAGAGAGAGAGAGAGAAAGAGAGAGAGAGAGAGAGAGAGAGAGAGAGAGAGAGAGAGAGAGGAAAGAGAGAACGCACAAGAAAGCATAGCCGGCTAAAGCTTAAATCTAGCCACGTGTTCCCTCTTGTGCTGAGTCAAGGCTTGGGTCTGGCTTCCTTAAGCTCCGACCACGTGCGTTGGCTTTACAGGCAGGGTTTCGTTCGGCAGGGCAGGTCTAAGTTGTTTGTAGCACCGGCTTTAAGCTAGCAGGCTTTAAGCAAGCAGCTCAGTTAGTCCGGCCTGAGGCCAAGGACTAGGGGGCCGCCGCTCGGACTAGGAAGCCGGCGCTCGGACTAGGACGGCGGTCGCCCGGTCTGCCGCCCTTGCGGGAAAGCAGACCTGCCGCCAAGCAAAGCGGTTTTTAATGGATTCTTGTCACGTTGGGCGCCAGATATAGATATAACCAACCGTCTTATTAAATAAGAAACACAGAAACAATGTAAAAGAGAAAGCCGAGAGGTCAGAGCTCAGAGCTAAAATCTCACCCTTCCTCCTGCTGTCCCAGCTTCGCGAAAGAGGGCTACTTCCTGTCTGTTCGTTTTTTTTATAGTATGTTGTTCTGCCTTCTCATTGGTTGTAAACCCAAACACATGACTGCCTCGTCACTGTCTGAATGTACAGCCCCCTAGGTCTTAAAGGCATATGTCTCCAATGCTGGCTGTATCCCTGAACACACAGAGATCTATGGGATTAAAGGCGTGTGCCACCACCGCCACACTCTGTCTATGGCTCTAATAGCTCTGACCCCCGGGCAACTTTATTTATTAACATACAATCAAAATCACATTTCAGTACAATTAGATTACCACCACACATGTGGATCATTTGAATCCGGAGCTTGATTGCATTCTGGTAATTTTACCCTCTATGCATCCCCCTACTTGGGTTTTAATGAATAAAAAAAGATATTATCTTTTTTTTTTTTGAGACAGGGTTTCTCTGCGTAGTTTTGTGCCTTTCCTGGAGCTCACTTGGTAGCCCAGGCTGGCCTTGAACTCACAGCCATCCGCCTGGCTCTGCCTCCCGAGTGCTGGGATTAAAGGCGTGCGCCACCACCGCCCAGCTTTTTTTTTTTTTTTAAAAGATTTATTTATTTATTGTGTATACAGCATGTATGACTGCAGGCCAGAAGAGGGCACCAGATCTCATTATAGATGGTTATGAGCCACCATGTGGTTGCTGGGAATTGAACTCAGGACCTCTGGAAGAGCAGACAGTGCTCTTAACTGCTGAGCCATCTCTCCAGCCCAAGATATTATCTTAGAGTGGATACTTTCACCACACAAACAGAGTAAAAAATTAAAGGCACGTGTGGAGAAGGTTTCTGAGTTGATTCTAAAGGGAAAATTAAGACTTCATCAATTGACAGGAATGGACCCAGTAGAAATTATAGTACCTTTTACTAATACTTCATTGTGGACAGAAAATGAAAATTGGCAAAGAGCTTGCAGTAATTTTTTGGGGAGAGATAATTAACAAATATCCAAAAAACAAGAGATTTTAGTTTATAAAAAAAAACAAATTGGATTTTACCTCATATAGCAAAAGTGGCTCAAACCGGGCTCCTGATTTCTGGAGCCTCTACATTCTATGCTGATGTAAATAAATCAGTAAAGGCAGGTTATAGGTCAGAAAAAAACAAGTACACTGGTTCAAAGCCCTTGTGATTCAACTCAGAAATTAGAATTGTATGCTATTCTCATGGTATTACTAGATTTTTCAGAACCTCTTAATACAATTACTGACTCTTACTAGGCAGAAAGAGTTGTCTTACATATTGAAACCACTGAACTTATTTCTGATAAGTCAGAATTAACTTTGATACTTATACAATTACATGAAATAGTCAGGAATAGGAATTATCCAAATATATATATATATATATATATATATATATATATATATATCACCTATATGATCCTGTATGGGTCTACCAGGCCACCTAGCACAAGGTAATGATAAAATTAATCAGTTATTAATAAAAATGAGGCCTCAGAGTTTCATCAAAAAAAAAAAAACCCACCATGTCAATAGCAACGGTTTATTAAAGGATTTTTCCTTCTCTTGGCAACAAGTCCAGGAAATTATAAGAAAATGTCCTACTTGTTTTCTGTATATCCAAACTCCACTGCCTGCAGGAAGTAACCCAAAGGGTACTCAAATAAATGAAATTTGGCAAATGGATGTGTTTCATTGTGTAGAATTTGGAAAATTAAAATATATATACTATACCATAGATACATATTCAGGATTTCAATGGGCAGCTGCTTTGAGTTCTGAAAACGTTCACTCTATAATTGCATATGTATTAGACATTATGGCCATTATAGGAATAATTATGCAATTTAAGACTGACAATGCTTCTAGGTGGTGATATTTGGATTTTTTTTGGCAATTTTATGTACATCTGATTTCCAAACAGCACATAACTGCTCTCATAATTGGGTAAAAATAATCATTAGTGGAGTGTTTCCTTTTGGTAATGAATGTCACCAAAGCAGAGGCTGGTATAACAGCTTACCTTAGCTCCCCGTGGGAATCAGTAAACATTTCAAGGGCTATTTTCTTGTCTTCAAGTGGTCAGTTGCTCAGTATGAATGGGAGCATGGTAGATAGATCAGCACCAGAAGTTGTGTGGTAATTTCTGTCCAGGAGCCTTGAGTCTGTCAAGTTTGGCCCAATGCTGCTCCTCCAACTCTGCAGAAATTATCAGGTTAATCACTGTACTCCTTAACAGAATGTCCTTCAGGTTCCTGTGCAAGTATAATGGGTCAATCAAAATAAAGTAACACTTTTAAAGAGCATAGTGCTTGATTAAAAAAAGAGACTTAATCACTGCAGCTTTATTTCCTTGAAATGGTAGACAAATGCAACAGACAAAGGACCCCTTTATCTATGAAAAAAGCAGTCTTCCATTAGGAAGAGGAGTGACCAAGCCAGGTGGAAGAAGGGTGTGCTATCTCAGGTAGAAAACACACAGGACTGTGGGGCTCTGTGGCTTCACTGGCAGTCAGAGCTGGATTTCTGTCTCCCTCTCTCTCCACCTCAGCTCTAACAATGATGGATGCTTTTTATTTCTGGTACACAGACACAGCCACCACTCTGCCTCACAACCCACACTGTTTGATTCCATTCAAGTCACTATACAAATGTCACCTCTTTAGAGAGACCTCTGAAAGATGGTCAGAGAAGCTTCTAATAGAAACCAAATACACTGTGGTGAGTTCAGGATGATGTGACAAAAGTACCACAGACTGGCGTGGCTTAAACAACAGTCTCAAAGGCTGGAAAGGCCAAGATGAAAGTGCTGGCTTATGTTGTTTCTGTTGGAAGATACCTGGTTTTTCAGAGAAATGCCACCTTGCTGTGTCCTCATAGGAGGAGTGGAGAAATAGCCTATTCCCTTTCTTTCTTTATAACAGCACTGGTTTCATGACTGAGGCTCTATTTCAGGTTTTTCTCCAAACCTAATTTTCTCTCCAAGGCTACATCCCCAAATAGTATTCCTTAAGGATCCCTCTCTCTATAAATTATCTCCATGATAATATCCCTCAGTATGGTCACTCTTTGTACCCCTACCTGGCCTGAGTTTCCTTCACAGCACACTTACTTTTTATCTTAAGTCCATGAACATATACCTTAGTTCACTTATTTACTGTCCTCCATTGTTAACAGTGACACAGTAAGGGAAGGAACTTTCATGTATTTCCTGATTTTATATATATTTCCTGATATATATCCCAGAACCTACAACCCCATAGACAACTGTACAATGAATGAAGAGTTGATGGACAAATTGCACACCTCCAGGCCCCATCACATATGAGGTGGGTTTTGTGGCAGCCTTCTTGACTCTGATTGAAGTGAGATGCTCAGGTGAATGGATGGGAGATGATGCTGAGTGGTGTCGTGTTTGACCCCTCTACCACCATCACAGTACATCAGCATGCCAAGCAGCAGTTCCCTGTCCTTTCTCTTCTTCCTTCTGATGCTGTTTTATCATATCATGGTCATCATCATCATCAGCAGCAGCAGCAGCATTTTTGAATTGAAATAGAATTAACACCATTTCCTCCCTCTAACTTCTCCCAACTCCCCTCCCTCAAAATTTTCCCATGCCCTCCACTCTTAATGTGATAATCCATTTTTGTTTATTATTGTTATGTATGTGCATATATGTGTGCTCAAATATATAAAAATATAATCTGCGGGATCTGTTGTTGTAGTTGTTGGTGGTGTATATGTCGTTTCAAGGCTGTCCACTCTGCATTGGACAACCCCTGAGAGATGCTAATTCTTCTCCCATACATAATTATGTACCTGTAGTTCTTTGTTTAGAGGTGGCACTGGTGAACATCTCCCCCTTCCACACTAACCTGTCTATTGATATTGCCATTGTCATGGTCTTGGTTCTGTTGCCATTTCTAGGAGAAGCTGTTTCTCAGAGGACTTCCTAGTTTTCTGAATATCACAGCCAACTCCACTGTACAAAAATCTCAACAGATCAAGAAGAGCCCAGTCACAACAGATCCATCTACATCACAGCTCCTGCATCTATGGCTCAAGGAACATCTTGGAAGAGGACCTGGAAAGATTGTAAAAGGTGGAATGCCAGGAATTTTTTTTTTGTTGGTTAATTATTCTCTGGTTTGTCTCTTTCACCTTCTGCACTGGGGGAAGTTTCTTAGTCCCTCTCTGGGTATCTTTATCAAGATACAAACATGCTCTCTCTCTGTAGAACTTGCCAACAAAATGCAGAGCCTTTGAGTGGAGTCCACAAGCTGTGATGTGGTGAGAAGGCCACACACAATGGTGTGTTCCTTGCTATGAAAACTTCTTTAGGACTTTATTTACCCCCAGTTCATCACAGATCATCAATAAAACTATTTTCCCTCCTGAAAAATACAGAGTAGGCTATATCTTGAATCCTGATTTTTTTTTTGAGACAGGGTTTCTCTGTGTAGTTTTGGAGCCTGTCCTGGAACTCACTTAGCAGACCAGGCTGGCCTCAAACTCACAGAGATCCACCTTCCTTTGCCTCCCAAGTGCTGGGATTAAAGGTGTGCGCCACCACCGGCCAGCCCTAATTACTTTTAATAATAAAAACCTGGAGCCAAATATCAGAGTAAATGCTGAAAGATCAGAGAGACAAAGGAGCAAGCCATAGCCACCTCTTACCTCTATGTCTTCTCAAACTAAATGGGCCCTAGCTCCTGTCTCCTCCCACCTTTATTCCTCTCTGCCCAGCCATTTCACTTCCTGTCTCCATCTCCCTAGTGCTGGAATTAAAGGTGTGAGCCACCAATGCCTAGCCTCTATGGTTAACTAGTGGCTAGTTCTGCCCTCTGATCTTCAGGCAAGCAAGAGAACAAACAAAATATCACCACAGTTGGCCCTCTTGTACTAAAACTTTCCTCTCATAGGAATATTTTGTCTTTATTTTGTCTTTTTATTTCAAAAAATAAAGAGTATTAGAGACCACAAAATGCTACCTGAAAATACTGTACTGAAGAAGAATTAGCCTGGAGGTAGAAGTCTGAGCCATAGTGTCTTGACTCAACACTTCTAATAGGCATATGACCCCTAAGTAAATCACTTAATCATTTATGGATATATGTGTCTTGGGCTTTCACATTGAAGAACATCTACCTTCAGAGCTCACTATTACCATCTAAGGAGATAACACCAATGAATATAATCTCAAAGAATAAAATGCTACATAAATGTCAGATCACTGTACATGGCGCCTGTGGCATGGGGACTGCCGTCCCACTCTTGCTCCGGCCTTTGCTTCTGTTCTCAACTACTGAAGTCCACTGGGAACTGACAGAGGACAACATGATGCTTACAGATGGGGTTGCCAAGAGTCACAATCTCAGGTCCCTGCCGACAACATTGGCCACCCCAGGCCTCTAGGAGCTTGTCTGGCAAATAGCCAAAGAAAGAGGACAGGACATTTTTAACCATTAAGAAATACAAGCCATTCTAAAGAGTTTACCCAGTTGACAGCCAGCAGGGAAAACTCCTGTGGGAAGTCCCCCAACTCCCCCCCATCGACCCTGCAATCTACAACTTCCTACCCCAATACCCATCCACCTGTGACCCCAGTAACTTCCCAAGACATGGAAACCCAACCACTAGCTATCATTGGACCAAGAGACGAGTGACTCTTCTCCCACCCAGAGTTCTGCCTCTAGAACCCAGGTCCTGAGACACAGCCAGTCCCCAGGAACCCCCACCAAACTCTTCCCCTGTTGCCAGCCAGCAGGGAAAACTCCTATGGGAAGCCACACACACACCAGAATCCCCCCCCCCCCCCCCCGCCATCGGACCCTGCAATCAATAACTTCCGTGCCCTACTTTGATACCCATCCACCTGTGACCACAGTAGCTTCCTGAGACATGGAAACTGAACCACCAACTCTCATTGGACCAAGAGTAACTTCCTGAGACATAGAATCTGCCAGCTCTGACTGGACCAAGAGCCCTGATAATACCAAGAGTGGCTCCGTGAGTCAAAGAATCAGCTAGCTTGGATTGGGCCAAGAACAGCTCCCAGAGATACAGAATCTGCCAGCTCCAAATAGACCAAGAGCTAAGATTGGACCCAGAGGGGCCCCCTGAGACACAGACACAGCAAGCATAGATTGGACCAATAGCAGCTCACTCAGACACAGGTACTTATGCACCTATTGGAGGAAGAGGTGCGTAGACAACAGTGCAAAAATACATACAACAACATAAAAAGCAATATGGTATCACCAGAACCTAGCCCTTCTACAACAGCAAGTCCTGAACATCACAATGTAGAACAGAAGAAAGCAAACTTAAAAATAACTTCATGAAGAAACTAGAGGCCTTTAAAGAGCAAATGAAAAGACTTAAAAAACTGAGGAAAAGACAAATAAGAAATGGGAATAAATCAATAAATCCCTTAAAGAAAGCCAAGAAAACCATGAAAAAGCAATTAAACATTGTGAAGGAAACAGTCCAAGACCTGAAAAGTGAAATAGAAACAATGAATAAGACACAAACAGAGGGAATGCTGGAAATAGAAAATCTGAGTAAATGAATAGGAAACACAGATGCAAGCATAACCAACAGAATACAAGAGATAGAAGAGAGAATCTCTGGTGTAGAGGATACAATAGAGGAAATAGATTTATCACTCAAAGAAAATACCAAAGCCAAAAAGTCATAGCATAAAGTATCCAGGAAATCTGGGACACCATGAAAAGGCCAAACCTAAGAATAATAGGGATAGAAAAAGGAGAATACCAACTCAAAGGCACATAAAATATATTCAACAAAATCATAGAATAAAACTTTCCCAACGTAAAGAAGGAAATACCTATGAAGATACAAGAAGTCTATAGAACACCAAACAGACTAGACTCCCCCCCCAAAAAAAAGTCCCTTTGCCACATAATAATTAAACCACCAAACCTACAGAATAAAGAAAGAATATTAAGAGCAGCAAAGGAAAAAGGCCATGTAACTGATAAAGGCAGACCTATCAGAATAACACCTGATTTCTCAATGGAGACTTTGAAAGCCAGAAGGTCAGATGTAATGCAGACACTGAGAGACCATGGGTACCAGCCTAGACTAATATACCCAGCAAAACTTTCAATCACCATAGATTGAGTGAACAATACATTCCAAGACAAAACAAGATTTAAACAATACCTATCTACAAATCCAGCCCTACAGAAAACACTAGAAGGAAAATTCCACACAGAGAGTTCTGCCTCTAGAAATTCTAAGGAAGTCAGATACACCCACGAAAACACAGGCAACAGTATAACCCCACAGCAGTAAATCCCAAAGAAGACAAATACATATACACTACCACCAAAAGATAACAGGAATTAACAATCAGTGATAATTATATCCCTTAATATCAATGGACTTAATTCACCTATAAAAAAGACACAGGTTAACAGAATGGATACAAAAGAAGGACCCATCTTTCTGCTGCATACAAGAAAATAGACACTACCTCAGAGTAAAAGGCTGGGAAAAGTCTTTCCAATCAAATAGTCTTAAGTAGCAAGCTGGTATAGCTTTCCTAATATCCAACAAAATATACTTCAAACTAAAATCAATCAAAAGAGATGGAGAAGGACACTTCATACTCATTACAGGAAAGATCCACCAAGATGAAGTCTCAATTCTGAACATTTATGCCCCAAATACAAGGGCACCCACATATGTAAAAGAAACATTACTAAAGCTTAAATCTCACATCAAACCCCCACACATTAATAGTGGGAGACCTCACCACCCCACTCTTAGCACTGGACAGATCTGCCAGACAGAAACTTAACAGAGAAATAAGGGATATAACTGATATTATGACTCAAATGGACCTAACCAATTTCTACAGAACATTTCACCCTGACACAAAAGAATATACCTTCTTCTCAGCACCTTATGGTATCTTCTCTAAAATTAACCACATACTCAGTCACAAAGCAAATCTCAACAAATACAAAAAAAAAAAAATGGAATAACCTCCTGTATTCTATCAGACCACCATGTTTTAAAGTTAGATTTCAACAACAACAAAAATTACAGAAAGCCTAATGGAAACTGAATAATGCTCAGTTGAATCACCAATGGGTCAAGGAAGAAATAAAATAGAAATTAAAGACTTCTTAGAGTTCAATGAAAATGAATGTACTATATACCCAAACTTATGGGACGCTATGAAAACAGCGCTTAGAGGAAAATTGATAGCTCTAAATGACACATAAAGAAGTTGGAGAAATCTCACACTAGTGACTTAACAGCACACCTCAAAGCTCTAAAACAAGAAGCAAAGTCACCCAAGAGGAAGAGACGACAGAAAATAATCAAATTGAGAGCTAAAATCAATAAAATAGAAACAAAGACAACAATACAAAGAATCAATGAAACCAAGAGTTGGTTTTTTGAGAAAATCAATAAGATAGACAAGCCCTTATACAAACTAACCAAAAAGCAGAGAGAGAGAGAGAGAGAGAGAGAGAGAGAGAGAGAGAGAGAGAGAGAGAGAGAGAATCCAAATCAACAAAATCAGAAATGAAAAGGGAGACATAACAACTGACAATGGGGAAATCCAGAGAATCTTCAGGTTATACTCAAAAACCTATACTCGACAAAACTGGAAAATCTAAAAGAAATGGACAATTTTCTGAAAAGGTACCACATACCAAAGTTAAATCAAGACCAGATAAACTATTTAAATAGACCAATAACCGCTAAGGAAATAGAAGCAGTCATTAAGAGTCTCCCAACTGGGGCTGGAGAGATGGCTCAGAGGTTAAGAGCACTGACTGATGCTCTTCCAGGGTTCCTGAGTTCAATTCCCAGCAACCACATGGTGGCTCACAACCATCAATAATGAGACCTGGTGCCCTCTTCTGGCCCGCAGGCTTACTGTATACATAATAAATAAATAAATCTTTAAAAAAAAAGGGGGGGGGGTTGTCTATCTTGTTGATTTTTTCAAAGAACCAACCTTTTGTTTCATTGATTTTTTTTGTATTGTTCTCTTGTTTTCTATTTCGTTGATTTCAGCCCTCAATTTGATTATTTCCTGGCGTCTATTTCTCCTGGGTGAGTTTGTTTCTTTTTGTTCTAGAGCTTTCAGTTGTGTTGTTAATTCATTGGTATGGGATTGCTCCATCTTCTTTATGTGTGCATTTAGAGCTATGAATTTTCCTCTTAGCACTGCTTTCATAGTGTCCCATAAGTTTGGGTAGTTGTGCTTTCATTTTCATTGAATTCTAGGAAATCTTTAATTTCTTTATTTCTTCCTTGACCCATTGATGTTTCAGGTGGGCATTATTCAGTTTCCATGAGTTTGTGGGTTTTCTATAATTTTTGTTGTTGTTGAGGTCTAACTTTAAGGCATAGTGGTCTGATAAGATACAGGAGGTTATTCCAATTTTTTTGTATCTGTTGAGATTTGTTTTGTAGCCAAGCACGTGGTCAATTTTTGAGAAGGTTCCATGGGGTGCTGAGAAGAAGGTATATTCTTTCGTGTTAGGATAGAATGTTCTGTAGATATCTATTGGGTTCATTTGAGTCATAACATCTGTTAGGTCCTTTATTTCTTTGTTAAGTTTCAGTCTGGTAGATCTATCTTTTGGTGAGAGTGGTGTATTAAAATCTCCCACTACTAATGTGTGGGGTTTGATGTGCGTTTTAAGCTTTAGTAGTGTTTCTTTTATGAATGTGGGTGCTTTTGTATTTGGAGCATAAATGTTTAGAATCGAGACTTCATCTTGGTGGATTTTTCCCGTGATAAATATGTAATGTCCATCCTGATCTCTTTTGATTGATTTTAGTTTGAAGTCTATTTTATTAGATATTAGGATAGCTACACCAGCTTGTTTCTTAGGTCCATTTGCTTGGAAAGCCTTTTCCCAGCCCTTTACTCTGAGGTAGTGTCTGTCTTTGAAGTTAAGGTGTGTTTCTTGTATGCAGAAGATGTGGAAATCAGTATGGTGGTTTCTCAGAAAATTAGGAATCGAACTACCTCAAGACCCAGCCATCCCACTCTTGGGCATATACCCAAGGAATGCTGATTCATACCATAAAGATACATGCTCAGCTATGTTCATAGCAGCACTATTTGTAATAGCCAGAACCTGGAAACAACCTAGATGCCCATCAAGGAAGAATGGATGAAAAAAATGTGGTACATATACACAATGGAGTACTACTCAACAGAGAAAAACAATGAAAGCATGAAATTTGCAGGCAAATGGATGGAACTAGAAAAAATCATCCTGAGTGAGGTAACCCAAACCCAGAAAGACAGTCATGGTATGTACTCACTCATAGGTGGATTCTAGATATAAAATAAAGAACAATCAGACCACAACCCATAGAACCATAGAGGCTATATATATAGCATGGAGGTCCCTAGGACTACTGTGGCTTATAATAAATTTCAGTTTTACTCAATTATTGAAAAAAAATAGCCAAATGAATGGAAACACATGAACTATGAACCAAAGGCTGAGGGGCCCCCAGCTGGATCAGGCCCTCTGAATAGGTGAGACAGTTGATTGGCTTGATCAGTTTGGGAGGCAACTAGGCAGTGGGACCAAGTCCTGTGCTCATTGCATGAGTTGGCTGTTTGAAACCTGGAGCTTATGCAGGGACACTTGGCTCAGGCTGGGAGGAAGGGACTGGACCTGCCTGGACTGAGTCTACCAGGTTGATCGCAGTCCTCGAGGGAGGACTTGTCCTGGAGGAGGTGGGAATGGGGGGTAGGCCGGGGGGGAGGGGGTGGGAGGGGGGAGAATAGGGGAACCCATGGCTGATATGTAGAACTGAATGGTATTGTAATATATATATATATATATATATATATATATATATATATATATAAACAAAGTTTGAAATAAAAAAAAAGTCTCCCAACCAAAAAAAGCCCAGGACCAGATAGTTTCAACGCAGAATTCTACCAGATTTTCAAAGTAGAGTTAATACCAATACTCTTCAAATTGTTCCATACAATAGAAACAGAAGGAACATTCCCAAACTCCTTTTATGAGGCTACAGTTACTCTGATTCCCACACCACACACAAAATGCAACAAAGAAAGAGAATTACAGACCAATCTCCCTCATGAACATTGATGCAAAAATATTCAATAAAATATTGGCAAACAGACTCCAAGAACACATCAAAAAAAATTATCCACTATGATCACGTAGGCTTCATCCCAGAGATGCAAGGTTGGTTCAGCATATGAAAGTTTGTCAATATAATACACCATATAAACAAACTGAAAGAAAAAAAAACCACACGATCATTTTGTTAGATGCTGAAAAGGCCTTTGACAAAATCCAATACCCCTTCATGATAAAGGTCTTGGAGAGATCAGGAATGCAGGGAACATACCTAAAAATAATAAAGGCAATTTACAGCAAGCCAACAACAAACATCAAATTAAATGGAGAGAAACTCAAAGCGATACCACTAAATTCAGGAACAAGACAAGGCTGTCCACTCTCCCCATATTTATTCAATATAGTACTTGAAGTTCTAGCTAGAGCAATAAGACAACAAAAGGAGATCAAGGGGATATAAATTGGCAAGGAAGAAGTGAAACTTTCACTATTTGCAGACAATATGAGAGTACGCATAAATGACCCCAAAAATTCAACCAAAAAACTCCTACAGCTGATAAACACCTTCAGTAATGTGGCAGAATACAAGATTAACTTAAAAAAAAATCAGTATCCCTTGTATATACAAATGATAAATGGGCTGAGAAAAAAATCAGAGAAACATCACCCTTTACAATAGCCACAAATAATATAAAATACCTTGGGGTAACTAAGCAAGTGAAAGACCTGTATGAGAAGAACTTTAAGTCTCTGAAGAAAGAAATAGAAGAAGATATCAGAAAATGGAAAGATCTCCTATGCTCATGGATAGGCAGGATTAATATAGTCAAAAACGGCAATCTTACCAAAAGCAATCTACAGATTCAATGCAATCCCCATCACTTCACAGACCTGGAAAGAACAATACTCAACTACATATGGAAAAACAAAAAACCTAGGATAGCTAAATCCTGTACAATAAAACAACCTCTGGAGCCATCATGGTCCCTGACTTCAAGCTCTACTATAGAGTTACAGTAGTAATAACAGCTTGGTACTGGCATAAACCAACATGTGGGCCAATGAGATCGAATTGAAGACTCTGACATTAATCCGTGGGCCAATGGGATCGAATTGAAGACTCTGACATTAATCCACACACGTATAAACACCCAATTTTTGACAAAGAAGCCAAAACTGTACCATGGAAAAACGAAAGCATCTTCAACAAATGGTGCTGGCATAACTGGATGTCAACATGTAGAAGATTACAAATAGATCCAAATCTGTCACCATGCACAAAACTTAAGTCCAAGTGGATCAAAGACCTCAACATAAATTCAGCGACTCTGAACCTGATAGAAGAGAAAGTAGGAAGTGGTCTTGAATGTATTGGCACCAGAGATCACTTCCTAAATAAAACACCAGTAGCACAGACACTGAGAGCAACAATTAATAAATGGGACCTCTTCAAACTGAGAAGCTTTTGTAGGGCAAAGGACACGGTCAGTAAGACGAAATGACAGCCTACAGAATGGGAAAAGATCTTCACCAACTCCATATCTGACAGAGGGTTGATCTCCAGAATATGTAAAGAACTCAAGAAACTAGACATCAAAATACCTAACAGTCTAATTAAAAAATGGGCTACAGAGCTAAACAGAGAATTCTCAACAGAAGAAGCTCAAATGGCTGAAAGAAATTTAAAGAATTGCTCAACATCCTTAGTCATCAGAGGAATGCAAATCAAAATGACTCTGAGATATCATCTTTCAGAAGGGCTAAGATCAAAAACACTGAAGACAGCTTATGTTGGAGAGGATGTGGTGCAAAAGAACACCCCTACACTGTTGGTGGGAGTGCAAACTTGTACAGCCACTTTGGAAATCAGTATGGTGGTTTCTCAGAAAATTGGGAATCAATCTTCCTCAAGTACCAACTGTACCACTCTTGGGCATATACCCAAGGAATGCTAAATGGTACCACAAGGACACATGCTCAATTATGTTCATATCAGCATTATTCGTAATAGCCAGAACCTGAAAACAACCTAGATGCCCCTCAACTGAAGAATGTATAAAGAAAATATGGCACATATATGGTAAAATATGGTAAAAAACAATGACATCATGAAATTTGCAGTCAAATGGATGGAACTAGAAAATATCATCCTGAGTGAGGTAACCCAGACTCAGAAGGACAAACATGGTATGTACTCACTTATAAGTAGATACTAGATATAAAGCAAAGGATTATCAGAGTACAGCCTACAGCTCCAGTGAAGCTAGCTAGTAAGGAGGACCCTAGGAAGGACACATGGGTTGCCCAGCAATGGAGAAATAGATGGAATCTACATGAGCAAACTGGGGGTGAGAGGGGAATAATGGAGGGCAAGGGATGGGGAATGAGAGCTTAGGGGAGCAGGAGGTTTGAGTTGGAACAGGAACAGAGTGGGAGAGCAAGGAAAAAGATACCATGATAAATGAAGACACCATGGGAATAAGGAGAAGCAGAGTGCTAGGGAGGTTCCCAGGAATCCACAAGGATGACTCCACTATAGATTACTGGCAGTGGTCGAGAGGGTGCCTGAGCTGACCTACTCTGGTGATCGGATGGCTGAATACCCTAATTGTCACCATAGAACCCTCATCCACTGACTGATGGAAGCAGATGCAGATATTAATGGCCAGGGCCCTGGTGGAGCTCCAGGAGTCCAATCGATGAGAGAGAGGAAGAATTCTATGAGCAAGAGATATTGAGACCATGATTGGAAAAAGTACAGCGACAACTAGCCAAACTAGTGGAAACACGTGAACTGTGGACCAATAGCCGAGGAGCCCCCATGGTACTGGACTAGTCTCTCCTGGATAATCGAGACAGTTGTTTAACTTGAACTGTTTAGGGGACCCCCAGGCAGTGGGATCAGAACCTGTCAGTAGTGTATGAGCTGGCTTTTTGGAGCCTAGTGCCTATGGGGAGACACTTTGCGCAGCCTTGGTGCAGGAAGGAGGGACTTCGACCTGCCTCAACTGAATGTACCATGCTCTGTGGACTCCCCATAGGAGACCTTGCCTTGGAAGATGTGGAAATGGGGGATGGGTTGGGAGGGAAGGCTCAGGAGAAGGAGGAAGGGGGACAGGGAAATCTGTGGTTGGTATGTAAAATGAATAGAAAATCTCTTAATTAAAAACAAAAGAAAATACAAGTTAAAAAAAGTTTACCCTGAAAGGTGAGGGGAAGAAAGTAAGAGGGTGGCCATCTTGCAGTCGAGACAACCACAGGAAGAAGGTATTGCTTAGAAATGAAGCCCCCCTTCTTCTTTTAACAAGACAGACACACAAAAAAGAAGAAGACAAGAGAAGTCACTATCTTGGGTGTCAAGTCAGAGGGGGAGAGGGGAACTTTAAACTCTAAGTACTGTGGTCGTTTGAGTGAGAATGCCCCCATAGGCTCATAGATTTGACTACTTGGTCACCAGGGAGTGGCACTATTTGAAAGGATTAGGAGGTGTGTCCTTGTTGGAGGAAGTGTGTCACTAGGGATGGGGTTTGGAGTTTCAGAAGGCCATACCAAGCCTAGAGTCTCCTTCCTGCTCCCTTCAGATCTACGGATCTAGATGCGGAACTCTTGACTACTACATTTGCCTGCATGCTGACATGCTCCCTGTCATGAGATGATAATGGATTAAATCTCTGAACTGTAAGCCAGCCCCAGTTAAATGCTTTCCTTTGTAAGAGTTGTGTGGTTGTGGTGTCTCTTTACAGCAATAGAACAGTAATGAAAGCAAGTACTGTGTGGAGGCTGAGTATGATGCACATAGCCCTAGATTACTTACTGAAGCATGGGGAAGGACAGTAATTAATATACCATATATAATATTTTTATATACAGATATAATAAAGAATTGCACATAGTATAGGAAGTTACAATAGCTAGCTAAATTAAAACTTTTCTGTAATTCAATTCCATTGGAAATCTAAACTTTATGTACTGAAGAGTTGTAACAAAAAGATGTTTTTAATAGTACCAATGGGCTTCTATGTCTCTACAACACAGGCACTAACGTAGCTGTATTGTGTGCTAAGATGCACTGTTGTTGAAATTCATAGCCATATTAGGATTGGGGCTCAAATTATCATAATAATGTGACCCTAGTAAATTTGGATCATATATCATTGATTGTGAGAAGATAACTAGCTGTAAACAAAAGAAAATGAATATGTGTAGATAGAATTTTCTGTCCTGCAAGCAGCTCCCAAGCCTCCCACACAGAGGCTTATATTAATTATAAATTGTTGGCCAGTAGCTCAGGCTTGTTACTAGATAATTCTTACATTTTGAAATCAACTTATATTTCTAATCTATGCTTTGCCACATAGCTTGGTTCCTTTTCTCAGTGTGGCAAACCCATCTTGCTTCTCTCTGCATCTGCTGGCGACTCTTGACTCCACCCTTCTTCCTCCCAGCATTCTCAGTTTGACTCTCCCACCCAACCTTATCCTGTTCAGCTATTGGCCAGTCAGCTTCTTTATTACACCAATCAGAGTAATACATATTCACAGTGTGCAGGATTATTCCACAGCAAGTATGCCTCACTTTATTCATAGCCTTGTCAATAATATCCCATCATAGACCATTTGCTGTAAAAGATTTTAGGTTGAGAACAAATACTCTGACCAGATAACTAGTAGATTAAAACAAAGGGGCTCTTTTAACACTTAGACATTGGCTTGATGAAATGGGGCCCTATGAGCCCTCAGTGAAAGGAGTTAAAATGGCTTAATGTAAGTTAAAAAGGGAACTTCAGGTATGGAAACCCATTATAGAAAGCCTAATCAATAAAAGGGCTATTATCACCACTGTTTCTCCATTTGATATCCCATTTTGATTTATTATTTCTGGGAAAAATAAACAGTGTGTCACCATACATTACTACAATCCCCACTCTGTATCCACCCATTGAGATTCTTATGCCAAATATTACTAAAAGTGCTGATCCTAAGCCAGGCCTTGTGATGCAAACCTGGAATCTTGGCTAATTTGGAGTCTGAGGTGAGAGAATCACAAAGAATCATAATTTCAAAGCCAGGTTGGGCAACTAAGTGGCATCCTGTCTCAAAATAAACAGTTAAGAAAAAGACCTAGTTTGGTGGCAGAACACTTGTTAGGTGTCTGCAAGACCTGTGTTAAGTCCTCAGGACTGGAGTAGAGGCCAATTCTGTCAATCAACTTGTCCACATTTTCTTCTTATAGATTTGGCTAACATGCTCTGTTAAAAGCCTATCTCAACAGTTTCTCCATTACAGTTTGCCTCTGTCTCTGAAGGGGCACAGTAACTATCTATCAGTACCCCAAAAATAAGATAATGAAGCCTTTTATCTGATAAACCCTTTGACAGCCTTTTCTTATGCTTCCTGGAGTCTTGACTACTTAGGATGGTCATTAACAGCTTCAGGGATTCTGGTGCAAGAAAATTTGTGCACCTAGCCTCTTGCTCTTCACCATCAAAACAAACAGTAGGCCACTTGTTTGTTGGTCTTCAGAAAAACAGAGACTGTGGTGGTATTGTGTTCCCCAAAATATTGTGTACCTTAATAAACTTATCTGGGGTCAGAGAACAGAAAAGCCACTAGTTAGGCAGTGATAGCACATGCCTTTAATCCTAGCATTTCAGAGGTAGAAATCTCTCTGGATCTCTGTGAGTTCAAGGCCACATTGGAAACAGCCAAGCATGGTGACACATGCCTTTAATCCCAGGGAGTGATGGTAGAAGGCAGAAAGATATATAAGGCTCGAGGACCAGGAACTAGAAGCATTTGACTGGTTAAGCATGTGGCTGGTTAAGCATTCGGCTGGTTAAGCTTTCAGGCTTTGAAGCAGCACAGTTCAGCTGAGATTCATTCTGGATGAGGACTCAGAGGCTTCCAGTCTGAGGAAACAGGACCAGCTGAGGAACTGGTGAGGTGAGATAGCTGTGGCTTGTTCTGTCTCTCTGACCTTCCAGTATTCACCCCAATAACCGGCCTCAGGTTTGATTTTATTAATAAGAACTTTTAAGATTCCTGCTACAAGAGACTGTCAAAATCTCTGAGTTAGTGAACTTCCCTACCTGGATGCCCATTATGCTTTAGGTCAAGGACATAGCCTTGAGCTGGCCTCAAATCTCACTGCTAGTGAAAGCATTGCTTCGTATGATACCAACACAACCTGTGATCTCACCATTGGAGATGATTTTGCCTCCTGTGTTGGAAGCAACCCCACCACATGTCTCTGTGTGCCTCTACCCAGTGATGTCCAAAGCTCTTACAGCTACCACAGTATCATGAGACAGGAGTTAGCCAATATGGCCCTCTAGAATATTCCATCTGCAAGATGATTTCCATTGAAAAGTACTTAATGTAGCGGGGACTACCTTCTTGGGGGCCCTTGACTATTTGAAGAGCTCTTTGGGAGTCACTGGGTGTACAAAAATGGAAATTTATGATTATAGGATGCTTCTGCTAACTATCCCAAATAAGAGATCTTAATGAGCTATTGTTAATTTTAATCATTTAGCCAGAATGTCCCTGCTAAAGGACAAAGACAAAAAATAGAATATGTGCCTAATGTTAGGCAGTCACCTTAGCCCTGGACGCCTGGGTCATCAATGGTATCCTTTTTATATTATTATAAACTACTGGACCATCACTTGAAAAGAGCTCTCTTAATGGGGAAAACACTGAGATGTTCATGCCTCATGAATACCCAAAATAGAAGTAAAAATCAGCTTTGTTTCTATATATATGCTAAGGTATAGATGTACAGTCTTTCTAGGGCATGCTTTATTACATTTAGATATCACTGGTAATAACCAAGACACACATTTTATTTCTTAAAATATACAATCCCAGGCTCTTGGGAAAAGGCATTAAGGAAAATTTCATTTCAAAAGGCCCCAGATATTTGGTTTAATTAAAAAACATAAAGCCCTCCTCAAATAACTCCTCTGTAAATTCCAACAAATAAGCCCCTAAATAAGTTTCTGTTTCCTCCAGGTCTTACATTTAAGCATTTTGAGGCTTGTCTGCTTAGGGCCAGAGGCTAACTTCAGGATGCATTCTTCCCTGGGACTCAGTGAGCATAGATTGTCCCATGGCTAGGAAGTGTTCATCAGATAATAGGACTTGTTTCAAACTCAGCTTCCACCAGAGAAAGAAGTAAAGTGCCCACACCCTATCAGACACACCTATAAGCTATTGTTCTGTCGGTTTGGGCATTTTTCTTAGTTTACAGTCTGGAAGCCCACATAAAGGTCTCCACCTAGAAAGAATATACCAGTGACCCACCCCAAACAACTACCCTGACAAAGGCATTGGTCCCAAAGGTTCCCCACCTCATTCTCTTACACTCTTGATCAGATGGTTTGACTCCTGTGGTCTTTGGTCTTCTCTCTCAGCCCCAGTGGGTATCTGTTTCTTGCTTGGATTTGTGGGCAAAAAATGGCTTCTATTACTTCTGACATTCTCCAGTCATGCTTGACTGGCACATCGAAGTCTTCTGGCTCCCGGACTCTCCTAGAGACTGATTGTTTTTATACCTGTCTGTTCTCAAAAAGAAAGACAACAAGAATTAGAAAAAAAAAATCACATGTCTATTAAAATCAGAAACTAAAAAATACATCCATTTTCTATTATTCAACAATGCTTTATAAGTTTTAGTCAATACAATAAAAGTGAGACAACCATTTTTAAAGTTTACATTTAGATTTATATTCTTATATCAAACTTAAAGTTGAATTAAAATTCATAAATATGGGTAAGCAACAAATTTAAAAATTTTTAGTTTAGAGGGCTAATTTCCTAAAACAATTGAGGAATTTTGCTATGGACCCAAGTTTCCTCGTCCGTAGATCTGACGTGATGACATCATCTATATGGGACTGTCATGAGATGGAAATGTGTAGACAACACTTACCTCATTGTTAGTTGCCCATCAACACCAAAGCTCATTGTTGAAAGAATCATATTAAGTGATCAGATACAGAATAAAATACGGAAATTCATAGTTTTCATTAACAGACATTTAAATGACAGGAGGACTAAATTTTATTTTTAATAAAAATCACAATGGAAAAGTACCTTACAAAGACTCTCACAAGAAAGGGGGAAAAAGACAGGGATGGTGGTGCATGCTTCTAAAGCCAGCATTTGGCAAGTGGAGACATAGGATTAACATGAGCTCAAGATCAACCTGGTCTGTATAATTAATGCCAGCTCAGACAGGGCTACATAGCAAGATCCTTTCTTCACTGGCCCACCCCCTGACAGAGAAAGGTAAAAAGGTCTAAGAAGAAAAACTGTAAAGTATTCTGGGAATATGGGGAAAACTGGTATTCACTAACTATGGTAGCATGTGCTTGTAACCCTAGCACATGGACGGGTAAGGAGGAAGAGATTTCTAAACAGACAAGTTTCCAAGATAGAATGTTAAAATATCATTCTTTCCCAAATTAATGTATGTATTTAAATAAAATTGCAACCAGAATTCTAGTTTGGTATTTGTATACTGGCTATGACCATTTTGCATTATTACACAAAATCAATAGAGCTAAATGGTCTTTTTAAAGAATATTTTTAAAAGACAAAAGTTTATCAACACTGATCAAAAAGGAAAACAATGTGGCCTCATTATCTATATTAAAATTCTAAATAAAGGCTAGGGATAAACCTCAATTGGTGAATAGAGTACTTTTCTATATCATGCATGACTTTTGGGGTTCAATCTCCAAACACACACACACACACACACACACACACACACACACACACACACACAGGCTCTCTCTCTCTCTCTCTCTCTCTCTCTCTCTCTCTCTCTCTCTCTCACACACACACACACACACACACACACACACAGGCTCTCTTTCTCTCTCTCTCACACACACACAGGCTCTCTCTCACACACACACAGGCTCACACACACACACAGGCTCTCACACACACAGGCTCACACACACACACAGGCTCACACACACAGGCTCTCTCTCTCTCACACACACAGGCTCTCTCTCACACACACAGGTTCACACACACAGGCTCTCTCTCTCACACACACACACAGGCTCACACACACACAGGCTCTCACACACACAGGCTCTCACACACACACAGGCTCTCACACACACCGGCTCTCTCACACACACAGGCTCACACACACACAGGCTCTCTCTCTCTCTCTCACACACACACAGGCTCACATACACACACAGGCTCTCTCTCTCTCTCACACACACACACAGGCTCACACACACAGAGGCTCATACACACACAGGCTCTCTCTCTCTCTCTCTCACACACACACACAGGCTCACACACACACAGGCTCTCTCACACACACAGGCTCGCTCTCTCTCTCTCACACACACAGGTTCACACACACACAGGCTCTCACACACACACACAGGCTCTCTCTCTCACACACACAGGCTCACACACACACAGGCTCTCTCACACACACAGGCTCACACACACACAGAGGCTCTCTCTCTCACACACACACACAGGCTCTCACACACACAGCCTCTCTCTCTCTCACACACACACACAGGTTCGCACACATAGGCTTACACACACACAGGCTCTCTCTCACACACACACACACAGGTTCACACACACACAGGCTCACACATACACACAGGCTCACACACACACAGGCTCTCACACACACAGGGTCACACACACAGGCTCACACACACACACAGGTTCACACACACAGGCTCTCACACACACAGGCTCTCTCACACACACAGGCACACACACAGGCTCTCACACACAGGCTCTCTCACACACACAGGCTCTCTCACACACAGGCTCTCTCACACACATAGGCTCTCTCTCTCACACACACAGGCTCTCGCTCTCACACACACAGGCTCTCTCACACACACAGGCTCTCACACACACAGGCTCTCTCTCACACACACAGGCTCTCACACACACAGGCTCTCTCACACACACACAGGCTCTCTCACACACACAGGCTCTCTCTCTCTCTCACACACACACACAGGCTCTCTCTCACACACAGGCTCTCTCTCTCTCACACACACACAGGCTCTCTCACACACACAGGCTCACACACACGCACTACTACAGAGGAAGGGTGAGATCAAGGGCAGTGAGAGCTAGAGAGGAAGGAGGGAGAGAGAGAGAGACTAGAAGAGATATTCAAAGCAAGAGATGAAGAAATCACAGAAATGCAGGAAGCATGAAAAAGCAAGGGCACATGATCATAACTCCTCAACCACTAAACTCAAAGATATCAAAACAGGTCAAATGCCAGGTGAGTTTTCTAGTAAAAAAAAAAAATGATCTGTGATCTGAAAAACGATATAATAAAGAAGATGAATGTTATCAACATAAAGGAAAAACTCAGCAAAGTGGAAGAGAAAAACATCAGTATAGATAAAAAGTCAGCAACAGCAGAGAACAATTCAGAAAGAAAATTGAAATTTTGAGAAAAGTAATAAAAATGTGGAAATGAGAAACACAACAGATGAAATATGAAACACAGGGGAAATGGCCCCAGAGGACTGGACCCAGCAGGGCAAAGAACATCAAATATGGATAACAAAAATGTCAAAATATTTCATTCACATATCAATTAGGAAACAAATATAATTGACTATATCAACAAAAGCCAAGGATTCTGGGATATGATCAAGAGACAAAACTTAAGAATAGGTTAGGCTTAAAACTAAAGGCAGAATGAATTCATTCAATGAGTTTACAGCACAAATGTCTCCAAATCTAGAGAAAGAAATAGACATTCAAGCATAAGACCCAATTAATAAAATTAGAGATGAATAAAAACAGAGGTTAGCATAGCTTCCAATGTAATACTGAGAATTAATACAGTATACTTTAAAAGCTTATATTTAAAAAAACCCTGGAAAATATCAAAGAAATGAATAAATTCCTAGACAAATATGAACTACCAACTCACAAAGATCTAAACAATTCACACAGATACATAACAGTAAATGAGGCCGAAGCAGTTATAAAATGTCTCCCAACAAAGAAAAGCCAAGGAACAGATGGGTTCACTGTCAAATTCTCCAAATTCTCAAAAGAAGAGCTATCACCAATGCTCTTCAAACTATTAATATAATAGAAAGGAAAGAAGTGTAACCAAATTCATACCACACAGCCAACATTGTCTCAATACCCAGACAGGATAAGGACACACTGAGAAAGGAAGCTATAGAACAATTTCCAATTGGCTGCTGAATTCTTGAAACCTAATTCAAGAATACATTAAGTGGGCAGGGAATATAGTTTAGTTGATAGAATTCCTGCCTAGCTAGCATGTATAAAGCCCTAGATTCAATCCTAGCACCATCAACTGGGTGTGGTAATGCATAAATCTCAGTAAAGGCAGAAGAATTGTGAATTAAAGGGCATCCTTGGCTATAGAGTGAGTTCCAGGCAAGCCTGAGATACCTGGGATCATGTCTTAAAAAAAAAATCGAGACCATAATTGGAAAAAGTACAGAGACAAATAGCCAAACTAGTGGAAACACATGGACTGAGGACCAATAGCTGAGGAGATCCCATGGTACTGGACTAGGCCCTCTGGATAAGTGAGACAGTTTTTAGCTTGAATTGTTTAGAGGGTCCCTGGGCAGTGGGATCAGGACTTGTCTTTAGTGCATGAGCCGGCTTTTTGGAGCTTAGTGCCTAGGGTGAGACACTTTGCACAGCCTCAGTGCATGGAGGAGAGGCTTCCATCTGCCTCAACTGAATGTACCAGGCTCTGCTGACTCCCCATGGGAGACTTTACCTTAGAGGAGGTGGGAAGGGGGGGGGGGTTGGGGGAGAAGGCTGTGGGGCAGGAGGAGGGAGGAGAGGGAAATCTGTGGTTGGTATGTAAAATGAATAGAAAAATCTCTTTAAAAAAAAGAGAGAGAGGCAGACAGGTGTGGCGGCAGTGGCGGCAGTTGCTGGCAGAGGCAGGTAGGCCCAGCAGCAGCCCACAGAGGCAGGCAGGCCTGGCGGGCAGCGGCCAAAACACAGTTGCAATAAAGACCAGAAACTGAGCTATTACCTACTGAAGAGTTAGTGAAGACAAGCTCTTAATCAAGAGCTTGGAACAGGGATGCCTTTAATCCCAATACCTGGGGGAGAAGCTATCTCCATGAGACAGAACCAGAACAGATCTGAACACTCCGTCTGAGGACAACCCAGGGCTTAGCTGCTGATCCTGTGAAAACCCAAAAACACCCAAAAAGGTGTTGGTGAGAATACCCTGCTCAGCTGAAATCCATCCTGGAGAGGATTCAGATCCCTACAGTTTGAGGTCTGAGGAAACAATATCAGCTGAGGAGTTGACGAATGAGCAAAACGTGATCTGAGAACACAGAAGAAGGTGCCACCCAGCCACCAAACCAGATCACCAGAATCATAAGTATATACTTCACTGACTGAGATCAGCTGTTCCCAAAGAAACAGCCCAACAGCACCAATTTAATTAAGAACTCCTAGTAAACCAAGACTAAAAATTAGAACAAGAGAGGCACTTTCAGACACAGACATTGCCTGCATGGAGCAGAGGAAGAGATGAGTAGACGCCAGTGCAAAAATACAGGCAGCAACATAAAGACCTATATGGCAACATCAGAACCTAGTGATTCTACACCTGTTAAAACTGAACATACCAAGACAGAAGAAACAGAAGTAATCAATCCTGAAAATGACTTTAAGAAGATGATAGAGGCCCTTAAAGAAGAAATAAAAAATCCCCTTAAAGGGGAAATAAAAATTTCCCTTAAAGAGGAAATAAAAAACTCCATTAAAGAGGAAATAAAAAATTCCCTTAAAGAAATGGAAGAAAAAAAGAACAAAAAATTGGAAGAAATCAAAGAAAGCCAAGAAAAAAACAATTAAACAGATGAAAGAAACATTCCAAGATCTGAAAAATGAATTTGATACCATAAAGAAAACAAAAGTGCCAGGCGGTGGTGGCGCACGCCTTTAATCCCAGCACTCGGGAGGCAGAGGCAGGTGGATCTCTGTGAGTTCAAGGCCAGCCTGGGCTACCAAGTGAGTTCCAGGAAAGGCGCAAAGCTACACAGAGAAACCCTGTCTCGAAAAACCAAAAAAAAAAAAAAAAAAAAAAAAAAGAAAACACATGCTGAGGGAATGCTGGAAATAGAAATCCTGACTAAATGAACAGGAACTACAGAAACAAGCATAACCAACCGATTGCAAGAGATGGAACAGAGACTCTCTGACACTGAAGACACAATAGAGAAAACA
This sequence comes from Peromyscus maniculatus bairdii, assembly GCF_049852395.1. Lineage (NCBI taxonomy): Eukaryota > Metazoa > Chordata > Mammalia > Rodentia > Cricetidae > Peromyscus > Peromyscus maniculatus. Next base: position 53,700,267 of record NC_134865.1, on the reverse strand, counting down.
GATTTGTCAGTCAAAGAAAACACTAAAGACAAAAAAGTCGTAACACAAAACGTCCAGGAAATTTGGGACACCATGAAAAGACCAAACCTAAGAATAAATAGGGATAGAAGAATGAGAAGAATACCAACTCAAAGGCACAGAAAATATATTCAACAAAATCATAGAAGAAAACTTTCCTAACCTAAAGAAAGAAATACCTATGAAGATACAAGAAGCTTACAGAACACCAAATAGGCTGGATCCAAAAAAAAAAAGTCCCCTCACCACATAATAATCAAAACACTAAACACACAGAACAAAGAAAAATATTAAGAGCCACAAAGGAAAAAGACCAAGTAACAAATAAAGGCAAACCCATCAGAATAACACCAGACTTCTCAATAGAGACTATGAAAGCTATAAGGTCCTAGACAAACCTTATGCAGACACTAAGAGACCATGAATGCCAACCCAGACTATTATACCCAGCAAAACTCTCAATCACCATAGGCAGAGTAAACAAAATATTCCAGGATAAAACCAGATTTAATCAATACCTGTCCACAAACCCAGCCCTACAGACAGCACTAGAAGGGAAAATCCAACCCAAAGAAGCTAAACACATCCATGAAAAAAATGAAGCAATAGATAATCCCACACCAACATACACCAAAGAAGGACAACACAAGACAACCACAAAAAATAACAGGAATTAACAATCACTGGTCATTAATATCCATCAATATCAAAGGTCTCAACTCACCTATAAAAAGACACAGGCTAACAGAATGGATAAGAAAACAGGATCCATCCATCTGCTGTATACAAGAAACACAACTTAACTTCAAAGACAGACACTACCTCTGAGTAAAGGGCTGGGAAAAGTCTTTCCAAGCAAATGGACCTAAGAAACAAGCTGGTATATAGCTATCCTAATATCTAATAAAATAGACTCCAAACTAAACTCAATCAAAAGAGATCAGGATGGACATTGTATATTTATCACAGGAAAAATCCACCAATTTGAAGTCTCAATTTTAAACATTTATACCGTAATACAAAAGTACCCACATTCATAAAAGAAACACCACTAAAGCTTAAAACGCACATCAAACCCCACACATTAGTAGTGGGAGAATTCAACACACTACTCTCACTAAAAGACAGATCTACCAGACTGAAACTTAACAAAGAAATAAAGGACCTAACAGATGTTATGACTCAAATGGACTTAATAGATATCTACAGAACATTCCATCCTAACACAAAAGAATGGAACCTTCTCAAAAATTGACCACATGCTTGGACACAAAACAAATCTCAACAGATACAAAATAATTGGAATAACCTCTTGGATCTTATCAGACCACCATGCCTTAGACTTCAACAACAACAAAAATTATAGAAAGCGTACAAACTCACGGAAACTGAATAATGCCCACCTGAAACATCAATGGGTCAAGGAAGAAATAAAGAAAGAAATTAAAGATTTCCTAGAATTCAATAAAAATGAAAGTACAACATACCCAAACTTATGGGACACTATGAAAGCAGTGCTAAGAGGAAAAATCATAGCTCTAAATGACACATAAAGAAGATGGAGCAATCCCATACCAGTGAATTAACAGCACAACTGAAAGCTCTAGAACAAAAAGAAACAAACTCACCCAGGAGAAATAGACACCAGGAAATAAATTGAGGGCTGAAATCAATGAAATAGAAAACAAGAGAACAATACAAAAAAAAATCAATGAAACAAAGAGTTGGTTCTTTGAAAAAATCAACAAGATAGACAAACCCCTAGCCAAATTAACCAAAAGGCAAAGAGAGAGTACCCAAATTAACAAAATTAGAAATGAAAAGGGAGACATAACAACAGACAATGAGGAAATTTAGAGAATTATCATATCATACTTCAAAAACCTGTACTCCACAAAAATGGAAAACCAGGAAGAAATGGACAATTTTCTGGACAAATACCACATACCAAAATTAAATCAAGACTAGATGAACCATCTAAGTAGACCAATAACCCCTAAAGAAATAGAAACAGTCATCAAAAGTCTCCCAACCAAAAAAAGCCCAGGACCAGATGGTTTCAGTGCAGAATTCTAACAGACTTTCAAAGAAGAACTAATACCGATACTCTTCAAAGTGTTCCACACAATAGAAACAGAAGGAACACTACCAAACTCTTTTTATGAGGCTACAATTACCCTGATACCCAAACCACACAAAGATGCAACAAAGAAAGAGAACTACAGACCAATCTCCCTCATGAACATTGATGCAAAAATACTCAACAAAATATTGGCAAACCGAATCCAAGAATACATCAAAACAATTATCCATCACGACCAAGTAGGATTCATCCCAGGGATGCAAGGATGGTTCAACATACGAAAATCAGTCAATGTAATACACCACATAAACAAACTGAAAGAAAAAACCCCACATGATCATATCATTAGATGCTAAAAAAGCCTTTAACAAAATCCAACACCCCTTCATGATAAAGGTCTTAGAAAGATCAGGAATACAAGGAACATACCTAAACATAATAAAAGCAATTTATAGCAAGCCAACAGCAAACATCAAATTAAATGGAGAGAAACTCAAAGCGATACCACTAAATTCAGGAACAAGACAAGGCTGTCCACTCTCCCCATATTTATTCAATATAGTACTAGAAGTTCTAGCTAGAGCAATAAGACAACAAAAGGAGACCAAAGGGATACAAATTGGCAAGGAAGTAGTCAAACTTTCACTATTTGCAGATGATATGATAGTATACATAAGTGACCCCAAAATCTCTACCAGGGAACTCCTACAGCTGATAAACTCCTTCAGTAAAGTGGCAGGATACAAGATCAACTCAAAAAAATCAGTAGCCCTCCTATACACAAATGATAAAAGGGCCGAGAAAGAAGTCAGAGAAACATCACCCTTTACAATAGCTACAAATAATATGAAATACTTTGGGATAACACTAACTAAACAAGTGAAGGACCTTTTTGATAAGAACCCTAAATCTCTAAAGAAAGAAATTGAAGAAGATATTAGAAAATGGAAGGATCTCCCATGCTCATGGATAGGTAGGATTAACATAGTAAAAATGGCAATCTTACCAAAAGCAATCTACAGATTCAATGCAATCCCCATCAAAATACCAACACAATTCTTCACAGACTTGGAAAGAAAAATACTCAACTTCATATGGAAAAACAAAAGACACAGGATAGCTAAAAGTATCCTATACGATAAAACAACCTTTGGAGGCATCACCATCCCGGACCTCAAACTCTACTATGGAGCTATAGTAATAAAAACAGCTTGGTACTGGTATAAAAACCTACACACGGACCAATGGAATCGAATTGAAGACCCTGACATTAATCCATGCACATATGAACACCTGGTTTTTTATAAAGGAGCCAAAACTGTACCATGGAAAAAAGAAAGTATCTTCAACAAATGGTGCTGGCATAACTGGATGTCAATATGTAAAAGATTACAAATAGATCCATATCTGTCACCATGCACAAAACTCAAGTCCAGGTTGATCAAGGACCTCAACATAAATCCAGTTACACTAAACTTAATAGAAAAGAAAGTAGGAAGCACTCTTGAATGCATTGGCACCGGAGACCATTTCCTAAATAAAACACCAACAGCACAGACCCTGAGCACAACAATTAATAAATGGGACCTCTAGAAACTGAGGAGCTTTTGCAGGGCGAAAGACATGGCCAATAAGACAAAAAGACAGCCAACAGAATGGGAAAAGATCTTCACCAACCCCACATCTGACAGAGGATTGATCTCCACAGTATATAAAGAACTCAAGAAACTAGACATCAAAATACTAAACAATCCAATTAAAGATGAGCTAAAGAGCTAAACAGAGAATTCACAAAACAAGAAATACAAATGGCTGAAAAACATTTAAAGAAATGCTCAACATCCTTAATCATCAGAGAAATGCAAATCAAAACAACTCTGAGATACCACCTTACAGCTGTCAGAATGGCTATGATCAAAAACACCAATGACAACCAATGTTGGAGAGGATGTGGAGCAAAGGGAACACTCCTCCACTGTTGGTGGGAATGCAAGCTTGTACAACCACTGTGGAAATCAGTATGGCGGTTTCTCAGAAAATTAGGAATCGAACTACCTCAAGACCCAGTCATCCCGCTCTTGGGCATATACCCAAGGAATGCTGATTCATACCATAAAGATACATGCTCAGCTATGTTCATAGCAGCACTATTTGTAATAGCCAGAACTGGTAACAACCTAGATGCCCGTCAACTGAAGAATGGATGAAGAAAATGTGGTACATATACACAATGGAGTACTACTCAGCAGAGAAAAACAATGAAAGCATGAAATTTGCAGGCAAATGGATGGAACTAGAAAAATCATCCTGAGTGAGGTAACCCAGACCCAGAAAGATAAACCTGGTATGTACTCATTCATAAGTGGATTCTAGATATAAAATAAAGAACAATCAAACTATAACCCACAGAACCATGGAGGCTATATATATAGCATGGAGGACCTTAGGACGACTTTGGCTTATAATAAATTTCGGTTTTACTCAATTACTGAGCATGCCTCAATGGTATTGTAAAATAAAAGGAAAAAAAGATAAGAATACATACTATATCAAGCTGATAATAGAATAATTATTTAATTAATTAATTTTAAACAATAAAAAATAAAAATATAAATAAAAAATAAAAAAGAATAACAAAAATGTATAGAAATCATGTGATCAGAAAAAGCCAGATAAGGGGCATATGAGTCTTTCTGCAAGTTTCTTACAACCAGCCACTTGTGACTTACAACCACTTATGAACATTTGTCTCAAAATAACTGTTTCAATTTTTAAAAAATGTGATGTGATAAAAACAATTCATGAAAATAGTGTTTTGACATAACTAAAAAAAACCAAAAGGAACAAAAGAAAATAGAAAAAAGAACATATTTTTAAAAAAATGTATACCATGGTTGAGTTATTTTCATTCTAGGAACGCTGCAAGATTGGTTCAAGAAATGCAAATCAATAAATGAAATTCAGCACATAAATGGATGCAAGGACAGAAATCACGACAATCCCAATCAATGCAGGAAAGACCTTGACAGAATTAAACATCCTTTCATGATAGAAACCCTGAGTAAATGGAAATAGAAGGAATATACCTCAACATAATAAAGGCTGTATATGACAAACCTATAGCCAACGTTATACTAACAGGAGAAAAACTGGGAGCATTTACTTTAAAATCTGGAATGAGACAAGCATGCACCCTCTCTCCACTCTTACTCAAAAGAGCACTTGAAGTCTTCCACCAATACAAGAGAAGCAAACAAAAGTGATACAGGTAGAAAAGGAAGAAGTCAATGTATCTATTTTTGCGTGACATAACCCTCCAGTCACATGACCCTGCAGAGACACACGACCCTAAAGACACCATCAGAGAACTTTTAGGCCCAATAAACACTTTCAGCGGGGTAGGGGGTGACAAACTCAACATACAAAAATCAACAGCAATATACCAATAACAAGCCTGCCCAGCAAAGAATTCAAGGGGAAAGTGTAGTTCACAATAGTTTAAAAAAACTAGAAGTAAACATAACCAAGGAAGTGGAAGACCTCTCTCTACATTGAAAACTTTAGATACTCAAGAAATTAAAGTTTCTAAAAGAAAGATTTCCCATGTTCATGGATGGGTGGGATTAATATTAAGAAAATTGTTAAACTACTGAAAACTATTTATTCAAAGCAGTTCTTACATTCTTCACTGAAATGGAAAAAATTCTAAAATTCATATGTAAGCACAAAAGACCCTGAATATTTAAAGTAAACCTTAGCAGAAAGATGTTAGAGGCGTCAGTGTCTGATGTCAAAGCATGTTTTAGAGCCATTGTAACAAACACAGCATGGCACTATCACAAAAGCAGACATGTAGATGAATAAAATAGGACCTAGAAATAAACCCACACAGTTATAGACAACAAGTCTTTGACAAAGTTCCCCGAAACATACAATGGGGGAAAGAAAATGTGTTCAACAAATGGCACTGGGAAAACTAGGTTTCCATATGTAGAAGGATCAAAATGGATCAAGGGCCTATATGCAGGAGGACCTGAAACTTTGAAACTGTGAGGAATGACATTGGGCAATAGTTGAAGTTAGAGGCATAGGCAAATGTTTTCAGAAAAGGATTCTGCTAGCACCTGGTATAATCCCCCAGATTTGCAGAGGGATTGAGTGAAAGTCAAAAGCTTCTGCAGAGCCAAGGGACTCATCAGTAGAAAGAGACAGTTTACAGAATGGGAAGAATGTTTTCTTGCTACACATCAGACAGGGGGAGTCATACAGAGGATATATAAAGAATATGAAACCTCGAAACCATCCAATCATCTGTAGAGCCTAACAGACTGAACTACAATTGTGAGTTAGTAGATACTTGCTCAATATTCTTAGCCATCAGAGAAAAGTAAATCAAAAATGCTTGGAAATCCCGTCTCTCCCCAGGTCAAAGTGGCTATCATAAAAAACAAACAAATGAAACCAATGAGGGACTGGAGAGACAGCTGAGCAGTTCAGGCTGCTCTTCCTGAGGACCCCAGTTTGGTTCCCAGCACCCACATACATGGTATCTCACACTATTTGTAAACTCCAGATCTGACCTTCTTTTGGCTTTTGTGGTCATCAGGCACACATGTGGTGCACAGACATACATGCAGTTAAAACACATATGCACATGAAACAAATTATAACAAGAAAAGAAGTACTATTGAGGGGAAAATAAAGTGGGGAAGGGGGCTGTCATTCCCTGCAGGTGGGTATGTAAATTTTAGTGGTCACTGCTGATGTCAGTGTGGAAGTACCTTGCAAAACTGAAAATAGAAATACCATATGGCAAGTCCCAATGTCTAACAAAAGATGAATGGGTAAAGAAAATATGGTACATATACACAGTATAGTTTTATGCAGCCACAATAAAAACTGAAATAATAACATTTGCAGAAAAATGGATGCAACTGTAAATCATGTTAAAATAAAATAATTGAGATTCAGAAAAACAAATAGTGTGTGTTTTGTCTCATATGTGAAAACTAGATTTAAAATTATATTTGTGTGCATACACATAATGTGCATTTGTATATGTGGGATGAGGTTATAAATCAAAAAGGGCATCATGAGATGGGAGGAGGGATTTTAAGTGAGAGGAGAAATTGGGTAATGACACAATAAGAAATCAGAAGTGGGGTCATGTGGTGGCACACACCTTTAATCCCATCACTAGGGAGGCAGAGACAGGTGGATCTCTGTGAGTTTGAGGCCACCTTGGTCTATATAGTGAGTTCCAGGACAGCCAAAGCTCTGTAGAAAGACACTGCATCAAAAAGAAAGAAAGAAAGGATGGAAGGTGAGAAGGAGGGAGGGATGGAGAAACAGAGGGACAAAGGGAGGAAGGAAGGAAGAAGTGGGAACTACCTGGGCGAGGACAGGGAACCAGCTGGAGAAGGCGAGAGAGTGTGGGAGGAAGGGGACAAATAAGAGCAAAGTATGATAACACATATGCATGGAAATGTATAAAGAAGCCCATTATTTTATACACTAACCTATTCAATTAATTAAAAAATTTATTACAAAATAGTGCCAATTAACGTGACTATATGTGAAATCGATAAATTCCTTGAAAAACACAACTTACTACACTGAAACAAAAACTAGTGAACACATATATTTTAAGTTTAAATGTTATGCTGCTGGTTCCAAAGACAGAAGAAGGGCCCATGAGCCAAGGCTGAAGCTGATAGAAGCCAGAAAAGGTGAAGGGATTTTTTTCCTTCAACATGTGTTATACCTTAGTTTTAGCACAGGGAAACCATGCTGAACATCCAACCTAGCAAACAAGATAACTAATTTCCTTTTCAACTACTTTTAAAATTTTGAGACAGGGCTATGCTATGTAACCCAGGCTGGCTTCTCACCCTACCTGTTTGAGATGTTCATGGTGGCACACACTTTAAATCCCATCACTTGGGAGGCAGAGGCAGGCAAACTTTTGAGAGTTCAAGGCTAGCCTGCTCTACACAGCAAATTCCAGGCCAGCCAGGGCTACAGAGTGAAACTGTATCTCAAAACAAAGCAAACAAACAAACAAAGATAAAAAAAAAAAAACTCACACCAGCTTCCTCAGTATTTTGTAAATTCTTCCAAAGCCCAAAGAAGAGTGGATACTTCTCAGTCCATTGGATACGTCTAAAAACCTTGATATCCAAGTATAAGTCATTATTAGAACAGAAAATTGTAGGCCATCTTGGATTTGAATGTAGACAAAGAAATCAACAACTTACAAGCAAACAAAATTGAACAGTACACTTAAAAGGATAATAGAACACAGCACTGTGATTATCCCAGGATCATAAAGATGCTGTTATTAAAAAGCGAGTCATAATCCTTAACCATTTAGGAAAGTAAGGAGATGTCTCATACAGCCATCTCAATAAATGGCGTAGGAAAGCATTTCCTAACATTTAACACACATTGATTTAAAAACAAAATAGTGAAATAAAATCTTAAGAAACTGAGGAGGGAGGTATTCTACTTTTCCTAAGATTTTCTGTAAGGCACAAACAGGATCATCACAGTTAATGGGACGTGATTGAAAGCACTTTCACTGAGCTCAAGAAAGAAACAGAGACTCCTGCAATGTCCACGTCTATTTAGCATATTTTAAATCTTAACCAGTGGAAAAAAATAAAAGATTCCAAAGAAAGAACCCTGTAAGCTCAGTTACATGCAAAGGAAAAAAATAAAACAGTAAAACATCTATAAATATTTATATCATTAAACTTAGTATCATCATAAACAAGATCAGTAACAAAGATGAATTTTATTTGCATTGTAAAAAAATTGTTTAACTATAAATGGAAGAAAAATAGCATTTATTTGGCATCGTGAAACCAAATTCATGAGACAGACCTAAATAAACATGTATATGATTTGTAGGAGTGGAAGTCCAGAACAGATAGACATCTCATGTTCCTGTGTCAGAAGATTCAATATGGTAGGCACGTTAATGCTCTTCAAATTGACCTGCAAATTTAATTCACTTTTGATTACATTCCCAGTAGATGTTCTTCTGAAGACTGACTAAATGCTAAAACATGTGTGCAACACAGTTATTCATGAGGACGAACACAGCAAACATTACTCCTGTTCTACTCAGCACTAATATTTTAAGATAAATTTTAATAAGTGAAATAATATAGTATGGCTATAAAAGCAGAAAATATGCTAATAAAACAGTCCACCGCAGACACATACACAGGAACACTTGATTTATATCAAAGGGGTCACAGCAGCTGAATTAGATTCTTTCCAGTAAACTATATGCATATTTTTGTATTATTTATTATTTATGGTATTTTATATTATTTACAACTATATTATATTTATATTATAAATATACTATTTGTATATTTGTACAGAAAAAAGGACAGCATTCCATTCCTACTCTACAATAAATAAGAAAATGCTGTATAAAAACTGTATTGAGCATACCAGCCCACCTTACAAGCTTCTTTTGGATTAAGGTTAACTTTCAGTGGAGTTCAGGTCTAAATTGTGTGAACCCTAAACTTGTACACAGAACAGCATCTTCATGACCTCAGATAGACAAACAGCAAACAGAAAGCCCTGGAAAGAAAAAAGAAAATCATAAGAAATGTAACTTGTTAAAAGTAAGAACTTTTGCTCATCCAAAGACATAATGTAGAAGATGAGACAGCAAGGACAGGCTGAGGAGATATCGGCAGTGTGCAAAGGGTAAGAAGAAGACTCATCCCGAGCACTGGGGATGGGGTTCAGTGGTCGAATTCTTCTGAAAAAAAAGAAAGAAAAAGAGAAAGAGAGAGAGAGAAAAAATCCAAATAAGATCTTACCCAGAATGTGCAAAGATGCTACACACCACGGCAAGGAAACACAGACAAATTCACTCATACAAAATTAAGCTACAGACTGGGGACATACTTAAAAGTGAATCTGTAAAGGCCAATGTATGTATGAAAACATTTCCAGTTCAATAGTCATTAGGATAATGTAAATTAAAACTGTAGAATAAAGTAAAGTATACATCAACCAGAATGGTTAAAATTAAGTAGACTGTCAGAGACAAGAATGTGACAAAATAATGCAGGAGAGCTAAAATAGGAATCAGAATAAACAGCTGAAACAGCCATTGTCAATAAATGTTGCATACTCATCAACCCTGTACACCAGAGATTCTGACCCAGGTGCATGTGTGAACCAAGAGACACAAGTGGATATTTAAGCCTGCACAACAGCATTGTACATGATAGTTAAAGAATGTCAGTAACCTGGAAACCAGAAAGGATGAACATTATAAAGTTTCAGTTACAGGAGCCCCTTTTGGTGTCTTATGGCACAATGTGATGTCTACAGGAAATAATAATAACAATGTGCTGTGGACCTCCAAACAGTTGATTTCACCACAAAGAAATGGTAGATGTTTGACATGATAGATATGACAACTAGCCTGAATTGATCTTTCCATAATATATCCATCTATTGAGACAATATATTATATACATAGCTATACATAGCCATTTGTCAACTAAAAACTTAAAAACCTGAAATATGTGTTCCTTGGACATGAAGACTGTTGAGCAAAGGAGATTAATTCCTTCTGTATACAACACTGATGAACCTCACAAAAGTTGTACTGAGCTTGATAGCCCATTTTATACGTGCCTCTTTACATAAAGCTCAAAAATCATGTAAGACCAATGTGTAGGGACTGGAGAGATGGCGCGGTGGTGCTCGAGCAGAGGATAGAGGGTTGAGTTCCCAGCATCCACTGGCAGCTTAACAATCATCTGTAACTCCAGTTCTAAGGGATCTGATACCCTCTTCAGGCCTGTGTAGAGTGCTTTGCATGCATGCAAAACACTTTTAAAAAGGACTAATGTTGAGTTTCAGAAGTCAGAATAGATGCCAGGTGGGGGTGGTGCACACCTTTTTTTTAAAAAAATTTATTTATTCTTTTTAAATTATACTCATGATATTAATCTTATTTGTGGTATTCATAGATTACATTCATAGTAGTCATCCAAATATATATATATAAAATTTTAAATGTCGAATGTCATTTCTTGAAGGGGGTAGGAGGTCTTAAATACAGGCTTACAGCACAATGGGAGGACCCCGGAGGGCAGAAGTTCGCTACTGATGTTTTACAATCTTGCAACTAAGCTGTTAACGCCCATTATTCGGGATACACAGACAAGGAACTTCCCTTAAGCATTCAGGAGGGTGGAACCCGGCAGGGAATTAGCATTGGGAGGATATCAAGGTCAAGGTCCGCAAGCAAGGCAACAGTTACCCAAAACGGGGGCCAGGGACCTGCAGGTCCCCCTTTTGTTAAAAAATGAGTTTCTGACTTAGGTTGCGTGGGACGTCAGCAGGTCATCTTACCCTTCATGGTGACGCCTAGTGCACACCTTTAATCCCAGCACTCTAGAGGCAGAGGCAGGCAGATCTCTGTGAGTTTGAGGCCAGCCTGGGCTGCCGAAAGAGTTCCAGGACATCCAGAGCTACATGGAGAAAACCTGTTGAAAATGGGGGGGGGGTAGGATAGAGGAGAGGAGAAAGTAGGGTGGGGAGATGCAAGAGAGGAACCTATATGGGTAATATTTGTTATTTGGGTATTGGTTAGACACTGTACTTACTTTGTGAAAGTTCTTTGAATACCTTTCAAAATAGAAAACAATTTTGTTAAAGGGCATAAGAAAAAACAATTAAGAGACTTCTTTTAAAATTCAAGTTATAATAGGATTAAAACTAATGTAAACAATAGGAAAGAATTACATTGCACTAAATTACTTATTAAATTGTTTCTTCTCTACAGGGCTTCCCTGGAACTTTCCTTAAAATTCAACTTATGTGCTTTATTCTCTAACATTTTGCTTATTTATGTGTGCTGGTGTATACACTTACGTGAATATGCGTAGGCATGCATACTACAGCAATTCAGAGGACAACTTTCAAGAGTCTATTTTCTCCTTCCACCATGTGGGTCCTGGGAGTTGAGCCCATGTTGTCAGACTTGGGGCAAGTGTCTTTACTAGAGAAGTATCTCACTGGTCCAGATTACCTGCTTCTGTGGCTCCTGTTGTCATATTGTAAAGGCCTGTGGAATGCTGGCACCTAGGCTGCCTATTAGCAGCAACACTACAGCCTAGTACATTGAATTTAGATCCTAGGATGGGGGAGCAAACATGGCTGATCTTCGTGAAATGCCAGAGACCTCCATTGTGAAGTTCTGGGGCATGGCAGGAAATAATGAACCATTATTGTGAAGCTTCATGGTCCTTTCCTGTTAGTCATCCTACCTGCCTCTCTGAGCATGCTACTCAGCCTAGGAGAAAGAAGGACGTTCTATGACAGACACTCAAAAAGCCAGTCAGAATACTTGCATCCTTCGCTAGGGTCATGCTGTAGTTTAAGTAGGTGTCCCTCAAATACTGTGTGTTAAAAGCTTTGTTATTATCCTGTAGTGCTGTTGGGAAGTGCTGGAATGTTTAGGAGGTTAGATCTCACAGAAGGAAGTGAGGTCACTGAGGTCCTATACTTGAAGGAGCTATTGTGTCCTGTCTTAGTTAGGGTTTCTGTTGCTGTGAAGAGACACCATGACCATGGCAACTCTTATAAAGGAAAACATTTAATGGGTGGCTTACAGTTTCAGAGATTTAGTCCATTATCATCATGGTGGGACATGGTGGTGTACAGGCTGACATGGTATTGGAGAGGGAGCTAAGAGTACTGTATCTTGACCCCAGTCAGCAGGAAGTGAATTGAGATACTGGGTGTCCATAGTGACACACTTCTTCCAACAAGGCTATATCTATTGCAACAAAGCCATACTTCCTAAAAGTACCACTCCCTATGAGCCTATGGGGCCAATTACATTCAAACAACCACAGGACCCCAGAGTCTTCTCTTTCCCTCAACTCCCCGCTGCCATTTACCAAGCACAGGAGTGAAAAGTCTCCTCTCCCATGTGGACACTGTGATGTATTGTGCACCACAGGCTCAGACAATAGAGATACACAACCATTGGATTAGAAACCTCTGAAATCATGAGCCAAAATAAACATTTCTTTTATTAAATTTATTATCTCAGGTATTTTAGCAACATACAGCTAACTAGTACATGGTGATCTTTTTTTTTTTTTTCTTACACTTTCTGGAGGCTAGAAGTTCAAGATCAAGTCACTAGCACATTTGGTTTCTTTCTCTCTAGCCGGCTAATGGCTGCCCTCTTGGTGTTCTTCCAAGGTCACCCACCTGTCTGTATCCTAATCTTTTTCTATAGACACTTGTCATACTGTGTTGAAGCTTACCTCATCACCCAGTTTCAGCCTGATTACTCTATTTTCAAATTATCACATTCTCTCTCTCTCTCTCTCTCTCTCTCTCTCTCTCTCTCTCTCTCCCTCCCTGCCCCCCCTCTCTCTGTGCACGCACACACACACAGTATGCAAGCATGTATTCATGGAGATCAGAGGTAGATATCAATTATCTACCTTCAATTTTCTGTTTGTCTTATTTAAGGCAAGGTCTCTCACTGAATCTGTGAGACTGGCTGAAGACTGGCTGGTCACCTTCCTGTCTCTGCCTACTTAGGACTGAGATGACAACCATCTACTGCTGCATCCAGGTTTTACATGAATGCTGTCAACCAAACGCATTCTTACATAGCAAGCACTTCCCAGACCAAGCCATCTCACCAGCCCCCGAAATGATCACACTCTAAGTAAGGCACTGATGGTTAAGGCTTGAATATCAGTTTTGAGGCACACAATTCAGATCCATAAGAAGGGTCCGACTTTCCCTCTTTAAGCTCTGTGGCTGGGTTGCATAAGTTAACTTTTCTATTGAACAGGAGCTTCACAGGGCTTCCAATGCTGACAGTAAAGAGCGGTGTGCTTGCTATCCTATGATAATCCCCTTCAGTTCCAGCACAGCCAGGAATAAATGGTGAACGGTGACGGAAGCAGAAGACAGTCTCTCACCAAATTTGACATTTTCCACGAAACAAGGTCATCAGAGTTCAGAGAAGCCTGAGACTTCATTGGCCACATGAAAGGGGCTGCTGAACTTAAGAGGGGGAAAAAGGCAGGGTGAAGAGAGAAAGCGCTGGAGAATGAAAAGAAATTCACTTATATTTAGGAATTACTTTGTAAACAAACAGAATCTCTCTGAATCCTCACAGCTCTGCTCAGTGGGTATTATTATGGTCATTATTAATATTTCCATTTTACTGATGAGGATGTTAAGGCCCAGAGTGTGAGGCTCACCTTTGTTGTTTTTAGCCTCCTAAGAACTCCTAGAACCCACACAAGTTAACTCTGTTTAGAGCTGCAGTTTTGAGATGCATTGGCATCTCCCTCCTCTCCCATCCTTCTGCTCAGCAGTGCCCTGATGGGGGTTAGAGGACACTGTGCTTCTTGCCTTGTGAGATATTTGATTATACTGTGTGAAGATGCGTCACTGTGATTGGTATAATGAAAAGCTAAATAGCCAATAGCTAGGCAGGAGATATAGCTGGGACTTCTGGAAAGAGAGAGCTCTGGGTAGAAGAAAAGTGGAGTTGCCAACCATACTCAGAATAAGCAGGATGGGCACAATGGAGATGAGGTAATGAGTGCAAGGAAGAATGTAGATTTAAAAATATGGGTTAATTTAAGTGATAAGTGTTAGTTAGAAACAAGCCTAAGCTAAGGCCTAGTTTTCATAACTAATAATGTCTCCATGTCATTTATTGTGAGTTGATGGCCCAAAGAAAATTCCACCTACACTGCCTGCTGTTTGTTTTTGTTAGTTGTTAGTTTGCTTTTTAAAAGCCAAGACTAGTATTATTCTTAATATTGCTGGTGGTATGTGGTTTTGGAGAACAGTTACTGTTCACTGAAGACACATTTCATGTGTGTTTTCTTCATGTGATGGTTACTATTGATTGACAGGAGCTGAAATCACCTAGGGAACAAGGGTAGGCATACCTGTAAGGGGTCATCTATATTAGGTTAGGCTCTGGGCTTTCCAGTAAGGGATTATCTAGGTATGTTCCATGACTGGGAATACCCACCCTAAGTTGGGGTGGCACCATTCCTTAGGCCCTGGTCCTGAAGTGATTATAAAAGAGGAATCTAGTTGACTGTGAGCACTCATTACTCTCTGCTCCCTGGTTGCAGGTGCAATGTGACCAGCTCCTAAGCTCCTGACACCATAACTTCCCATCATGGTGGATGGACTGTACTGTGGAGCATCGAACCCAAATAATAAAACCTTCTTTCATGAAGTTGCTTTTGTCAGAGTATTTTATCTATCACAGCAATAGGAAAAGTAACTAAGATAAATATCAATAGAAAAATATAACAAGGAAGACTCTGAAATAAACAAAACTATCTGGAGAAGCATATCAGCAACCAGTAGAATGGAGAAGGGATGCACATAAGGAGCTGGGGAGAGGTTTGGATGTGGGAGACGATCTACACCCCGATTCTGTTGTTGCTTTACTTGTGAGCACTCTTACCAGACTCTTTGTGCTAGTCAGTGTAGCATTGCTATAATAAGTGTCTAAGATAATTAACGTCTAAAGAGAAAAGGTTGGTTCTAGAAGTTCTAACCCATGGCTGTGAGGGTGCAGTTGCTTAGGGTCTGCTAAGGCAGAAGCATATCATGGCCAGAGCACACAGCAGAGCAAAAATGTTTACCTCATAGCCAGGAAATACCGAAGAGGAAAGGACAAGTATAACCCCACAGTCCTGTGTGTGCATATGTGTGCTGGTGTGTGCATGTGTGTGTGTGTACGTGCATGCTCTTCTCTAACTTAATTTCTGAGACAGGGTCTCTCACTGAACCTGGAAATGCCTATTTGACTGGCCTGGCTGGCCAATGCACTCCAGGGTTCCGCCCGTCTCTGTACCCTACCTACTGTCCAGCACTGGGATTACAGGCATGTGCCACCATACCTAGCTTTTTTTTTTTTTTTTAATATGGGCTCTGGGGAATCTAAACTTAGATCTTGATTGCATGACAAATACATTACCATCTGAACCCCCTACCTATCTTTCCCTCGCAATCATTTCTGAGGGTATGTCTCTAATGACCTAAAGACTTCCTTACTAAGAACTCCTTACCACCTCTCAATAGCACCTTAAGAGCAAGCCTTTATTTGAAGATCCAAACTGTCACAACCATCAACCTATACACTTAAAAGCAAGTGGTTTGATTGTACATAAGTTATTCCTCAATAAGTATATATAATTATGATATATATATATATATATATATATATATATATATCCCTAGAAACCCTACCATCAAGAACAGCCACTTAAAATGTTTTATGTGTTTTTATGTTGTCAGGGCACAGCCATACATCTATAGTCTCTCTCTCCCCTGCTTTTTTCTCATTCTCATACATCATGGAAACCTTTCCATGTCAACACACAGAATGCTGCATCAGCATTTTACATGGTACTGAGTCACTGGAGTATGATGTATTCCACCAATTTTGTTGAAAAAAATCTCAGGTTTTTACTGTTATAAGTACCATCACAAACATCCTTGTAACCCAGCTCTTTACTCATACCCTTAATGATTGCTGTGTTCCAGTAAAATTACTGAGTCCCAGGGGCTCTCACTTTTATAAGGGATGTGAGGTGTCTTTAAAAATTACCTTTCCTGGGGGCTGGAGAAATGGCTCTGTGGTTAAGAGCACTTGTTGCTCTTCCAGAGGTCCTGAGTTCAATTCCCAGCACCTACATGGTGGCTCACAGCCATCCATAATCAGATCCAATGCCCTCTTCTGGCCCGCAGGCATACATGCAGGCAGAACACAATATACGTAATAAATAAATCTTCAAAAAAAAATTAACCTTTCCTAAAAGCTGTCCCAATTTGCACACCTTCCATCCCCCTCTGTCTTGATTGCAGTCCAGTCAGACACCCACTGCTCCATGCAGACAAGCACAAGGTAAAACCTGCTGCTTCGTGTCTATGAAATCTCATCCCTTTAGCAGTCACCGAAGCCAGAGTCTCAGCCCTAAAACCACCAAATTCAAGGCCCATAAAGTGTCTGAAAGCACTCCTAAGGGAACATGCAGAACCCCAATCGGGGCAGGATCGCTTCCTGACTTGCTAAAGGAACACTGAACCAAGGGCCTGAAAAAAGAGTGTATTTTCTTCCAAGCTCAGGTGCTTTCTGCCTCTTATACTCACTTAACCTCTTTGGGCCAAACCTAATCTCTGTAGGCGCATCTCCCCGGTGGCAGGGATCTAGAAGTTGTACACACCATTTGTGGTGTCACACCTGCTGCTTGTTCCCAGCCTGCTGCGTGTAGCTTCATGATAGCTGTTTAAGGTGTTCAAGACCAAAGGTCAACCAAAAAAAAGAAAGAGAGAGAGAGAGAAAGAAAGAAAGAAAGAAAGAAAGAAAGAAAGAAAGAAAGAAAGAAAGAAAGAAAAGTGCAAGTAGTAACCCCGTTTGTTTCATACCCTCCTGTGAGGATGACAGCAAATAATGCAATCCAATTCACTGACACCAACCCTGGCCCTGCTTAGGAGACACCGATGCTTGGTGTCATGATGCTCTGTGATTCCCCCTTATACTTGGCTTCAGGCAGCAGAAGCGTTGAGAACAGTTCCTGTCCTATCTCCACTGGTATCTATACAAAGGGGCAGCCACTGTTCTTATTTCACAGCTGCCTAATGACACCAATCAACTGAGGACACACAGTCCCATCCTTAGGCGTGGTCTGTCTCCTCCTCCTGCCACCAGGACCACGCCTGAAAAAAAGAGCAGAAATTACAGGCATCTGATTTAAGGCTGTGTGTGTACACTACTCTCGCGCCAAGCCCCAAACCCTAGTTCTGTTTGCTGCATCAAAGAACCATCTCTGCTCCATCCTCCAGGCCCAGAGTAAGCAGCAATTTGAGACGCAGCCTCCTTTTATTTTTAGCCAAAAAAAAAAAAAAAAAAAAAAACCAACCAACCCCAAAGCCTACATAGCAGCGCTCACCAAAGCCCAAAGCGTCTCTCACAAAGCTGTTGTTTGACTTCGGATGAGAAAATGATAGGCTGAGTTCTGCACCAAGAGGGGGGTGGGGGTGGGGGGTAAACGGGAGGAGGAAAAAAGGAGCGCCCCCCCCCCCCTCAACAGCCAACCTCCATCCCCTTAAGTCCTCCCCCAGGCTTGGGTGGACCCTGCCTGGGTAATCGTCCCCTGCTATATTTAAAAACCACAGATGTGTTTGGAGGGGACTTAATTTCGGAATTTCAGGCGGCGTCTCCTGGGGACAAGGGGAAAGCTGGTGCTGAGCTCCCGACTGCTAGCTTCCAACTCTGGGGAATCCAGGTCAGGACGCGTCGCCTTCTCACAGCTGCTGCCTGTCGCAAAGCTCCAGGCTCCAGGGCTCAACGATTGGGTGGGTGGCCTCGGGGTAGGGCTTGTGTTCACCTTCGATCTTCCGGGGCTCCCTGCGTGCGAGGATCGGGCCCAATGTCCCTGGCCCGCCACGAAGCGTTGTGCAAGTCTCCCCTCCGTGAGCGAGGCTAAATATGCGCGGCTTGTCATTCGGTGTGGCTGTCTCCCAGCTGATAGGGTGACGTCGGGTTTGGAGGCTTGGAGATTGGCTTTTTGATTTGGCTTCTTGCGGAGGCTTAATGGGCAAAGCTCTAGGCTCGCCCAGAAACCGGCCCCTACGCTCGTCCCCTCTGCACGCTGCGAGGCCGAGACGTCTCCCGCGGTGACAGCAGGCGAGGCTGAGTTGCGCGCTCCCGGCCCCGGGAAAGCCCGGGCGACACGGCAGCCAGCCCCCTCCGGGGTCCCTCCGAGCCGCCAGGGCGCGCCGCGCTGCTCTCTGTCCCGCCCCTCCCGCAGGGATCCCCAGGCGAAAGCGGCCGGGACTCCCGGCCTTGCCCGGGCCACTCGGGCCATCCCTGTTCCTTGGCTAGGCGCTGAGGGTCCGCACTCCGTGCCCTGCGCCCTGGCCCCCAGCGCTGGAGCTCCAGATGCGCTGCCCCGCAGCCCCCTGACAGCTGTCAGCCCACGAGCTCCGGCGGGCGGCCGCGGCGGACTGTCATGCCCTGGACGCCGCTGCAGCCGGCCCGCAGCCCGCGGGGGCGATGAGCCGCTGTGGCCGGTGAGGAGCCCGGGCGGCGCGGGCATCGCGCACCTTCCTAGCCCGCCTCACTTGCCCATCGGGCTCTGGAGGCTGAGGGCAATCGGTGAGTAATGAGATGAGCCCTCAACCCACCCACCCCACCCCCCGGTGGGCGACAGAGGCAGGGGACACCAAGATCCAGGGTTTAAGATGCACCCCCACCCAAGAGGGTCCCCTGTGGAGAAGGATCATGATAAGTTATTTCTCAAGATCATTCTCATGCACTGCCTCCCTGTGGGTTTAGTGCCAGAAGAAGTGGGGGAGGGTGCCCGGGAAAGTGTACGTTGTGTATGCGGTGTTGGGGGGGAGGATCTGGCAGAGTGTCTAGGTGAGGGTGCTGGGGTTGCCACGAGAGATGCCTGTGAGCCATGGCACTGGAAGCGTGTGTACAGTCCTGTTGTGCGTTTGCTGACTTAGTGGAGGGTGCATCTCAATGGGGAATTTGCATGCCAGATGTGTGTGTGTGTG
The DNA here is from genome assembly GCF_049852395.1 of Peromyscus maniculatus bairdii. Classification (NCBI taxonomy): domain Eukaryota; kingdom Metazoa; phylum Chordata; class Mammalia; order Rodentia; family Cricetidae; genus Peromyscus; species Peromyscus maniculatus. The sequence goes on along the minus strand of NC_134865.1, from coordinate 53,680,544 downwards.
TGTATGTGTGTGTGTGTGTGTGTGTGTGTGTGTGTGTGTGTGTGTGTGTGTGTGTGTGTACATGTGTATCTCGCCAGGGCGTGTTGAGCTCCTAGGGCTGAGTGTCCACCGGTTCTGGGGTTAGGAGGGGGACCGCGTTATTCGCTCGGCGCGGGCCTGGGCATGCACACACACACACACACACACACACACACACACACACACACACACACGGTACACGGGCACACCAACCTTGGGACTCTATTGCCGCGGGCCTGCAACCGCAACCCCAGCACCTCTTCCCCTTCCTCATCCTCCCCACGGGCTCCTGGTCCAAGCAGAAGGCAAAGAGAGACTTAAATCCTGAGATTTCAGAGTCCCCCGTGGTCTGGGAGATCCCAGGCCTGTGGAGAGAAGTGAAAGTATATAACTAAGCCCCCCTTTTCCCTCAACACTCTCTCTCTCTCTCTCTCTCTCTCTCTCTCTCTCTCTCTCTCTCTCTCTCTCTCTCTCACACACACACACACACACACACACACACACACACACACACACACACACACGCATGCCCTCATTTAAAGGCTAGTCCTGCTTCTGCAGGCCCTGAGTGACCTGCCCTGAGGACCTGAACCACTGGGGCAGAGGAAGAAAACGATTTGCTAGAGGGGTTTCGGGGGAGGAGGCAGTTTTTCCTTTTTATTCTTTGTGTTTTATTTTTAACCATGGGGGGGGGGGGGGCTAAATAGAGCAAACGTCTTTAATGCAGCGCTGTAAATTTCCTCACTCACCGCCTGCCTCCTATCCTTCTCTCCCTCTTTGTTTCTCTCTCTCTTTTGGCAATTAAAAAGCAAACCTCTGAACGTTTGGTGCTAAGGTTTCCCAGGCAGAAAGATTGAAATTGGGTGCAATTTATCAGAAACACAGGCTGCAGCTGGGCGCCAGGTGCCCAGCTCCTGGGTGGTCAAGAAACCCCCAAAGGGGGAGGATTGTGGGTACATGATAGGAACACATCCGGTCTTCTGGTGGGGTACCAAAAGGGAAGCCTGCGGGCCTCCAGCGACCTGGTGACTTGCAGCCGCGCTCCTGTGATTAATCTCCCACAGCTGTTGTGCCCTGTCCAATTGAGCTGAGCTCTTGTTTACCTCGGTTTTCAAATATAGCTGCTGTGCCATGCTCTTCCTGAAAGAGGGGCATCAGTTCACTGTGTATGGGCGAGTGACCTCCCACTGGCCCTTCTCCTCTGCCTTCCCACCCCCCCCCTCCCTTCCCAGCCTCTGGCTGGCTCATCCAGCTTTGAGAGGAAGCTGCCCCTACACTCAGGCTTGCAGTGTTGCAAAAGAGGATGGTTGACAGCCAGAGCTTTTGGCGACTGGATGGGGACTGGTCACCTGGGTCATCACTGCAGTCTACATTCTCATTAAACAGTCCTTCACGCATGTCTCTTTCTTTAAATAAGTGAAGTGTGTGTGTGTGTGTGTGTGTGTGTGTGTGTGTGTGTGTGTAAGGAGCCTCCACAGAGCCTGCATAACTGGGAATTGATTGCAGAGGTTCCTTCTTAACTTGATGAAGACCAGAAGGCCATGGTGCAGATCCCTCTGGAATGCTTATTGTTCTTCAACACTCCTAACTGGAGAAAGTTTTCCCTTCCTTCTGACTAGGCTAGATTTCCTTATTCTGTAGATCCATAATGTGAACCTATCACTTAGCAGTGACCTAAGATGCTACTCAATTTTACTGAAGTGACTGAGTGATGCTGGGGCAGCTCTGGACATTGAGCTCTGCAAAGAGAGGAAGGAGAGCTGGCAGTTTATTCTATCCCCAGGGCCTGCCCCTATGTCTGGTATACAGCAGGCACTTAGTAACTGTTTGGTTAAACTAATGGAATCAGAGGGATATGGTACATCTTCCCCTCCCTGGGTGTCTTCTATTCTGGGTCACAGAAGGGAGACAAGTTTCCAGACCAACTCTGTTGGCTGTTGTTTGCTTTGCTTGTAAAAATCAAGCCAGGCCTGGCAGCATAGGTCTGTAACCTCAGCAGGAGGATTACAAATTCAAGGCCTGCCTGGGCAATTTAGTGAGATCCCATCATTAACAACAAAAAAGATTGGTGTGGGCACAGGGAGCCTATACGACAAGGATGTAGCTCAACAGCAAAGCACTTGACTAGGATGTTCATTTAATCTGCAGTACTATAAAAATAAAATCCCCTTTCTGTGGATCCCTCCATGAGCTGGCACTCTGAATGCCTTGCCCCAGACCTCTTCTACTCCTGTGCTAAGCAGTTTTTTTTTTTTTTTTGTATACTAGTCACTGTGATGGGTGTGTCTCGGGGAGACATTTATTGAACAAGCGTTCAGCTATAAGCTAGGTAACAGAGGCATGCAAAACCGAATGGTCCTTTTCCTCATAAACACACATTCTAGCAGGGACAGCCAACCAGTGAACAGACAATTACTGTATAAAGTGATTTCTACCACATAAAGGGCAATGGCAGATCAGTGGGAGTAAATGAAACAGTCACCTCTTCTCAGGGCCTGGAGGCTGACTCTTAGGACAGCTGAGCTCAGAAAAGAAGGATGGGTTCAGGTAGCTTTGGTGAAAGCAGTGAGGGGAGAGAGGGGATGGAGGACAGTGCTGTGTGAAAAGATCAGTGTCCAAAACGCCTAAAGTGGAAAGGGGTTTTTCCAAATGCCTGGACACAGAGATGCAGGGGGATGTGGTTGGAAAAGCGGTAGGGTCAAACCATGAAGGGCTTGCGCTCTATGCTAAGGAATTGCATGGAATTTTCCAGGGAGGCATTAGGAAGGCTTTAACACCAGAAGTGAAGGAGCAGATTGGCATTTTATACAACATGCAGAAACTGGCTGAAACTGAGATGTAGGGTCAGTGGGAAGTTTCTGGAGATCTCCAAGGGGACTCATGGAGAGAGGGAGTCCTCTGTCTGCTTCTGTGCACAAACTAGAATGTTCTTATAGTTTGAGTTGTGAGCCTAGCCTTTAAATGCTGAGCCATTTCTCCAGCCCTAGAATGTTCTTTCAAAGAAGGTCCACTAATTTTCTTTAATGGGACTAGCTTATGTTTGATTGTTCATTTATGTCTTGAATAGAAATTCTAAATGCAACTTTGGGGAGAGAAGCCTTAGGAGGAAGGAGAATTGGCTCCAGGGTGTATAAGGCATCTTTCCTGGTACTCTGAGCTACAAAGCAAGACAAACTCTAAAAGATAAGGGGGGGAGACGTATTTGAGTATATGAAAGCCCCCCCTCCAAAAAAAAGGAGCATGGGAAGATGAGAAGGATTTACATTTATATTAAATCTATAGAGTCCATGGACTTTTAGATTGGAAAACTCATATATGTATGAAGATAGACTTCTTTAAAGAACTGTATGGAGAGTTGATAAATCTAATTGCAGGATCCTGGATACTTGGATAATGTATACAAAGTCTCACCTGCTAACAAAACTGCTTTGTTTCATCTGGACATAGCATGGAACAGGCCAAGGAGCGTGAACTGCTCTGATACTTGGCTTGACAAGTAAGGTGGCCTTGGTTGTGCAAGAGTACACTGTGGGTCACGTGGGGACTGGGTCTGAAAGTAGGACTAGAAGCTAATCCCACCCTGGCTCCCAGGTGGTCCTTCTTCAATCCTTTGAGAGGAGAGGGCCTCAATGTCAGTGGGACGGAGATGAGACCGGGTGGCACAGTCAGCACTTCTCCTCTGTATCATATCTGCTCTACTTGGCTCCTCCTCCAACCCTGTCACTCCTCTCAAGACCCCTCTCCTTTCCCGAATAGCAGCCACTCTTCTCTTCCTGAACTGGACTCCTTCTCTTATCTGCAGTCTCTTGCTCCTTTAACACAGAATCCTGACTCTAATCCTACTCTAAAAAGAGTGTTGCTTGCCCACTTCCCCCTCCCCACCACCCTCTCCTCATCTTACCATTATTCGATTTCCTCATCCCTCCGTGGCTCGTCATTTCTCACTTTTCTTCACCTTCTACCCTAAGACCTCTCACTCTCCAGACTGGTGAACGCTCTCTCACTCCATCCTCACCTCCATCAGATAATGCTGACCATTAGCTTCTTAGAACTTCCCTTGCTAGGCTTTTGGTGGGCGGAGCTCTCCTATGGTCCCTCGTTCATTTCTGCCCAAAGAATCTGTCCCCTTCCCACTTTTCCCTTTCTCCCTCGTTCCCTGGCAGTCTTCCCTGGTGACTTGTGCTATTACTCCAGCATGTTCCCGGGGGGCATGTGCCTCTAGCTCCCCATGCCCCTGACTTATTTCCAGCCACTTGTGCACTGTCTGCAACAGGATATCCATCCACCAGTTTCAGGAACTGGATATACTCAATGATCCTTAGTTGGCCTTCCTCAGTGTGCAGTCTCTAGTGGCCTTCGACTGCAATACTCAACAAGGGCTTTCTCAGAATGACTGGTAGTGCTCTAGGCCCCCAAAGGCTCTAACTACCCGATTTCAACCTCAGCACTTCTTTTCCTTAGGAAAAATATGTCAAAAAAACGAAACCACTAAGAATCCAATACAAACACTGTGCCCAGGGGCCTTCCAAAAGTTCCACCCACACCACCCACACCACCCACACCACCATACTCCCTCCCTAGCCAGGCAGGAAGAACTACCTTGTGCCTGTGCCTTTTTGCTCCTCAGAAGGAACCAAAGGGAGAGGGAAATTGAAGGGAATCTGAAGGGAGTTGAGAGAGAGAGAGAGAGAGAGAGAGAGAGAGAGAGAGAGACAGAGAGAGAGACAGAGAGAGCGCACAGCTTCAAAAACAGCAGTTAGAAGATGCTCCTTGTGAAGGGGAGGCCCACACACCACTGGAGTTGAATGTTTGAAAGAAGCCCTCAGCTATATCTCAGAGAGACGACCCTGACTGCTGGCCAGACTCCATTTGTTTTTCCTTTAGGCAATGATGTGATTGAATTCCATGTTTCAACATTTTAAAACTTAAGATAAATGAAGTGGTATTAAAATGAACCAAACCATAGGAGGGGGTCTAAGGAAAACCTGTGTAAAGGACAGTGATTCCCAGCTCCCCTCAGCCACAACTCAGGAGGCCATCAGCACTCTCATCATGAGTAATGCCAACAGTAGAATCTGGAGGTGGTCTCTGTGGAACAGCAGGGGGCAGGAAGAAGACCAACATCTGTTCTAGGCTCTGCTATGTTTCCCATACCTCTGCCCACTGCCCCAATGTCCTTTCAGTTCAGGGATTGCTTTTTCTTGGCCCTTCCTCATACTCCTTCAGGTTGGATGGAAGGAGACTTGTAGTCAGCATAGGAAGGTTTGCTCTTGGCTCCATACTCGTCGGTGTAGACATCTTGACAGTTGACTGAACACTGGATTCTTCTTCTGTGTGATCACCCCCACAAGAAAAATAAAAGGAGATCATGCAAGTAAGAAGGCCTTTGTAAACACTTGGCACATTGACTAGCTAAATCCTTGCTAAATGAGTGATGTAGAGTAAGTACTGGTTGTCACTCTCACATCCCCTGGAATAAGAAGCAGATGCAGGCAAGAGTGCTTGAGATGAGTGCAGGACCTGGGCTGGTTGGGACTTTAGACAATGCTCTAGCACCACATGGTTCTTTTGGTTCTTCTGAAAGGACAAAACAGTGTTTTCTGAGGGTTTTATCTATAACTATTGGCTTTTCTTCCCAAGGGTCATCCAGAAGCTTGAAATCTCCTCTCAACAATACATGGTTTCCAAGTCACTTAATCTTACAGTTATCATTCGTTCATTCAATAAATATGTATTGAGTCCTCCATATGCCAGACTCTAGTCTGAAGCACTGTGGTGAACAGAAAGGGCACATCTCTTGCCCAGATAAAATTTTTATTTCTTGGTAAGTTAACAAACAAATAGACAAAAGCAACAACGTGTTAAACAAGTGATATGTGCTATGAGAGAGATGAGAAATGATGTGGCAGAGTGTCCTGGAGAAGGGCCACCTTCAGATCAGAGGAAAGGGGAGGAAGGTAGTATTTGAGATCAGAATGGAATGAAAAAGGAACATATGTGGATATCTGGGGCAAAGGCCATTAAACGTAAAGACTGTGAGATAGACCTATAGTTAGAAACATTAGCTAACTTTATACTTTTCATGGACTGGAAAGTATATAAACAGGAGGTAAAGTCAACCAATTAGTAGTTGGAAGAGGAAAGGAGCATCCAGGATAGCTGAGATGCAAGGAATGGCATGATCTCTATGGTGGGTGTTTTCCAAAAATCTCTGGTTGGTTTTGGTAGCAGGACCCTGTAATCCCAGCACCCAGGAGACTGAAGCAGGATAGTAAGTCAGTATGGGCTACACAGGGAGGCCCTGTCTCAGAAAAAAAATGCTTTGTGGGGAGCAGACTGTGAGAGTTGGGGCAAGATTGGCAGGTGTAGTAGTAGGCAAGACGAGATATTTAATTCTAACTGGATAGAAGTTAGACCAGAGTGTGACACATATTTGCACTCAAAGAATCTGAGACCATATGCAGGCAACATGATCTTCAAAGAACCAACAAGTTTTATGGGCACACAAGTACTCAGCAGATACAACCACCACCACCATCACCACTACCATCACCACCACCACCATCACCACTACCACCACCACCACCACCATCACCAGGGAATCAAAGAACAGAATAAAGTTTTCTTGTACTCAAACTTGGGTTTGAGTTAATCTTAACACTTTGTATCTTTTAAAAATAAAATAAAATCCCCCCCCCCAGCACTATTTCCTAGAAGTGATGCATTCAATGGGTTCTGTTTCTTCTATGTGAGCTACACTCTTATTTTTGACAGACAAGAGATGTCTAACTCCACACCTTCTCTAGTGTTCTCAGTCAGTGTCTTTAAGTTCCCGGATCTTTTGCTTGAATTTAGATGCTGATCTTGTGTACACTTCTGTGTGCTCATTGGGGGTGTGGACAGGCAGGCTCCATCAGTGTGTCTCCAAAGCCTATCACATTTGGGCTACTGAATCAACAAAAGCCTTTACCTCTATGAAACTGATGAGCACACTAGTGTCTTGGTTGGATTCCAAGGACTTTGTTCTCTCTTCCTGGAAGGTCTAGAACTCTTGCTGGTCTTCTTTGTCCAGTGTTCCATTAAGTCCTGAGCTATGTAGGCAGGTGACTTGGATGCCTTTGTGCTGATTCCTCCAACTTCCATTGCTTTGAGCCTGGATCTGTGAAGCAGAAGGAGCATCCACTGGAGGACCAGTGTGATGGAGAAGATGCTGATGTGATGAGCTTGCTGTGACTCTTCCTTCATTCCTGCCTTTGTCTGTCACCTTGTTGTTATTGTTCTCCAACTTAAACTGATCCTACCTGAGGTAGCTTGGAAACCCATGGCTTCCTCAGCATTAGTTGCTCCTCCTCCTTCCCCTTAGTGCTGAGAAGGTTGAAACTGGCCTCAGCCTCCAGCAGGCCCTGCTTTGGTTCATCCATGGAGTTTCTGTGATGCTATCACTGAGACTGTTTGTCCAAAAGAAAAGCTTAATCCTGTCTCTCCTCTGCTTAAAATGTTTCAGCTTATATTGTTCCTCATATTTTCCAAGGGGATGCCCAAATTCTTTGGTTAGGCATCCAAGGCCCTGTAGAGATTCCTCACCTAATTCTCCAGCTGTTCACAGATGCCCTCTTCCACAGCACATGGTCTGCCTTTCTCTGAATGCATACTGCTCATTCAAACGTCCACACATTCCCGCTGCTGCCCTTGTCAGCACTACACTAGCTTTCACCTACTTATCTCCAATTCATTTTTCAGGTCATAGACACGATGTTAGCTGGGCCATGGAACTGGTCCAGTGATCCCATGCCATTCTAACCCTGTCCTCTTCACACTTTCTTGGCACATCAGTGTATGTACTTCCAAATAGAATACTTGTTTTGTCCTAATTACTCAGTTTTCTGTCACTTTTCTCCAGTGCAGTGTGTGCTTCTCAAAAAGGATTATATTTTTGTTCATATTACTCAAATTTGAAAATCTTTGCTCACAGCATCCCCGACAGATGGTTCTCCAGCCCCCAGTTGAACATTGCCAAGGATCGGGTAAATCAGTGGATATGGTTCTTACTAACTTTTTTTTTTTGTTTTGCACAGCCATTCAATAAATCTATACTAAGTATCTACTATATGCTAGACATTAATTTAGGCACTGGGGATACAGAAATATGATAAAACTCCCTAACCCCTCTTAGAACTGGCTTTTTTTTTTTTTTAGTTTGTGAGGAAAACTAAGTTTAGAACAAAGGTTTAGAGTAACCTCTCACAAGTCAACCTGTGTCGCTCAGGTACTAAGCTTCACACAAGCAAGAGTTTGAGAGTGAATGCATGAATGAACAAGAAGACCACAGAAACTAGATATGACCCGTGCTGTCATCACCAGAAGGAAAAATAACTAGAAATATATTTCACTGAAAACAGATGAGCAGCACCGCTTTCCTGTGAAGACAAGAGAACTCTATTTTTATGTATCCTCAGTAAAAGTTTAGAGAGAGCAGCAAAGGGACAAACGTCCATATGTAGATGGAGAATGCTATCCTTGGCAATGCGTGGAAGCAAATGGAAGTCCATGAAGGTGAGATGCTTGTCCACCACATAGCAAGGCTCTACTGTAATCACTTGTAGGTCAACTCGTGATCCAGTGGAAGTCCTCCTGGCCTAGGAAAATCCTTAATAATTGAAATCCCTGAGAAACATATATAGTCAGATCCCTGTTTTCTTTCCCAAGATTCTCAAACTTAGCAGTCTCCTGAAGATCAATGGAGGAACTTTATAAAAACACAAAGATCTATGTTCTACTCCTAGGAAGCCTAAACTTAGAGTTGAAGTCGAATCCAGATGTCTACACTTTTCAGGGTTCCTAGGTCATTCTGATACACAGACATCTCTAGAATGCAGACTTACTTCCATCCCTGTCTCCAATTGAAGAAGGACTATGTGAAGATGTAGATTCCTTTAACCTAAGCAGAGGCTCCACTCCTCCCAGGTCTCTGGACTGTTCTCGGTATTGGTGACTCCCCCAGATTCTCTATATTTTGTAAGTTTAGTAAATTATAAGTATCTTTGAATCATGGAATTTTATAGAGAGAAGGGATATCCAAGTTCAACTTCTTGGCCCCTATCAGTAGATTTTCATTGAGAATAGTCACTCATCTAAAGCTCAAACAAAAGAATGGATAGATTAGATTATTCAGTAATTAATAGCACTAGCTACTTTTGCAGAGGATCTGGGTTTGGATTCCAGCAACTGCATGGCAGATCCAAACTGTCTATAATTTCAGTTCTAAGGGAGATGATGCTCTTTTCTGGCCTTTATAGGTACTTCATGCATGTGGTGCACATACATACATGCATACACACAAAAATAAATATTTTTTAAAAAACCTTAAACAACAAGATCTTCCCTACATTGAGTTGAAATCCCTCATGGAAAATCCAGAAAAAGTATAGATGTTGGGCCTGTACACAAATAATCCCAAGACAGCATAAACATACTTCTGAGTGGATCAAAGTATTAAGAAAACAAATCACTCATTTTTTAAAGGAGAGGAAGAGGATATTGCTAGGGAAGGCTTCCCAGAAGAAGTAGAGTGTCTTAGGATCCAGGTTGATACCGTACTCCTCCAGCGTCATTTCGTCCCCTGGGGCTTAGAAGCAGACATTGCATTTGACATACTGAGTTTCAAATCTCAGATGTGCCACTTGCTTGGCTAATAGACCTCCTGTGGGTTATCAAATCTACTTATTTCTAGAACACAGAAAGATGTCTGTCTCACTGCATTGTGAGGTGTTAAACAGAAGACACCAAAGTACCAGCCATTGAATGGGCTCTTAATGGAGGCACCTGCTCATTTTTTTATTGTCACTTTGGAGTCTATGATTCTTACATAGAATGAGGAGATTCTGCTCTGTCCATGGACTTTCTTTTCTTGTGTGTAGGGTTTCCTGGAAGAATGTTGGCAGGGTCCATGATATCGTCATATGATTCAGATGCCAGTAAATCATGGGAGGGTTAAGAGAAGGCAAAAGATGACATTTGTATGTGGTTGGAGAAGGGAGAACTGTGCGACATGTTGCTGTGAGACTGCCCATGTTATTTGAAAGCTCTACTGCACTTCAGCCACTCTCAAATCCACGTTAGAGCCACCCACCTGCTCAGAGCAGAGCAAGAAAAGGGTATTAATGACTTCCCAGGATGTGGTTATATTTAATTCTTATCTTGACTTGCTTTTCTCCATCCCTCATCAGAAAATAAACTCTGTAAGTCTGGATAAGAGTTATAACTCATTCATGGCTGGACCCCAATCAGAAGTGCAGTGTCTGACCCTAAACAGACACAGAACAGTTGCTTGCAAAATGGACCCAATCCAAGAGGCTTTTGGTAAATTCAGAATGAAAACTCTTCTTGACCTTGTCTCAGCCTTTTTTCCCCTACCACCCTCCCTTGGCTTATTCTTTATACTCTGAGTTTTCCTTGAGAGCCTAAATTCCAAGCCTGGCTCTCCCACTGCTCTGGGCTGATCTAACTTAAATATGCCCTTTCCTGATGATCTAAGTATCTTTGAATTGAATAACTAAACCCAACCTGAGCTTTATGATGATGCAGGTATTGCCCCAAGAGTATCATGGACTTTCCAGGGTCTCCCACTCACTGATACTCAACTGGGAATCAATCTTGCTTTCTGCTTTCAAATTCAAGGCTTACTATTGCTCCAAGCACTGGAGTAGGTAGGACCTCTGGGGTGCGGAGGACTCTGATCCAGAAAGACTCACTTCATTCTCTCTGGGTTCTTGCTCAAAAAAGGATCCTCAAACCTGAGACCCAACATCATGTGTTCTTGAAGCAGACTTCCAAAATTCAGATGTCTACTTTTCCCCTTAGTAACTGTGATGTTGGCCAAATGACTTAGCCTTTCTGAGCTCTAACATGCCATCTGCAGAATGGATCTGACCATGCCTCCTTCCCTGGGAAGACAAGAAATAATGCAGGAAAAGCATTATGTATAATCATGTTTTCCTTCATGGATCCGGGTTCCAATTGTGTTAACCGGGCTACCTGAGCATCCGAAGACACATCTATCTGCCATACCTCTTAGACAGAGTAGGGAGTTGAGTGCCTGCATGGACTCTACACAAACATCCCCTGAGGTGGCCACAGAGAACACAGGAAGCTCTGCCGTGTGCTTGCATCCAGATGACATGTCAGAGCAAGTGCAGCCGGGCCTGCATCTATAACTTTAATGTAAATTGGCTGTGACGCCTGTGCGGGGGCCCAGATTTAGAAGCAGAGCAGAATGACTCCACCGAGGCTGGTGACAGGCTCTAAGCTCTGTTCCCATTGGAGAAAGTGGAGGGTGTAGCAGGAGGGAGAATTGCTCAGTCTGGTCTGGTGGCATTGTTTTATTAATGATCTGGATGAGCAGAGGAACAGTGATTTTAATTAAATTTGCCAGCAATATTAAAAGATGTCGGGAGCTACCGCTGAGGACACAGACACCTTGCAGAAGGCCCTGGGGGTTGGGGGGGCGCACATTAGGAAAGTAAGCCAGGAAGGAGACAGGAGGTCGTGAGCTGAGCCAGGACATGCGTTCTGCTGAAGGAGCAGGATGGGGGCAGAGGGTCACTCTGTGTGCAATGGACCATAGTTCCTTTTTATCTGCATTTACTCTGTTCCCAAATCTATTTTGAACTAATCTTCCTATTCCAGTCTCTTCTTCCTTAGAGCCATCCTAAGCCTTTGGTGAATTTTTTTTTTTCTGAACTATAAACAGACTGTGTTATTCTCCTGTTTAGAATCCCATCATTGGTTTTCCTTGCTTAGGATAAAATCCCATCTTCTCAGCCTGCCAGAGAATACATGTGGTGAATGAGCACTCTCCTGCCACCCAGCTTCACCTCTCTCCTGGCTTCTCTTCCCCACAGTGTAATCCAAGGCACACAGCAGCCTTTCTCAAGTCTCCATGTCTTTGCCTGGGCTTTTCTCTTTAACTGGAATGCCCTTCCTACTTTCTTCCTTTTCTTCTTTTTTAAAACTCACTCATGCTTGAAGACCTATTTCAGGGATCATCTCCTTCAGAACCGCCTCCTTGAATTCCAAGCTGGCTCCGCGCCCTCCCTGAGTACCCATAGCATTCTGCCCTTGCCCCCACACTTTGTAGGTAAACTGTCTATTTTTGTGTCTCTTTCTACTCCTACTCAAGTGTACCTTTGTGGGCGAACACTGTGTCTCGTTTCTTCATGTTACCCACTGGCATGTCGTGGCAAATCACAGGCATTTGTCAATATTTGTCAAGCTGAATGATGAGAAGAATATTCAGGTGGGTGACAGCCAGGGTAGTCCCGAGCCTGGGGACTCTGAAGCTCTGTCAAATGGCTAGTGTCTCCTATGTGGGAACAACTTCACAGACACATCAGACTGGAAGATGACTGGGGCCATTGATGTTCTACAACAAAATGGGACATTTTGGTAACACTGAGTGGCTAAAACCGTACCTTGAATGCCATTTCCCTGTGTATTTTGGCTCGATGAATGATTTTTTTTGCCTTACACTTTAAGTAAATGATTTAAATAAGACCTTTTCTCCAAAATATAAAAATAGAAATAAAAATTTTACTAACTACATAAGGTTGTTATAAAAATTACAGGTAGCATGATTGCGTGTAGTGAATGCTTATACATAGCAATTACTGTGAATATCTTTTTTTCAAATTGAGCCCTATTCCTGAGTCTGGGTCTTTAAAAGGGTAAGGAGACATCCTAAAACATTAGAATCTGCCTCAGTTTGTGATTGGTCCTGGAACAATAGCATTAAAATAACAACAACAACAACAATCGGCTTGGTCAGTGGCACTGTCCCCTTACAGTCCAACGATACTGCAGCCAGAATCTGTTTCCTGAGGGGGCAGAGTGCAGAAAGAGAAAGCAGGCACCGAGTTTCTTTCTTTACCGCCAGACACTGGTGCAGGTGCTTACTAGCCAGGCACCTTTCTGACTCTCCTTTTGCTCTTGCCTTACTTAGGCTAGCTTGTTTTCTCAGGAAACCAGCCTCCAATTCTGGCTCCGCAACAGGGCATTCCCCATGACAACCTGGCACCACAGTATGTCTACAGGGCTGAGGGGTAACTAAGAGCATGGCTCTCTTAAGTCTCCGCTGTGTAGAATAAGAGTGAGTCCTTGCTCTGTTGGTCAGGACAACTACCTCCATGATGACCCATGTCCTTTCTCACCTGTGGATGCCTACCCACTTGGGGATGCTACCTTCTGTCACCCTGTGGGCTCTTGATTAAAAGCTGCTTCAGCTGTGCCCATCTCCATCTCCTCCTGCATGGGGCTTGTGAGAATCCACCAAGTTAGAAGTTTTGAAAGTAGAGACCAGAAGGCAAATCCTCCTTTGTCCGAATTTCTCAAGGGTGAATGAGTGTCAGACCTGTGAATGGAAAATCTCTGTGGACATCACAGTTCCGAGAGCATTTTCAAGCTTTGGGTGTGATGCTGAACATCTTCAAGCACTCTGATCTTCCATGGTCATTTCATGACCCCTTATCCTCCAAGTGAGGTCAAGGACAGAGGCTCCAAGCTGATGATGATCAGTTCCTGAACTAGTGTGGGCCCCAGCACTTGGCTGCTGTTCTGAGCAATATGAAGGGGAGTTAATCTGTAGCTCTTTGGAAGAAAGACCTTTGTCCTAGATATTCTTTGGATATCCTTTGTCCAGGAGGGAATTTCTGTCTGTGAGTTTTAGGAATTTAAAGAAAGCCTGCACAACCTCTAAAATCGAGTTATGATTTGCCTATGAGATGTTTATATATTTCCAAAGCAATTAGCTATAATTTAGATCATAAAATAGTTTTTGAAGAAGGCTGACTGATCTCTCTGGAAGCTTTTTTGGCGGCTACATTTATCTGTTTCAAAAGCACTCATTTCCCGAACACTGCTAACACCTACTCAGGATTCCACAGTAAACAGGGGAGACCCAGACCTTGCTCTTATGTCATCACAGCTTAATGGATAAGACATTAATCATCTAATACTAGAAAATAAACATACAATTTCAAAGTATTTAGAATGTCATAGAGGGAAAGAAGCCAATGAGAGAACCTAGCAGAGAAAACCGACCGCTTTTAGCAGTCAGAGGACATTTTTGTTTGTTTGAGAAAGTGACACCTTGTTGATACAAAGCGCTGTCATGATTGGAAGGTACAAAGAAGAAACTCTCATTTCAGGCGTTAATAATGGCACATGCAAAGGTCCTGAGGTAGATATGGGCTTGTATAATCAGGGCAAAATGAAGAAAGGGCATTGTTGAGTTGTGATGAGAGAGTGGCAGAGGAGGAAGATAAGGGAGGAGGCAGCGCCTACAAGGCTTTATTGCTGGTCATGGCAGAGAATCAAGGATTTATACCAAGAGCAAGGAAAAAAAACCATGACAGAGCTTCAACTAGGGTGGGGGGTGATATGCTTAAATCTGTGGTTTTATGTATGTGGGGGGCTGCTGTTTGTTTATTCCTATGGTTGACTGGAAATATTGTCCAGTGGTAGGGCGCTTGTCTAGCAAGTGTGGGGTCCTTGGTTCTTATCCCAGAACCCTAATATTACTATGACTGAATGAGGAAAGCAGAATTGAGATGTATTCTCTGGTAAGAGTTGGAGTGAGGCTTCTAGTTAGAAGGTCACTGTAGCGGTCCAGCAGATAAGGAACAATGGTGGCTTGGGCCGTGATGATGGTGGTTAAGACTGGAAAGAGAGCTACTAGAATCTACTGCAGGACTGGACACAGAGCAGAGGGAAGAGGGATGCTGGAATGCTGGCAGGGCTGACACCCGTTATAACTGGGCAGGTGGGGGTGAGGCTTTCAGAAGCGAGAACCCAATGGAGAAAGAACAGCCAATGTGGAAGGTGGGGGCCTTGGTGCCTTTAAGGGGCTTCGCGAATGGAAGTCCACATCCCGGCATTACTAGCCACACTCCACAAGATTTTAGCAGCCAGGGGGAAGTGGATGGCTCACCTTCAAAATCTATTGCTTGGTTGTTTCCCTTCCTATTCTGTCCGAGTGAGCCAGTCAGCAAAGGACTTATAGCCACAAGCGAGCAGATGCTCGTAGCCTCGGCAGAACATACTGAGTGGCTTCTAGTCTCCTCAACACACAGTCATGACTCAGTGCTTGGAGCTCAACAGATAAGGCTGCATGCCACCCCCAAATATTCTTCAGGTCTTCACAGAACCGTTTATGAGAGCCGTCCGCATGTTTCATTAGTAACGATTCCTACTTCTTGGCCCCTTCCCATGTTTTCACTCAGAATTCAGTGGCTGAATAATCCATAGCCTGTTCTAAGCACAGTTTAACGGGAGGGCTGAGAGGTACAGTGGACAGGCACAGGGTTTTAGTTTAGCCGCAGTGCGGACAGCAGTCACTATGAAATGAATTTCATTATTTTTACAAGAAGCCTCAGAATTCCTGGCTGCCTCCCGAAGTTTTGTATTTGAAGAAGGAGCTTTTAACCCACGAGAGCTCAATTACTCACAGAACAAGGTGTCCTGTGTCAGGGACCAGCCCATTAAAAACACAGCTCAATTCAGCATATACGCTGGCAAACCCATGTTTTTGCAAGATTCTTGAGTATGAAAGCAGGGCAGGGAAGACTGGGGTTTCTAGCAACAGAACAAGTGGGAAGAAAGACCCAGGGCATACGGACCTATTTGAAGTTGATTCTGGGGACAAGTGCAGTTACAGCTTAGGACTAGGAGGTATCACTTGGGTTTCCATTGCCAGCTATTTCAAACCATTCTTCAACCGAGTCTCCACCAGATGGTTTTTTGAGGGCAAAGAAGCTATTTGTGTCTCCCACTGACATCTATTTTTCCGAGTGAGAGACGGCCCCATGTGTCAGTGCCATATGTCAATCGAGGTGAACCATCCATTTGTGTTGGTGGACACCTGCCATTTGTTGCCCCCATTTTTTCTCATGTCTTTTCCTGCCTCTCTACTTTTTTTTTTTTGTAGGTCTCAGGCCTGTCAGGAGGACCATTGGTGCTGTGGTGGAGCCAAAATCTAAGTCTTGTGTATGGCGTGGTTACGGTTGCAGCCTCTCACCTCTGCCTTCCTCCATTTTGGGCTGGTTACTTTTGTGCTCTTCCTGAATGGTCTTCAAGCAGAGGCTGGCGACTCGGGGGATGTGCCCAGTGCAGGGCAGAATAATGAGTCCTGTTCAGGATCATCGGACTGCAAGGAGGGTGTCATCCTGCCAATCTGGTATCCAGAGAACCCTTCCCTTGGAGACAAGATTGCCAGGGTCATTGTCTATTTTGTGGCCCTGATATACATGTTTCTTGGGGTATCTATCATTGCTGACCGCTTCATGGCATCTATTGAAGTTATCACCTCCCAAGAGAGGGAAGTGACTATCAAAAAGCCCAATGGAGAGACTAGCACAACTACAATTCGGGTCTGGAATGAAACTGTCTCCAATCTGACCCTGATGGCCCTGGGCTCTTCTGCTCCGGAGATTCTCCTGTCTTTGATTGAGGTGTGTGGTCATGGATTCATTGCTGGGGACCTAGGGCCATCTACGATCGTCGGCAGTGCCGCCTTCAACATGTTCATCATCATTGGCATCTGTGTCTACGTGATCCCAGATGGGGAGACTCGCAAGATCAAGCACCTGCGAGTCTTCTTTGTCACTGCTGCGTGGAGCATCTTTGCCTATATCTGGCTCTATATGATCCTGGCGGTCTTCTCTCCTGGTGTGGTCCAGGTTTGGGAAGGCCTCCTTACACTCTTCTTCTTTCCAGTGTGTGTCCTGCTGGCTTGGCTGGCAGATAAGCGACTGCTCTTCTACAAGTACATGCACAAAAAATACCGCACCGATAAACACCGAGGGATTATTATTGAGACAGAGGGTGACCATCCTAAGGGCATTGAGATGGATGGGAAAATGATGAATTCTCACTTTCTAGATGGGAACCTGGTACCCTTGGAAGGGAAGGAGGTAGATGAATCTCGCAGGGAGATGATCCGGATTCTTAAGGATCTGAAACAAAAACACCCAGAGAAGGACTTAGATCAGCTGGTGGAGATGGCCAATTACTATGCCCTTTCCCACCAACAGAAGAGCCGTGCTTTCTACCGCATCCAAGCCACCCGTATGATGACTGGTGCAGGCAATATACTTAAGAAGCATGCAGCAGAGCAAGCCAAGAAGACCTCCAGCATGAGTGAGGTGCACACGGATGAGCCTGAGGACTTTTCCTCCAAGGTCTTCTTTGACCCATGTTCTTACCAGTGCCTGGAGAACTGTGGAGCTGTCCTCCTGACGGTGGTGAGGAAAGGAGGAGATGTATCCAAGACCATGTATGTGGACTATAAAACAGAGGACGGCTCTGCCAATGCAGGCGCTGACTATGAGTTCACAGAGGGCACGGTGGTTCTGAAGCCAGGAGAGACCCAGAAGGAGTTCTCGGTGGGCATCATTGACGATGACATTTTTGAGGAGGATGAACACTTCTTTGTGAGGCTGAGCAATGTCCGTGTAGAAGAGGAGCAGCTGGAGGAAGGGATGCCTCCAGCAATGCTCAATAGTCTTCCCTTGCCTCGGGCCATCCTGGCCTCCCCTTGTGTAGCCACCGTTACCATCTTGGATGATGACCATGCAGGAATTTTCACTTTCGAATGTGACACCATTCACGTCAGTGAAAGTATTGGTGTTATGGAAGTCAAGGTTCTGAGGACATCAGGTGCCCGGGGCACAGTCATCGTCCCTTTTAGGACAGTAGAAGGTACAGCCAAGGGTGGTGGTGAGGACTTTGAAGATACATATGGGGAGCTGGAGTTCAAGAATGATGAAACAGTGTAAGTAACGTTTTTGTATTTCATTCCTTCGTAGCCCATTCTGCGCCACCTCTCTCTGTACTTCTCTCTGTACTCCTTACACGGCTCCATCGTGTTTGTGTTAATCCCAAACTTTGCTTTCATCACAGGTGTGCAGGATCAGCAGACACCACTGGACATGTCCTGCTCCAAAGCCCTCCTTAAGTTTCCTATTTCTAAATTGTTTCTGGACAAAGAGTCCTGTGACAAGATCACAGGACACAGGATGTTTTGTCCACTGAAACTCAAAATGATGGACGGTAGAGAGGTGGGTGAGGCAACAGAAGTTTATACAAGATCTTGGAGAATGCTTGTGATCAAGCAAGAGCTGAAAAAGTACACAGGCTTCTCCTTCTCTCTTCCATCCCAAAGGTTATGAGTTTGGAAACTTACTATTCTAGGGCAATAGTAGTCTGGTCATAATATCCTCAAGAAATAATTGGCATTGGCCCATTTCTCCCCAGTATCACATTGCGGTTGTGCTGCCCAGCCAGGTTCCAGACACTACTCTTTCCATTTGGAAATTGAAAAATTGATTGAAACTTGGCGATGTCTTTAAATATCCATAAGCTATTTTGTGGAACAAGGCTTGTCTAACCTGAATGAGGCAAGTCGATATGGCCAGAGTACTGGAAGCATCATAAAGAAGGAAAAGCCTTAGGGCCACTGTCTTTTGCCTTTAGGGTCAGGTATAAGCTTCAGATTCTGGCTATGCACTGAAGGATATTTATGGAAGAAAATCTGTCTTCTGTGTGGTCCTCTGTTTTACAGTCCAAGACTCCCCTGTACTACTTCACCCCTTGTTGGCCCATCCAGCCCATCAGAACCTGAGGGACTGTTCTTCTGTCATCTCTCTTCACTGGCTCTTCTTGCAAAGGGGGCACTCTGCATGTATGGGTGCATACATAGCATTGAAAAAACAGTGGATGGCTCTCTTAGCTTACAGCAGGGTTGGCTTTTCAAGGAAGCTTAGGAGGACACCAATAAAAAAGGGACCCTCTGCTGAATACCCACTGTTTCCCAGCAGGAGACGGTGTGAAGAAGAGGTGTAAAGGGGGATGTAAAACTGTTCCGAGAACCTGCTGCTTCTACTTGTAGGAAATGGAATCATTCAGAAACCAGAAGGGAGGGCGGGGAAGAACATCATGGAAAGGGGGATCCATAGGCCCCAGGAAAGGTGTTCTTGGAGAATTTCTTCTCAGGGCTATCTACTGGGCAGCCATGGAACAATCTAAAAGGCTTTTTTGCCAGCAACAGCTGGGTAACCCAAAGGATTCTGTGTTTCCAAGTCTCTTCTGACTTTGGACAAGTCACTTAGTAATTGAAAGGAAACTCGCATATAAAGAGTGACAATGATTTCTTTGCCTGGAGGCAGGGTCAGATTATCATATACTTCCTTCCGGCTCTAAGATCTTCTGAACCCAATTTGTAGGCATTGAGTGTTGGTCATATTATCACTTGCTAACAGAATAGAGCAGGGGATACTGACTCCTGAAGAGAAATAGCCTTTGAAAAATTGATTTGTCAGAACACTGTTTAGTCGTTTTTTGCTAGGGAGGATAATCATTTGTTAGCATAAGCAAAAACCTGTGCCTTCCAGGGAATACTAGCCATTTCTACATGCTCTGAGGGTAATATTCATACATACAATTAAAGCCAGGCTCTCACTGGGAAGACGAACTTCTTTGTGTGAAGTTTCACACATATTTATAGTAATGTTTGCCTGTGAGTGCTCACTGTCAGGCATTAGATGACGTCGAATCTGCACAATTTCCTGTAAATTGGCTAGATTCAGGGGAATTCCCTTTCAAAATTTATCTTCTGGTGTCATAGAAGGTTAGCTTGGGGGAGGTCAGAAAGTGGTCCCTAATTTTTTTATTCTCTTAATAATCAGTTATCCATCTAGGGTCTCTGAGTATGACTACACCTTCTCAAAACTTGTGTGTGTGTGTGTGTGTGTGTGTGTGTGTGTGTGTGTGTGTGTGTGTATGTGTGTCTTGGCTTTAGTGAACAAATTTATGTTTCCATCTATCCCTTTGCACTGCTGTTTGACCTCAGTATGGTTTGATCTTTTAGTCTTCCTTACTGCAAAAGCATGTCAGTCAATTGCTGTACAGCCATCTGACCCACGGTGCTTTAAACTATAGTTTTATTACCAGAAGCAGCACTGTTATGGAGTTGAGGAACCATGGACTCTGAATACTTTTGGTCAGAAGTCTAACTTCTCTGTTGACTTAACCATGCGAGTAAGGAAAACTTTACTACCTGTGATGAATGTAACTCTCCAACTGGTAAAACAGGAATAATATCTTTCTTGCAGGGCTTATTGTGATACCTTGAGCTATTCTGGTTTTATGGCATGTGTTAAATAAACAAGGCTAGTAGCAGCAGTGTGATGAATGAACAGTATTTTCAGAAGACACTGAGGGAATCAGGTGGCTTGGATCTCTATATGACTGTAATTAATGAGCATGCTAGTTTCTGGTCACTGTGAAGAGTCCTCACCTGAACATATGAAATACTAGAGTCAGACAGGGCATTTCACTTTCTAGGGCACTCGTTCCTAAACATTATTATCAGAAGTACACATTATGATGCAAAGGTCTAGGGTAGAGCTGGTCCCAATTTATAAGTAAAGAGTATAAAAGTCCTGACCAAACCATGAGACCTAGAAATGAAAGCAGCTTTTCAAATGACTTGCTTAATTGAGTCAAGAATGAATACTTTCCAATTCCAGCCTTCAAACCCAACATATCAGCAACCCAACTCTTACCAAGGCCTTGCTAATTGCAAAGCTATTCTGGGAACTGAGTTTGACACCTTCGGGTGCTTGGACAGAAGCTGAGTGGTCTTTGGAAGAATCACTCTTTTGACTCCTTATCCTTTGAAGTTTTATTTGCCCAATAACCATCAAGCCTGGTGATACTGGAACTATTGCCTTGACTACAGTCATCTAGGTACTACCAAGCTCCAGGCAAGTTCATGCTCTATGAGGAATACTGGAGCTGAGGAGAAGGCTCAGTGAGTAAGCATGTTTTCTGTGACACCATGAGGATCTGAGTTCGAATCCCCAGAACCCAAAAAAATGAATGCATAGTGCAAGCACCTACCATCTCAGGGCTCCTGTGAAGAGATGGAGGATGGAGACAGGAGAACCCCTAGGAGTTGGCAGGCCAACTAACCTGACATACACAGTATAAAAACAATAAAGAGGTCCTGTCTCAGACAAGGTAGAAGATGACTGACAGCCAGGATTGTCTTCTGGGTTCCACATGAGCTCTGTAGCATGTGTGCTCCCACATTTACACACATGAATGCATGTGTGCACACACTAGATCCGGCAATGTTTCTTGCTTACTGCTTTAAGGTAGCATCACGGTATGATGGAAAATCCTGAACCCTGAAATCTGACAAATGGATATGAACACACCCCTCACTGGCAGTGTAACTTTGCATAGTGATGTCATCTGCATGCGTTCTAGAGATGTGGTTGTTGTTGAAACAATAGAAATAATACGATCTATCAATCTCTGAGATAATGATAACTTCAAACTACAAATAGGAAAAATATGCACTCTTAGCACAGTGCCTTCTCCTAGAAGGCACTCAGTCATTCAACAAATGTTTATTAAATGTTTATTATGTGTTAGCTCATTACTCACCACTGAGGATAGAAAAATGAGAAAAGCTGGCATTCCATCTTCCAAGGATCTTATATTCTCAGAAAGAAAGGCTCAATGTATACACACAAATACAGACCCACGGAAGAACAGTATGTTTGGGAAAGTGTCAATAGAAAGGGGAACAAGAGCTCCCTACTGTGTGTGATAGACAAGCTCCTTGAGTATGAGAGACACCACTCAAGTGTTAAGGAACCTTCACTAAGGACACAGTAGTGATAGAAGTGGGGTGGAAGTTGGTGTGTGGCTGACTTACTCCTGTATTCCATGAACCCTGGACATTTTGTAACGGATGCTACTGACATCTTCATGATCCAGGAGAATCCCCAGTTTTATGCCTATCCCTACAGAATTATGGCTTCTGAGTCTACAGCAAACAGTAGCAAAACCTCTTGGAGATATGAGTTTTGTCTGCATGCTAATTTCACTCATTAAACAAGCGACTGGCTCCTATATATCTCCAGCTCACAGCACGCTGCTGTAAAATAACAGGTTATTGCAGCTTACAGACCTTGGGGGGGGGGTCTCTGGGAATAGTCAAAGCCACAGATGTCAGCTATGTAAATGGCAGGACCTACTATAATTAAATAGCAGAGGCCGCCTTCAAGGAAGAGCATAGTATTGGCTGTGCTGCACATGTTCCAAACAAATTATATGTTAAAGCTGGAAGATATTTGACCTCTCATTTTGCAAATTATAAAGCTGAGTTCCAAGAGTGAACGGGATTTTTCTCAATTTCACATTAGATATGATGGAAAGCCGGGGTTTGGGGGGACGTCAGAAGCTGCCAAAGGTGATGTCTCCTTCAGCTTCAGACATCTCTGTTTTATTTTTACTCACCAGTAAAATGTTAGCTTTGGAAAGACTTTGGATGTGAAAGCTACTTTGGGAGTGCAAATCTTGGAATATTATGTGACTAATGTCTTAACTAAGAATAATAATACAGCACAGACTATTTTTAATCCCTTGGTTCACCTTGAGACTATTTAGGAAGTAAGACCCTGAGCCAATGGAGTTTTTATTCTTAATAAAGGTTTGTCTTCACTGGACTCTTCTGACTCCTAAGGCCAAAGTTTCCTCTTTCACTCCTAAGAACAAAGGCAAGGCAAGGCAAGTGAGTGAGGGTCCTTCCTGATCTGATCTTTCCATCAAATTCCTAGATGGTTTGTATGTGTTATATGTGTGCATTCCCTTCTACCTTTGGCTAGGTTTCCCCTGGCCTCATGAAGAAGGCAGCAGGCTGACATTTCAAGATGTTGTTTTCTTCTTATTTTTTTTTTAAATGAGAAATCAAGCTGTGCTTCCCACTCCAGTCTAAAGTCCTGGCACAAAGCCAGTAGCACATGACTGATAGCTGAAGACAGATCATTTGATCCTCAAATACAGCAAGCCACACATATGTAGACTCTATGCCACTGAAGAACTTACTGCAAGAATCCAACGATTTGAGGATTTTGCTTAACTCATATCACATAAAGATTCTCATGTAGCATGATAGTCATCATTTGTAGAAATTATATTCTTACCTCTTCCGTTCGCTGAGTGTACAAGGAAGAATGAGGAGAGAAAGGAACCAGCAGACGTTTGGAGGAGGGATGGGGGGGGGTTGGCTGACAAATATGTGCAAAATACAATGGTATATATTATGAGAATGTCACAATGAAACCCACTATTTTATTTGCTAATGGGAAAGAACTTATCTACAATTAAAGAAGAATTTAAAGCTAAACACAAAACTTACTTGTTCCGGAAAACTTTGTTTTTCTAAAAAACGTTCTGATCAGGACAGACTGGTACATGTTCAAGGTCAGCCAGTGACTTGCCACCTGCACTGCTACATGTCAGCATGTGTGGGTACATTATGGATAATCTGTCCTTGCATGAGCCCGGTCCAGTTGCCATTTAGTGTCATATTAAATCCCTGAAGAAGCACTTAGTCGTGATCCAGATGACACTGCAGTGAGTCCCTGAGTTGGTTCTCTCAACATAAGTGGCATCTTGACAGCAACTTAATACTCCAAATGTGGGAAATTTGACTGTAGAGCCGACAATGAATACCTTCTGCTGCCGTCTCTCTCGCCAGTCCAGCTCCCCCAGTCATTTTGGTCTTGATTTCAGCTGTTTGAGTTTCTCCTTGTGTAGCCCTCGTGACATTCATTGGCCCCTCTACTGTCTCTAACCTTTCCTTTCTGGTTTGTGGTGACTCAGAGGACTTGCTGTTACCAGCACGACAGCTTACCTATTGCCTTGGCTGGAAACCTTCACGCTCGTTCATTTTGCTCGCCTCTGGTACGTTAATCTGTATCTGGAGGCTATTTTCTTGTGCTTGCTCTTTCCTATAAACATGCCCTGCAACGGCCTTTCTTGATTGATTGAATATGCTCCGGGGTCAGTCGAGCTTCTGCTGTGGTGTCCCTGAACCCAACAGCGTCCTCCTGAGTGCCTTCAGTCACTCTGCTCTTCTAATCTGATACCTACTCCCAGCATTCCTTCCATTCTCACTCTTGGCATCCTCGCTAGGTTGCCCTCTGTCCCCTCGCTGATCTATGACTTCTAGTAAGCAAGAAGGAGCTGGGAAAGTACCCCTTTCAAAAGCCTGTCCTTTGGACAGCAACACTAACTGCGTGATAGCACCAAGAAGACGGATGTCTCCCAGGAAACAAAGCTCCCGAGATGGTGCTCCTTCCTCCTTCACCATCAAGAATTTGCTTGTCCCTGTGTGAGACAGAGGGATTTAATCATAAAGATCCAGCCGAGACGAGACCGGGGACTGAGGCAACATGGAGGACTGCGTTCTTGTTCTGATCTATTTCCTCTTGAGCCTGTGGCCTTAATCTCTCAGCATCTCTGTCCCTTGCCACCATGGCAATTTTGTTTATTACTTCTGGCATGCTATAGAACCTGACAGACCAATAGCTTTCTCTCCAAACATACTCGCAAGCCCTCTCCGCTGTCCTGGAAAATTCTCTCCCGTCTTAAAGGTCAAGTTCTCTAGGGGGAATTGATCTTTTTAAAAATCTGACCACGTAAAAAGCCACTGGCCACCACGTGTTTGTAGTCAAGTTCTTCCTCCTCCTCCTCCTCCTCCCATCTATCTATACCAGCTACCTTTGTACCTGGGTGATGGAGTGGAAACACGAAGTTGCCATGAGAATTCCATGATGAGTGGTCTAAGCAGTTGTATTGATAGATGGTGGGCAATGTCACTTAGAAGGGAGTCTCTGGCAAGACAGACCCTTATCCCCTCTAAACTAGCACAGTGTATAGGATCTGAAGTAGAGCATTGATGTGATGGTGGGCTATGCTATGACAGTTAGCTAGAAGAAGGGGAGCACCCCAGACCTAAGCAATGATTCCAGCTGACAGCAGATATCACAGCCAGGATTAAACAGGCTGGAACGGCAGAAACCATTCCCAGTGGGCGATGCTGGGTGACACAAATTTCAAGGCTACCAGGGTCATTTCTCTGTGTACTGATCTGCCCTCTCCAGGACAGTAGCATCAGCAGATAATCCTCTCTCGTTTTTTTCAGTTACGTTATTTGAGACCGAATCACTTTCAAAGGCTCTTCTTGGGTTTGAGTTTCCAGAGTAGCCTGTGTTCAAGACCAAGACAGAAAGTTGCCACGCTTCTCCTGGCAGCCAAGTGACACCCCCTCAACCTCTTCCTCTCTACTGGATCTCTGCTGGACTAGCTGGACAGCTGGATTCAGCAGGAGCCAGCAGGAAAACCTTCTTCATCCTAGGAACTGCAACTTGAGGCCTTTCCAGGAACTCCTGGGAGCTATTCTCCATAAGTAGCACAGTGTGTGTTTCTACCAGGTGTCCAGGGCTGTGGAGGAAAATAGGACTCTCCTTAGAGTCAGCCCTGGGAAATGAGTGTAGCTGTCCCAGTGGGCTGTGTTGAGAAGGATCTGTGAGGTGATACTTGAGCTCAGCTGTAGGTATGAGAAGAATAGGCCATGTATCTGTCAATCCTGTTGTAGGGAGCAGAAGTAGAGAGAAATTCATGAGATAGATGAAGTAGGAGCTTACATCTTCTTGAGATGTGTTAATGGCTATTCTTTCTTTATGCTGGGCCAGCCTCTCTCTTCTTTGTCCTTCGTAACACAGAACACTATGTGAATCTACAGAAACATGAATTCCCATTGGACATGTGAAGCATATAGCTTTTAAAAATAAGACTGGAATCTTCCAGATCTCCTAATGCACTAGGTTTCATAAACTAGATCATTGTTTGCCAAATTTCTTCTATCATGGGTCATTTTTACCAACTGCTATTTCTCTTAGGCACCTGTGTTCTAGGGCATTCTGAGCTGGTAATTAATAATTGCATTTTTATACAGGATAGCAAAACATAACTAGTATTCTTTCCATGAGTTAAAAGCAGAGGGAAACGACATCTCAATTAACCTTTGTGGACTGTGGAATCTATAGTGTCTACTTTGGGGGCTGAGGAGAGAATGGAATGACCTCAGCCAGGTGATGACTGTCAAAGGGATTGACAGGTGACAATGTTTTGATAATAGTGGGCGCTAATACTGTAAAGTTGCTCTGGTGTGTTAACTCCACAGAGATGTCAGAATGTTCTAGAGGAATGGGAATATTGTTGGTTCCTGGGCCTTACTGTTGGTGGGAAAGCTTATTATTGCTCCTGCTACTATTCTTATATAATAAAAGTTCTATTATTAGTGTAACAACACCAAATTCCACTTTAAGCATGTAAGGATTTTGTGATATCATTAGGGTGACTATTTGCTTTGTTCAGATTAGGTAATTTGCCCCAGAATTTTTTTTTAGGGCTATGTATCAAACCATGCACCTTCTGATTCTAAACACATATTCCTTCTGCTCTACCACATAGTTTAGTACTGGAATAAGGTCATCAAGCTGAAAGCAGCCCTTTTCTTCTATCTCACACAGAGGAAACTAAGGGTGCACTCCACACTTCATTTCTCTCCCCCCCCCCACCCTCGTGTGTGTGTGTTGGGGGGGTGGTGGTGGTGGTGGTGATGTTTGACCCACACATGTGAGTGCACAGGTATGGGTGCTGAGGCCACAGTAGGCTTTGGTCTCCTTTCCTGTCTCTCTCTCTCTTGCTCTCTACTTTGTTGCTTGGAGACAGGGTCTCTCACCGAACCGGGAGCTCGCCATTTTGGCTAGGTTAGCTGATCAGCAAACTCTCGGAAGCCATCTGTCCCTGCAGCCCTCCGCCATTGCTGGGGTTACAGGCGTGCTCAGTCGTGCCAAGGTTTTCATGTGGGTGCTGGGTATTTAAAAATCACATCCCTGTGTGTAGCATGAATCCTAAAGAGTCTTATTAATAAAATCAAACCTGAAGCCAGTGTTTGGGGTGATTGCTGGAAGATCAGAGAGACAGAACAAGCCACAGCTTCCTCACCTGGCCAACTTCTCAGCTGGTCTTGTTTCCTCAGACTGGAAGCCTCTGAGTCCTCATCCAGAATGAATCTCAGCTGAACTATGCTGCTCAAAACCTAAAAGCTTAACGAGCCAAATGCTTCTAGTTTCTGGTCCTCACACCTTATATATCTTTCTGCTTTCTGTCTCACTCCCTGGGATTAAAGGCGTGAGTTACCATGCTTGGCTGTATCCTTGAACACATGGATCTCTGCCTCTGGAATGCTAGGATTAAAGGCGTGTGCTACCACTGCCTATCCTCTATGTTTAATATTGTGGCTGCTCTGTCTCTGACCCCAGATAAGTTTATGAGGGTGCATGATATTTCAGGGAACACAATACCACCGCATTTCCCCTTTTTCTGTCTAAAATTTTAAAAAGCTTATAACTAATACAAGAAAAATTGTATCCAATAGATATATACAATATACAGTCAAAAATTACATTAACGATGTCTAGTCCATTAACATTTGACAGATTCAGACAAAAACTCCATTATATATATATATATATATATATATATATATATATATATATATATATATATATATATATTAACAATGTCCAGTCCAGTAAAACATTTGATAAACTCAGACAAAAGTTTTCAATACTTATCCTATTTAAAACAGGTAGTTCCTTTTTAAAAGTAGATTCAAAATTGACCTTTTTATCACCACCTGTGCTTGCAGAGCAAGTCCTCCCACCTACAGAACCATCTCCCTAGCCTCCCCTCTGCATACTTTTTTCCCCCCTTCTTAATAGCAAGAGTTGTGGCTACCCAAAGCAATCTCGGGGTGGGAGAAATGCTGGCAATGCTGGACAGATTACCAGACCCGACTCCAAGCCGTATTACTGAGCTTCAGAATGAAAAAAGAAATCGTGTGGTTTGGCACCAAAACAGACATGTATGCTAATGGCTTATTTGCTTTTAATTCTGAGTCAGGCTGGGCCTAGGGAATTAGGCAGGGCCCAGACAAACTCTGCAACTCTAGCCTAGAAATCTGGATTCACAACCTTGACTCAGTTCACGTACTTGCTCAAGTTAATCCACAGAGGTTTCTTAATCTCACCCTTTTGTCAGCAGATCTTACCAACAGATGATGCAAGGATGCCAGGGATGATGCCTGTTGCCAGGGAAAGGACCTTGTAGTCAGATCCACAGGGTTTCTTTGACACAGTCCCCATGGTGTCTGAAGGCAGCCAGGACCAAGGACTAGAGGGAATTGGAAACAAGGGGGAGCGGCTAGGGCTTAGGTGGAACTCCAGGAGAGCCTATGGCAGCCCTCCATATCAGCGAGGCCAGGAGAGGCCAGAGGAGGGTGTCAGTTACTTACTTTGTAATTGGCAGCCATTTGGAGAGTTCATACTGGGAGCTGAGCAGTAAGAACAGATGGTCCCTGTCCTCAGGGAGGCCATGGTGTGGTGAGAAAATGGTTCTGTGGGAGAGTTGCCTCTTCTGTACAAAAGAATCCCCAATGGCTGAGGTCAAACAGAGGCAAACTCCCCTCGGTCACCAGTTTGGTGTCATTCATGGTGACCTGCCTGCTCCATTCTTCAGTTGACTCAGGACATATTAGAAGGAATGACTCACTGGCCCGGGCTCAGGGTGGCATAGACAGACACCAGAAGGTGCTGGCTTCAGAAGTAAGTGGTTCTCATGTAGTCCACATCCTTGATCACAGTAGCACCTGGCTCTAACCCCCATGTCTACACAGCACAGAGATGCACTTAATGTCTGTGTAGTAAGTGAATTAGTATCTGAGTGAATGGATGGGTGAGTTCATGAGTAGATTCCTGGCCCATCCACTGTCTACGTACCACTTACAGGCTGCTGAAAGTTCAGGGATGAGGCTCCGACTGGATCATGCTTGTAGATGTAACCAATCGTCTTATTAAAATAAGAAACACAGAGCCAATGTAAAAGAGAAAGCCGAGAGGTCAGAGCTCAGAGCTAAAATCTTACCTCCTGCAGTGCTCCTAGCTTCCTGGAGAGAGAGCTTCTTCCTGTTTGTCTGTCTTTAAATAATCTTTCTGTTCTGCCTTCTCATTGGTTGTAAACCCAACCACATGACTGCCTCGTCACTGCCTGTAAGTACCGCCCTCCAGGTCTTAAAGGCGTATGTCTCCAATACTGGCTGTATCCCTGAACACACAGAAATCTACCTAGCTCTTCTAGCCACCACGCTCTTGCTATGGCTCTAATAGCTCTGACCCCAGGGCAACTTTATTTATTAACATAAAATTAAAATCACATTTCAGTACAAATAAAATATCACCATACATGCTTCTTGGGCATGAGGACCCGGAAGTGCCCTACAAATGTCCAATTTCTTTCAGTCCCTTTACCACTCCCTCTCCCAAGTTCAGCACAACCCACAGAACCCTCTGGATACTGGCATGCCTGAACACCCCCACAGCCTGACATCTGTGTGGTACCAGCTCTTCAGAAGGATAGTGTCTGTACTGCTCTGCTAACCCTGAGCACTGGCAGCCTTTTAATCTCAGGAGACACCCTGAAAAATCAATTAAGCATTTCCTCCAGGGAGCATGTAATTACGTCCTATCTGGGCCTTGTAATGACAGCATCCTGCCATTGCGGAGGGAGCTGTCCTGCTCAGCCTCCTAGAACCATTCCCCGGGAGGAAACTAATCTGCTTAGGCCCGATTGGACTCAGTTCCATGTCACACTTCCTGACTCTCTCTGAAGCCAATCCTACCATGAGAACAGGCCTGTCCCAGGGAGGAACACAGCGTTCCTCACTCTTGTTTTGCTCCTGGTCATACACGACATTGCTCAGAGTTGTCCATGCTTACTGTGAAGAGAGTAGGAGAACTCTGTTCTCTTCCCACAGTCTGCCTCCTTGGCCCCCTCCAATCCTCTTAGGGTTTGGAAGAAGATAAAAAAAAATAATTTAAAGACTTTTTTTTGCCTATTCTCTGTTAGCTTGAAGGGAAACAGTATAATACTGGCAGAGTCCCTAGCAACCTTTCCCTAATAATTCAAAGCAAAATTTGTATTAAGTTGGAGAGGAAGTTGCCTTAGCTTTCTGTGTGATTTTCTTGGCAGTTTGGCTCCATTTCTTCATGGCCCTTTAGTCTGTCGTGGACAGTGTTCAGAGGCATCTAGTGTCCCTGCCATATTGAGAAGGTAGCTTAGGTCTGCTTATCTCCCATCTTCAGAAATTCAAATTCTTTTCTTCCCATTATGGGGAGGGGTGGGCCTGCCCAAAGTACCTATGGTAAGCTGTACTGGATTCACTAGTGCATGGCCCCTCTCGAATTCCTGCTCACGTAGCACCTCAGAAGGGAGCCTTATTCAGAAGTCCGGTCTTTGCAGTGCCATTAGCTATGATGAGACTATACTGGGATCCTGATAAAGATGCCAGGTGAAGACACACAGAGAAGCAGGCCACACGACAGAGAAACAATGATAAAAGTGATGCCAACAAGGGACCCTGAGCAGTTACCAGTAAACAAAGGGAGCTGGGAAAGTAGCACAGGTCAGATCTTCCTTACAGCCTCTCGAGAAATCCACTGCGTGTGTGTGTGTGTGTGTGTGTGTGTGTGTGTGTGTGTGTGTGTGTGTGTGTGTGTCTCGTCTGCTGTAACAATCTGAGAAAAGCAGCTTTAGGGAGAACATTTTTTTATTTTAGCTCACAGGTTTGTAGGATTCAGTCCGTAGCTGGCTGGCACCATTGTTTCTGAACGATGGTGATAAAGAACGTAGTGGTGGATGGACACGACAGAGAAAAGATGCTCGCCTCATGGTAGCCAGGAAGCAGAGAGAAATAGACAGGCAAGGGCCAAGGCAGGATGTCCTCTTCAAAAACCCACCATGGACCTGTTCTTCCCAGCCAGACTCCGCTTCCTAATAACTCATTCAGTGTGAATACGTGATGGATTAACATAACTATGAGGTTATGCCTCCATGATCCAGTCTGTTCCCAATGATTGGATCTACCAGCTAACCATAGAGCCTACGGCACATGAGTCTTTAGGGGGACAGTTAGTATCTAAATAATATCACCCTGCTGTTACTTACCTTGATGTTGGATTTCTAGCCTTCAGACCTGAAAAACAAACAACAAACAAACAAACAAAACAAATTCCAATTGCTTGAAGCTACCTATTGTACAATGAGCTACAGAGTCGAAGAATATATTCCCTGTACAGGGCCTCTCCAGACTTCACTACGCACATGTCCAACATCACAGCTCTGGACTGACAGGAAGAAAGGCCACCTGGGGAAGAGTTTGCTGTCTTTCAGAACACTGATCCTCAGGACCCATGACAGGAGGAATTCAGAACTCTCTTCACTAGCTTTGCTATAGACAGGCTCTCATTGCAAACCTCTTCAACTCCTGTTTGCGAATAAATGGATTTCACCAAAAATAAAATGACCACTTTGTTTGAGTCACAAACCAAGGCCTGTTTAGTTACTTAGTAAGAGCAGTTATAATGGCCTTTTCTTCTACCATCTGATTCCCTTATCCCTGGTCCCTTCATGGTCCTTAAACTGTGATACCTTTCTTAAGCAACTGTCAACAGCTTCAGACTGTGATCCAAAACAGCGTGCTCATTTCTGCTCATTTACTCTTCTCGACAGCTAAAGTCTGGACCACTGGGTATGTAGCATCCTTCAGTGGAGAAGCCTTTCATCTTGGGGCAAAGTGTAGTGGCACAAGCTTATAATCACAGAAGGTTGATACTGAGGCAGGAGGATTTTGAGTTTGAAGCCAGCCTGGGCTACATAATGAGAACCTATCTCAGGATAAAGAAGTATTTTATCTGCGACAGTAGAGGTAAAGCAGGGCCAGTTCCCCAGTCTTTCTCTCTTTGGAGTTATTTGGTGCCTCAAAGCTGGCCCCGAATAGCAGATGGATTGCCTGCTTCTCAGGAAATGAAGGTGTTGCTGATTTTCCCTGCAAAGAGATGAGCTTGGCTTGGGTAAAGCTGAAAATGCCACGAGCAACCTAAGGACACGCACAATTGTCTGTGATTAGAAGGCATTGCTGACAGGTGTAGGAGGACCCTGGTGGTCCATCTCCATCGTCAGCCTGACTGGATTTAGGCTCACACGGGAGATCCACCTCTAAGCATATCTGTGAAGTATTTCCAGAGAGTTTTAACTGAGGAGGGGAAGACCCACCCATAACATGGACAGCACCCTCCTCATGGCATGGGGACCTAGACCTAGTCAAACTGGGGCAAAAGAGAAAGTGAGTTGAGTGCCAGCATTCATCTCTGATTGTTTCCTGACTGTAGACACAATGTGACCAGTGGCTTCACACTCAGGCGTCACATCTGCTGGGCCATGGTGGATTGTGTCCCCGCCAATCATGAACCAAGACGCATCCTTCCTCTTTGAAGTTGCTTTGGTCAGGTACAGTTGGGAAACAAATACAAGCACCAGATGTGCATCTAGGAGCAAGGAGGCAGACGGACTCTGCTTTACATCTGTAACGGGGATGTCACCAGGAACTGAGCTGTAAATGCAGCTGTGTGTGCTGAAGCACATGTGAGTGTGGAGGTAACACAGGAGCACAGCTGAACACGTGGGGCCGTTGTCGGACCAGAGGAGATGGAGTCTCCAGTCGGCTAGTTCGGGTTGGTAATCCAGGAAGAGTTGCCTAACCTCTCACTTTACCTATTAATGTAATGTGGATATCTCAAGGCCTTTGTGAGTTTGCAGACAGTCACCATCACTAGATATTAAGCTTACCTCAGTGTCTAGTCTCAATTAATCGCCAGGGTGTGGTTCACTAAGCATTAGTTAAGAAACTAGTAGACTCTTGGCCATGTCCCAGCCTCTCTGACCTACCTGGGCCAGTATTTTGCTCCAGCTTGCCTCCGTAATTGGATTCCCTACCTGTGCCCAAGGTTAGCTTTTAGGAACAGATAGTTGACCTAAAGATAGAAAGTCAGAGCGTTGTCTGGAGGAAGGTGGAATTGTCATTATCTAGGCTTTCTTTGACAGTGTCAGGGAACATGACAGGCTGCTCCCCAAGGCGAGAGCTGCCCCAGGCCAGGGCTGAAGGTGACCCTGAGGTTGACTTTGTCTGCATCCTGATGTGGAGTTTAAGGTAGGAAGTGCAAGAGAATAAAAGGAGATGGAAGAAGGCCGGGGAGGGGGGGGGCGGGGATGGGCAAAATCTTTCTTGTCTGAAAAGTAATTAGACATAAAACCATTCTCTAGTGAGACTCTAAAGTGGAACAGCTACATTAATTATAGGCCAGGGTCCAGTGGGCCCTGTGTATGTCTCTGAGTACATGGGCGGTATAGATGTCTCTTTCTAGATCCCAGCTCCATGATGTGTACCCTCCACCCAAGCCTGCTGATGATCAAGTGACTCCGTGAGAGCATTATGGCTGCGGAGTCACCTTGATGGTCTTGTGTGATGAAACCCTGGAGCTTGAAAGGCCTGTTCTTGATGGCTAAGTCATCTGCAGTAAGACCTTCTGCTTTCCTGTGGCCCCGGTTGATGGTGTACAAAGTGTCAAATAACAATAAGGTCATTCATTTAGTTCTCATCACTCACCGCCGGTGTATCACGCAGTATGGCAAGTGTGTGGCATAGTACTTAGGATTTTACATGGAATCTCCAGTGGCGCAGTCTGGACCCCGTCCTGAGCATGCTTGTGCTTCCACAGCCCATCTTGTCACCTAAGCAAGGTCGGAAATGTGAAGGTTAGCCTTGAGGTTTCACAGGCGCCCTTTCTACCGCTTCAAAGGACCCTCGCCTGAAATTTCCTGGGCTTGGAGTATAAACGCCAAATCAGTTACATCCTGTAATGGAAAGCAACTTAAGGAAGGCACGCTATACTCAGACTCACAGTCGGAGGGTGCAGTCTCTCATGACAGGGGACCTCACAGCAGCAGGACTGGGGAGATGCTGGTCACATTGGGTCCCCAGTCAGGAGTCTGAGAGAGACAGATGGTGCTTCTCTATATGCCTTCATTCACCCTGGGATTCCAGTCCGTGTAATAGTGTCACCCACGTTCAGGCTTGGTCTTCCTACCTCATTGAGCCTTTCTGGGGGTGTGCTTCCCCAATGCACTCAGAAGTGTGTCTCTTAGGTGATCCTAAATCCAGTCAAGCTGTCAACCAAGGTGAGCTATCACAAGTGGTGTCCCTGGCATAGCTCCTCTTGGCTCTGAACACCTTGTGTCACCAGCTCCCTGCCTCGATAGTGTCCCTCCCCCCCCAACTCACATATTTTCCCCACTCAAGAAGTCTTTCCCCCACTAAATATCTGGCTTCTGCCCTGCATCTAGCCACTGCCTTGGCACTGGTCTGGGGACTGGTTAAGCCTTGTCCCTGCACATACTTGCTGAATCATGTGTATTTGCTATTGACGTGCATCAAAATTTTGGTCACAATGGTGATTTTTTTTCATTCATTCAACATTGGAGACCCAGTGTTTCCCCCCAAATCTTCTAATGGCTATTTCCTCAGCAAGAAAAGATAAAATACTCCCAGCCCTCACCTCTCAACACTGAGTGGCTCCCTCCCCTTTTCCTGGACACTTACCGTCACCATCCAAGACTAGGAGCCTCCTTTGAATCGGACCTCAGCTATTGCATCTGAACGTCTTCACACCCCTGTGCACCATCTCTCTTCCCAAGTGCTAACCAATGAACAAAGAGGCAAGCAAACATCTGACCAGCTGTGGCACCATGTGGTATAAAGGGAAAGAGCATCCCTTATGGAGACAGGTGGACTTGTGTGGGTGCCCTGACTCCGCCTCTCTGCAACATACATTAGTTTTCTATTGGTGCATCATTTATCACCACGAACAACACGTGTCTATTATCTATCAGTTTCTCTGAATCAGTTTCTGGGTACAAATTAAGATGCCAGCTAGGGCTGTTCTCTCATCTGAGTCTTGGAGATCTTTTTCCAATCGCAGGATTGTTGGCAGAAGGAATGGCCTCCCAGCTGTAGACCTCATGGCTTACTTTTTTTTTTTTTATGTCCATCAACAGCAAGAACCTCTCACTACTTTTAAAGGAATCACCTAATTAGTTAGGTCCATGTATGGTATTTTCCCTTAAAGTCAAGACTGAATCATCAGATAATTAAGGACCCTATTATCTGCAAAATTCCTTCACCTTCGCTGTGTAACAGAGTCATGGCATATAATTATTATCAGATTTACAGGTCTCACACTTGAATGGGAAGATTGATTTTTCAAGGCATGCATGTGGGAAGAGGCAAAGGCACCCCAGGCCTTGGTAGAATTCTGCCTTCTGTCCTGTAGAACATCAAGTAAATTGACTCATCTCTCTAAAGCTAACTTCATTACTTGGAAAAAGGGACAATACCATCCATACAAGATTATTATAAAGTATACACAAGATGCATTAGTCTATTTTCTGTTACTTTAACAAAATGCCCATAGTAGGTTAACCTTACAAAGAAAATACATATATTGAGCTCATACTTTGGAGGCTAAAAGCCTAAGTCAGGCACTCTGGCGATTTGGCCTCTGGTGATGGTCTAGCATTGTATGGCTTCCTGGTAGGAATGTAAGAGGGGAGAGTTCACACTGTAATTCAGGAACCCAGAGAGTGATTTAGGAACCAGACTCAAGTGTTTACAAAAACTCACTCTCAAGAGATCTCAGGGAGTGTCAGGAAAGCTACCTTAGTCCCTTCTGAGGGTGGCTCCTCGATGACCCAAGGACCCCCCTGAGTTTCACCTCCCCAAGAGGTCACCACCAGTCCCGTTGCTGTATAGGGGAGACCATTGGAGGACACAGCCATACCATGATGTGCAGTTTCCCAGTTCCTTCCCATTGTTGCTCACCTGTCCTATAACCTCTGTGATGAGAAATAGAAAACCAATCCAAGGAGCAGACATGATGCAAAAAACAAAAAACAAAACAAACAAAAAAAAAAAAAAACCATAGTTGGATCTCATTCATCACTGCAGTTACATTTTATACAGAACGTTGCTTCAAATGTTTAATTAATGCATAGTAAAACATTACTTCTGGAAGGAGTACTGGGTTAGGATCCTGTGAGCCTCTGGTCACAACATCTTTAACAATCAGTGCATAAGCTTGTCCTGTGTGTGTTTCTGTTTGAAGACTCCTTATTTCACAGACACTGTTGATTCGTTAGTACTGGACCCATGGATAACAACTCCAGCTCATACCTGAACAAAGCTTATCTAACGCAGGTACTTTTTCTCCTATGGTGACATCATAACCTTTTGCACTTAATAACGCTTGTAGAAATTCAGCCATAGTGCTGGAGAGATGGCTCAGTGCTTAATAGCACTGCCTGTTCTTCCAGAGGATCCAGGTTCAATTTTCAACATGCACAGAGTGGCTGACAACCATCTGTAACTCCAGTTCCAGGGGACGTGATACCCTCTTCTGGCTTCCGTGGGTGCCAAGGATAGACATACATGTAGACAAAATGCTAATACATGTAAAATAAGGAATAAAAGAGATTTGGCTGTATGTTTGACTAGCGGAAAGGGGGGTCTTTTTGAAGAAGACATACACCCCCACACACGAAAAAAATATGAAAAGCGTGCCACAGCACAGGCTGCAGAAGGGACAGGAGCTAAGACAGGAAGGGAATGTCACCTAGACTGGCTTCAGTGGAAAGACAGTGTCAGATTTCACAAATATGTGAAAGTGTGTGTAAAAGGAATGGACTACTTTTTCCTGAAATATTTTTCTAGCATTATTTGTTTGTGTGAGATAGGGTCTCCTGTAGCCCAGGCTAGCCTCACACTCACTATGTACCCGAGGATCATCTTGACCTCCTGATCCTCCTGCCTCTACCTCCTGAGTGCTTACAGCTGTGTGCCACTGCGCTCATGTATATGCTTTTGTCTGCCCCGCCCCCAAGTCCCGGTGAACACATAAAGGAGCTAAAGCCTGTGTCAGAAGCAAGGACCCTTTCCCTTTTCCCCTGTTGAACCTCTGTAGAGAACAGTTGTTCCCCTCGGGATGTCTTACAGTTCTCTAAGCACCCACTTGAAAGGGGGAACCAAGTCGGCGTGAATAAAAAATAAAATAAAATAAAACCACCTGTGCCAGACACTAGGGCCTCAGATGAAACACGCTGGAAGGTCTTCTGAAGACGGCGCTCGGCACCCTGCCTTGCTGCAGACCCAGATTCCTGCCAAAGATAACTCACATGGCCTTGTCAGTATTACAGATCTTCCTCTGCCCAGAGTCAGGAAACGTGCTCAGCATGTATTCAGCAGAATGCAGAAGAGGCTGTAGGCCAGGGCCCAGAGCTGACGCTGGCTGTGCCAAACAAGATGCCTTTGCCTTTGTCCCCTTGCCTGCATCGAAGATGGCAGATGCAGGCCACTGATGGTGGCTTCGGAACCATTCACACTATTTCCGAAGACCTTAATCCTGCACATTCTCTCATTCCCATGCTTCTGTCGTCAGGGCCTCCCTCCCCTTCTCTTTTTCCCTTCCCCCATTGCTTTACCACACGCTCCCCCGAGCCTTGCGTTAAGCCTCCTCATAGCTGGCATTGGAACCTACCCCCCCCTTCTCCTCTGCTGACCACAGATCTCTAGGGCACAGCTGTGTGCTGGGGTGCAGCAGTCAGGGAGCCAAAAATGGGACCTGGGGATTGGGTGTTGGGGACAGAGTGCTGCCGCGGTTATCTGAAGAAGGTGAGTTCATTTGTTTCTTTTGTGTGCCCCCTCTTCCCACACACACTTTTACTACACCGAGGGAAAACAGAAGACAATGATCTGTTTGACGGTGGGGCTATCTTTGGGTACTAAGCCTGCCATCTGTGGAGAGCACTCCTATATAATCAGTTGGCAAAACAGAGCCGCAGCCTGTGTTTTGTAGCTGATACAGCAGAGCAGCATCTCCTGTGAGGGGGCTGGGATGTCTGTTCCCTCCACTAAAAAATTAAATAGCAAAGCTGATTCCATATTTAGGAGCTACGCTTTAGTGCAGGTGTGGGTGTGTGGGTACCAACCAAATCCAGCTGCTATCACTGTCTGTTCTCTGTGTGATGTATTGAATTTAATAATGGAGGTATATGAAATTCAGAGTGATTTAGGGGCTCTGCATAAAATTGATATGTGAAAGACTTGCTAAGGGATGTCTCCCAATACTTCTCCTTCAATTTTGAGACCAAAGAAGCCACGCATTTATAAAAAAGCAAACCGATAAATTGAAAGAGCGATTCATCCAAGGCTTTCTGTGCTTCATCTGAAGCATGTTTTAGGATAAGAACTGTGAATTTTTATTTCCCCAGTCAGCAAATGAGATCTGTGAGTACTTAGTAAGTTCAGGGCACGGGGCTAAAAGGGGGTCACCAAATGTCCTCATTTAGCAAAGCCCAGCTGAGCGCCGGCTGGTGCCAGCACTGTGCCTGAGCTGTCCTGTGAAGATGGATGTAAGAGAGCGTCAGGCCTGAAAGAGCTGTTTGTCAGCGGCTGCCATACAAATAGGACAACAAGAATGATGCTGCCATTTTAGAAACAGTCGCGACATCCATGGAGTTTGCAGATACATTAGGACAGGAAAACATGAACCTGCCTGCACGGGAAAGTGACGGCTGAAGACAGTCACAGAGGGATGCAATTGACAACAGGAATATACAGACTGTAATGGCTGTAAAAATTCATTTAAAGAGAATCATTATGAGCTGGGAACACTCCAAAAGACTTCCTTTTGGAAGTGGGTTGGGAGCCAAATCTTGAAGGGTGAATTACTTTTGTTTCTTATGTCCTATAAAAACGTCTTTGTGTTAAGTGGAGGTGAATGGACTGAGGTTGCGGGAACGCGGAGAAAGGTTTGTCTGATACCCAAATCCAGTGTTTTTGGCCAAATGTATCTTTCTGGTCCACATTGTTTGAGGCCCCACTGTGTGCTGAGTTCTCTGACACACAGTAGGTATACAAAAGAAGAGTCAGACACAGTCTCAGCCCCCTGGTCAGAAGACAGAGGGAGCCAACACAATAAGATGAGTTCTTTAGGAGAGGAATAGCCATAGTTTGGAAGGTACTTATGAGAAGGAATTACTAACCTTGGTGGTGAGGAAGTGAAAGGAGGCCTGGGTAAAGGGAAGGAATTCACAAAGTAGAGGCAATCACTAAGACTACTGGAACTGGAGAGAGGGAGGCCATTGGGATGGATCTGCAACCTCAGGACAGCACCAGGCAGGCTTCGTTTTCAGAGAGACCCGGTTGGTAGGTAGCAGGGAGTTACCCTGGGAGGTCGGCCTTGGAGAAGAACAGAGAGAGCTGATGTCAGAAAGGTAATAGGTCCCTGGGGATGGGATGTAATATTCAGGAAGGCTTCCTGGGGAGGGGTGAAATTACTAAAAGGATAATATTTAACTTCTGGAGGCATATATTAATTGATTTGTAGTATTCACTAAAAATAAGGTTTCTTTCATCAGAGTATCACCCAATGCTTTCTGTCCATCTAAGTCTGGGAATAGCTTGTTTTGCCGAAATGTTTAAAGGTTAAGAGAGGGGCCATGAATTCTTTGGTCCTGTTGAAGAGGCCCACAGATCAAAACAAAGCTCACAGTCCATCAATGAACTGTTGCTTTAGAGCCCTGGTCCGAAGCTCTCTGGCTAGAGTGTTTAAATCTCTATACTGTCTGTCCCTACACAACGTCCTGGCAAATAACCCACCCCATGATCACTAGAGCACAGGGGGACGATGGGGCTTGAGAGACAAATTTCAACTCTTGAATCTTGGATTTTCCTGTTGATGGCTGTGTCATTCTGAGCAGTGTATTTAATATGGCGATAGCTCCTCTTCTACCCATATGAGAGGTATCCTTGTATCTGCATGCAACTGTGCAATAATATCTTAATAGCATAAACATGATACCAGTGGTAAGAGTGGGATGGGGACTAGTCTCAGAGGTTTCAGCCTATGCTCACTTGGCTCCATTGCTTTTGGTCCGTAGTGAAACAGAATGCATGTCGGGAGCATATGGTGGCTTAAAACTGCTCACTCACGGTGGGCAGGAAGCAGAGAAAGTAAAGCTGGAGGAAGAGATTAGGGATAAGATACAGCCTTCAAAGGCCTCTCCCCTAGTGATCACCCACTTTCTCTAATCAGGCCTCACCTTGCACCTTTTCCATCATTCTCCACATCGACTCATTCCCCAAAACTCAGCAACTGGTAACCAAGCTTTAATGCATGAGTCTTTTGGGAGAGCTTTCCTTTTTTTTTTTTTGGTGTGTTGTGCTGTGGTGTGGTGTGATGTATTTGTTAGTGTAGGTTTGTTTGTGTGTGCATGTGTGTGTGCGTGTGTGTGTGCGTGTGCGTGTGCGTGTGCGTGTGCGTGTGCGTGTGCGTGTGTGTGTGTGTGTGTGTGTGTGTGTGCAGGTGCATATGCATGCGTGAAATAGAAGAACAACAATGGGTATCTTTCCTCTTGATTCGGTTGTGCTGGCTGGTCTGTCTCCATGCCTCTGCCCTCCACGGATACCAGCCCTGGGGCTGCAGACATGGACGACTCTGTCAGGCTATTCAGGTCCTCATGCTTTGCATAGCAGGCATTTTACCAATAGCACCATCTCCCTAGTCCTGGGTAAACTCTATATCCAAACCATAACAACTTCTGCTGCTGCATGCAATGGTAAACTTTACAAATGCTAGTTAATACCAACTAACACCAACATATTAACCTTCAGGATTCCTGGAAGGAGTCTACGGTGGTTTAGTCGACAATGGCCCCCATAGACTCCTATGTTTGAACTGGTGGAACTCTTTGGGAAGGATTAGGAGGTGTGGCCTTGTTGGAGGAGGTGTGTCACTGGAGGTGGGCACTGAGGTTTCCTAAGACTGATGCCATTCTGGATGTGCCCTCTCTACCTCCTGCATCCAGATGCTCTCATCTGTCCCTACAGCCATGCTCTTGCTCTGACATCACAGATGCTAACCCTCTGAAGCCATAATCCCAACTAAATATCTTTCTTTGGTCATGGTGTTTTTATCACAGCAATAAAAAAGTAACTTATACAGAAGTTGGCACCAGAGAGTAGCCTATTGT
The DNA here is from genome assembly GCF_049852395.1 of Peromyscus maniculatus bairdii. Classification (NCBI taxonomy): domain Eukaryota; kingdom Metazoa; phylum Chordata; class Mammalia; order Rodentia; family Cricetidae; genus Peromyscus; species Peromyscus maniculatus. The sequence continues at coordinate 53,639,570 of NC_134865.1, read as the reverse complement.
TAGGACAGGCCTGACCATGCTGGTTGTTGTTGTTGTTTTGAGAAAGTGGAAGATCTTTGGACTGGAAAAGCAGTAGAATGCTATCAGTAGAGTTTAATGGGCCGTCCTAGTAGGCACTTGAAAACAGTAGTGCTGAGACCATGGGAACTGTAGAGGCCCTGCTCGGAAGGCGTCAGGGGGAAGCAAGGGCGTTCATAGCAGCTGGACTAGAAGTATTTCTGAGATACTTTGGCAAAGCATCTGGCTACCTTCTGCCTCTGTCCTAAGAACCTTCCTGAGGCTAAATTAAAAAGTAATAGACTAATTTCTTTGGACTCCATGAAAGGATGCATTTAAAGGACCTGGCACCATGCCTAGCATGGAGTGAGAATTCAATAACTTAGTTATGCTCAGGGGTTTCATTGCCATCCTCTTCTCCCCAGCCTTCAGGTTTCCCTGACTCTTTAACTGTGATAATTCAGCAAAATCAGAGCTAGTTGAACCCCTGCTGCGTGTGCATAGTTACCATAGAGATCCAGTGAGGTATGTGTTTCTCCCTCTGCCCTTGCACAGTGGATAATATAATTAGAGGGATGTCAAGTGGATAATATAATTAGAGAGATGTCGATTATAATGGGAGCATCCAAATACAGCTAGACGTTCCCTCCAGAAGGGGTGTGCAGGGGACCAAAGAGAAGGGTGTACCTTGAGTATTTAGAGAAACAGAGTGAAGAATTAGTGATGAACATATACCTACATTACCATCTAGAATACATGCAAAATTGGTCTTACCAAACCTTTACGGCATGGTGCTAGTAGACACCACCCTCAGACCATAGAGGAGGAAGGCAAAACTGAGACAGAGTCATTTGCCCGGAATCCCAAGGTTCGAGCAAGCACCCAAATCTATTGCTGCTTCATCCATGATCCATGCTCCCAGTCCCCTGTGGCATCTGCTTGGGAACACAGGTGCAGCTGGTGTACAGAGCAGAGTGGGAGACTGTTCTGAATGAGTGGAGGTCAGTTGTACCCAGCAGCTACGTCCCTTCTTTATCCCCATGTGTTCAGTGATGAGTGTGTATAGACATCTTAATGTGCAGCGTTATAAAGCGTGTGTAACCGCTTCATAACGCAGTCAGGGAGAGCCCTGACTGCAGAACATCGAGATACTTTTATTTTTCTTGATTGTCTCCAAAAAATTTACACCAAATCATCCTCCCTCCCTGGGTATGCTCCTTTAAGCTCACACCTGCATAGTACCTTGAATCTGTGATTGCCTGACAACTTTTATTGTTTAAAATTGTTCCATCTGTCTAGTTGAAAGCACCAATCTCAAAGTTAATTTGAAACCTCCTCCTCAGATGTTAACTAGGTTCAGGACCCCAGAGATTTGAAGGAAGATGAGAGACGTCAAGTATTGCCAACGGCATGATTTCTCTGCCTCCCCAGCCCCAGCCATCTTTGGAGTACTAGCACCAAGAGTGCATGGTCAGCAGGATGCTTTCTTCGTTTGCCCCGCCCACACTGTCTCCCTCCTACGCTGAATCTCCTTTGTCATGTTGGGGGATGGCAGAAGATCAGAACAAATGTATGGAGGTTGTCATTCACTCTGGCTTCACCTTCTGATGTCATGTTGGTTATTTGGCATGGTGTGGAGCATCACAGTCCTCAGTCATGTGGGACCGTCTCAGAGAGTGACCACTTCACTTTCCTTGGGTCAAGTCCATTCCTTCAGCCCTTCTATCTAGAAACATCAGCTTATTGTTCCAGCCTTTGTTCCAGCAGCTGCTTGAGCAGCCCATGGCTCTCTCTAGCCTCTAGCCTTTATGCTCTACTCTGAGGAGCTGTGGGGACCTGTGTTCTTCATGTCCTCTGAGATGCAGAGGTGACTGGGGCCGCAAAGAATCTCCATCCCTTCCTTTTAGGAATTTACACAACCAACCCTCCTCAGCTGGCTGGCCCGACCCTTCCAGCAGGCCTCCTAGCTGGCAGGAAGCCGCAGGCATGATCCTCCATGTTATCATGTGCCCCAGGCTCTTTTGGACCACACCAGTCTTTAAGAACTATCCATTCCATTCTGATCAGTTTGATGACTCCAGGATGGGAACCAAGCAAATACAAGCTCTAAGAGAATGTCACTGTCACCTTCTTAGAGGTATCAACTGATACTCCCTCCCTCAGGCTGGCAGGCATGAGAAGGGATGTTATCTCCTCTCCCTCAGGAAGGAGAAGAATGGAGCTCGGACACAGAGCTTAGCAACAAAGTGCTTGCCTCGCAAGCATGTGAACCTGGATTCAACCCCCAGATCCTGCATTGGAAAAGCCAGACACAGGTGGCACACATTGGTAATTCTAGCCCTGGGAGGTGGAGACAGGTGAAACCCATGGGCTTACATTTATTGGCCAGCCAGAACAGGCCAGTGAGAGGCATGTTTCAATCATCATCATCATAATAATAATAAGACAGTAGCTAGGAAATAACAACAAAAATTATCATTTGCCCTCACCATGAATGCATATACATGTGCAGACACACTCACACAGAGAGAAAGAAGACATTAATTAATCCTCTCTACTGGCCAAGAAGTCAAACAATCCTCCTTCCTTTTCTCCTGTTTTACAGGCTGGAAAGGAAAGTTCTTGAGTAATGAATGACCAAGGGTGGCCACGGGGCTTGAGATGCCTTTTGCTCTGTTCTAAGAGAGGTGTGTGTCCTCAACTATTGGCCACTGTCTTTAAGTCTGGAAGAGCTTAAGGAGTCTTTGATTCAACTTTGAATGCCAGCTGTTTGACGTTGGGCAGCACAAATGTCTCGTCCAATACCCTATTAAACCTGCAGTGTGTATGCATACAAGCAGAGTGCCTGGCACTGGCATTTTCTAGGTGGTAGCTGTGTAACAGACCTTCTATTAGGTCTGATCCCTTCAAGGAGGCTCATTTGTCCCCCCCACAATAAGATAAACAGAGTGCTAAGACTGTGGTCCTCTCTGCTCTATGTCCTTGTCCCACCTAGGAGTCTGGAGAAGAGTGTCTAGACATATTCATTCCACAGATGTTTGCTGAGGGCTCTTCTGTGCCAAATACGACACAGCCAGAGTGTCTCTTCTGAACTCTGCATCAAGCCCTGTGTCGACTGGCTTTAAATATGAAGACAAAGAAGAAGATAGCTGTAGTGAACGCAGCCACAAGTCCCCACTCCCCCAGGGGATTATTGCTGGTGTCATGGGGGCAGAGGTGTGTACCAAGATTTAGTGTGCTTAACTTGGGTGAGCGGTACAGTAGGCTGAGCTCAGAGCAAGAAGTCATGGCTCAAAGAAAGAGCTGTCATCACATCTAGGCTGCTTCATGCCTGGTGGGGAGTACACATAACCATTTGCTCATTCTTTCATTCCCTCAATGAAGATACCTTGAGCCCCTGTTTCATGCAAGGTAATTATTGTTCTAGGTCCCTAAAGTGCACCAGTGAACCTAACAGGTAAAATCTGCCCCCATGGAGTTCACATTCTAGTCACTGGAGGCCCCTTCCTCGGTAGCCACTCTCTGAGAGACACTGGGATGGTCTCCCAGTCTTGAGGCCAATCCTTCCAAAGTCACAAAAACCATCATGCCTTGTCATGGCAACACATCACCCCTTTCCTGTTGCCTCTCCTATTCTGGAAACAAGAACTTGGGGCGGCGGGGGGTGGTGGTGGTGGTGGTGTCTGTCCTTCATTACCCTTCCTCAGGACTGGCAGGACAGGTGCAGGGAGGAGACTGAGGAACTGTACAAGGGAGTGTTCGCCTGGCCGAGGAGGAGGCCTGCTTAAAGGCAGGCCACCCTAGCTCATTCCTCATTCTCTGCTAAGGAGGGGAGTTGGAAAACTTCTTTTCCCCAAAGGGCCAAGTTAACAAAGTGCAGAGAGATTTCCAAAGCAGCCCAAAGTTGTTACCGCCAAACTCTCAAATCAGACGGCCTGGTGGGTTTCTTTTGAGATCCAGATTATTGCATTTGGCATCGAACTCTAAACAAAGGGTACAGACATGAGTGTATATTGAGAAATCATCTGCCTTTGGGCATGTCGAACAAGTAAGTCTCTCTGCGTTTTCGGAACAGAAGTCACAACTTTGCCTTGACAGCGACTATGCCAATCTCTATAAAATTCAACTTCCCACAGACTGAAAATTAGGATACTGCTGCTCATTTTAGAGATCAAATGACCTTGGGATTCCTTTCGGGTGGCCAGTTCCCTGGGTCCCTTTACAGTGTGATTAGGTTTCTAAAGAGTTGACAACCACACATATTTTTTTTAATAGACTCAGCAGAGTGGACTAGTAGAAAAAGCATGTGTTCTAAATCTTAGAAGCCTGTTTTCCAGTTCTATTTCTGACTCCTGTAAGGCACATTATCACCTGCTTGATTTCATTGGTCCTTCCGTGATCCATTGCTGGGTGTTCCAAGACTGCTTCCTGCCTTCACTAAGAGGACGCACAGCGAGATGTGTTATCCATGGTGAAGTCCTTTATTCACTCATTCGAAACAGATTCTTTGAGTACCTTCTCTTTGCCAAGCTGTGCAACATGCCGAGGATGTTTGGTGACGGACCTCTTCCCGGAAGTGACTGTGAGTTCAGTTTAGAACAGCGGCCCCCCCTGAATGGTCCATGCCTCTATGCAGTTCCTATTCTAGAAGAGTAAAGCAGCCAAGCAGCTAGGAAACCATTTTATTGAGGTGACGGTGGTGGGGGAGCTAGGCAGGGTGCTTTGAGCTTATGTAGGGAGGATGTTCTGGAAAGGCCTCTCTGAAGTGCTGACATTTAAAGCAATTCCACATAAGGTAAGAAGATGTCTCTGACATGAAGAGCTGGAAATACCAAAACGTTCTATGGGAAATAACGAGGGCATGAAACATCCTCAGAGAGGCTATGGGCTTACTGTGTTCTAGAACACAGAGAAAAGTCAGCTGTGCGAGGTTGGCAAACACCACAACATACAGGTTCTTGGGAGCCGTGTGTATTTATTCCTAGAGCAACATTACAAAGCACTGCACACACACACACACACACACACACACACACACACACACACACACACACACACACGGTGGCTTGAAACAACAGAAGTATGTTGTCTTGCCAGACTGATTATTGGAAGTCTGAAACCAGGTGGTTCTTAGTCCCATGATCCCTCTGCAACTGCAAAGGATGTCTCCCCGAATCTCTTGTAGCCTGTAGTGGGTTGCTGGCAAGCCTGGCCAACCCTGGGATTATAAGTTCATAACCCTAATCTCTGCCCTTATCATCACCAGGCATTCTGCTTATGTGTCTGCCTTCACACAGCCATCTTCCCATTAGGGCACTGCTCATATTGGATTAGAGGCCCAGTCCTTCCCAATGTGACTTCATCCTCGCTGACCATGGTCACCTTTGCCCTGCACAAGGACACATTCCAAAGTACTGGGGGTTAGGGTGTCAATCTTTGAAGTTTAGTGGGACACATTCAGCCTGGAACAGCATGGTAAGGACTCTAAACTTTGTTCTGTGTGAGGAAGAATGACAAGACATGCTTGAATAGCTGTCTATTCAGCAGATGAATGTGGGGTAAAGGAAAGGAAAGATTCCAGGCTACTGCTCAGGCTCTTCTCTCTAATCATGAAGGTGTGGTGGTGCATTTATCTTGTTTGGACAAATTCAGAGAGGAATTGTGCCTGAAATCGCTGCTCATACTGCACACACACTCAGTGCTTTTCCTGCGGCAGGATGTCTGAATATCTCAATTCTAGTCCTAGCATGGCCATAGATTCCCTGTGTGCTCGGCAAACAGGTCCCTTCCCCTGTTAAAGGACTTAGCTCTTCTACAAATTTAAGGCACTAATACATTATGATTCTCAGTAATAAACACAAAAGCTATATGTAATACAAGAGAGTCCCCCCTCCCCAGCATTCAGAGAGGATTATACTATTTCCCAACTATGCTGTGTTCTCTGGTGAATGATTTCCATTTCTTTCTTTTTATTTTTAAGATTTATTTATTCTTATTCTATGTGTATATGTGCTTTGCCTGCATGTACGTATATGTACCATGTGCATGCCTACTGCCCAAAGAGGTCAGAAGAAAGCACCAAATCTCCTGGAACTGGAGTTATAGATGGTTATGAGCCACCATGTAGGTACTGGAAAGTGAACTCAAGTTCTCTGCAAGAGCACTGATGCTCTTAAGCACTGAGCTTTCCCAGCAGCCCCAGGGTTTTCCTTTCTTGAGTTTGGTTTCCTTACTCCCACTACTCCGGTTCTTCCTTAACTGAGCAAGAAGCGACCAACCCAAGGAAACTCACCAAGACAATCTCTTCTGCCATAATCCATTTCATCCCAACAGACACCACAGGAAGAGCCAACGGGTCCAGGCCATGCTACTGTGGTCTTTGGAGCTTTCCTTTGTAGATGAGGGGCAACCTGGATATTCTCTAAGCAACACACACACACACACACACACACACACACACACACACACACACACACAAGAAAAGAAAATTTGCTTCTTCGGTAACTTTCTCATGGGGGTTAGTACCTGGAGAGCCTCTCTGGTTTAAGAACAACTCTATTCTACCTCCGCTCTCTTCTCTGTGACCTTGTCTTCTCTACCCTCTTGGTCCTGTCTATTACTCATTCATTGATTGTACTGGTTATTTCTGATTTATCCCTATGATCGCTTAGGTTGCTCAGATATTTGCAATTTTACACATGTTGTGCTTGGCTAAGCATTTGTGAACTCAGTCACATTCTATGACTACTAACACATTCCCCTTTCTCAAATGTAAAGCTCACTTAGGAAGCTGCTCAACATAAAAGAATGGAGATGATGGAGACCTAGTGTGGGGCAGTGATAGGTAAAAAGAAAAAGAGGTAGATTTTGGACATTTCTGAGAAAAGGCTGTTAGGCTAAAGGACATGAGGTTGGGTTGGATATAAAGTGAAACACAGGATGAACTGACTAAATACCAGATTCTCAACTCTACCTCTGGTGCCTGTACAAGATTGGTATTGGTGTTGATGCAAGGAAACTGCCACTGAATGAGGAAATGATGGTTCCATGGGAAAGACTTGTGGATCTTGAGATACCCATGATGCCCATGAAACATTCAAATAGAAATGCCCAGAAGGCAACTGGGAAAATGACTGAAGATTTGAGTCTACTCAATAGAGATACTGGATAAAACTTGAGTGGATGAAATGGACGTGAAGACAACACCAAAAGGTCTCAAGGTGGGCCCCTTGGGGTCTGTGATATTAATGATGCATGAGGCATGATGGACAGAGTTACCAATGAAAGAGGTGGATGCAGAATGATAAAAAATCCAGGAGATACTATATTTTTTGGCAGGGGAAACCTTGGATGGCCTCAGAGTGGAGGTCAGGCTGCAGAGGGATAAGGAGTAAGAGGAAGTGAGACACGGCGAGAGTCAGAGTTGAGTGGGAGTTGGAGGTGGGAGAATATAGAAGCTGAAACAGTGTAGGAGGTAGGAACAGCAGTGTGTTTCAGCTGCGCTTTGGAGTCGGATGGAAGACTGCATGGAATTTCAGTTTGAACGCAACTGTGTATCTTGGGATAGATAATTTAACCACAGAACCTGTTTCTTCAAAGGTATTAATATAACAAAAACTATATTTGGGGCTTCATAGTTGATGCCCAATAAATGGAACAGAAGGGGACAGGTCATTGTAGTCAGAAGTTTTTCCTGTGTCCTGCCTGGCCGGTGGTTGGAACAAATCTCTCTCACTTGTGTCCCCCAAGTAAACACACAGAGGCTCATATTAATTATCACTGCTTGGTCATTAGCTCAGGCTTATTACTGACTAGCTCTTACACTTAAATTAACCCATAATTCTTATCTATGTTTAGCCATGTGGGTTGGTATCTTTTCTCAGTTCTGCCTTGACATCTTGCTTCCTCTGTGTCTGGCTGGTGACTCCTGACTCAGCTCTTCCTCTTCCCAAAATTCTCCTCGTCTGCTTACCCTGCCCATACTTCCTGCCTGGCTACTGGCCAATCAGTGTTTCATTTATCAACCAATCAGAGCAACACATATTCACAGTATACAGAATGACATACCACAGTAGGTCATCCTTTCTGAAAGACAGAACCAAAATGATTGAGACAGAGAGGACAGGTTCAGACATGAGCTCTACTAACAACATGCCACCACAGTGAGCTTTGCTCTTGGAGGTCCTCAGTGACTGCAAATTATCAGCAGAACGGGATGGAACCTCCTTATCCTGGAGAATGATGTCTTCAAGCAGGACCATCCACCTAGCCAATCTCATAGCTCTTTACTCTGCCTCATGCTTTCTGCTTTAACAGCACATCACAACTTCTGTTTCTTGGACCATAATCCTACTGTGCCTTGTCTCTATGTAATGTTCCTCTTTCTTAAGTGTTTTGAATATCTTCACCCTTTCCTTGCCCAGAAACTCCTACATACCCTACAAAACTCACTGGCAAGTCACTTTCTCTGGAAAGTACACACACACACACACACACACACACACACACACACACACACACACACATACACACACACACCCATGCTATGAGTATTGTAATTTGATCTTCCCTAATATTTTACTCTACTGTTATCTCTCAAACATTATTTCACAATGCTCTGTTTTTGTGTCTGTTATCCTTATCAGAGTAGAATGACAGTGACTCCCATTCAATCTCCATGCTTGATCCAATACCTGGAACACAGAAGTCACTAAATGAATGTTTAGAGGAAAGATGAATAGTTGCACCAGCTGAAAAGTATGTGTCTATAGGTGGCTTCCTTTTCCTCTCTCCTCTCCTAACCCTTATTTCCCCTTTATAATCAACCAAAAACACTTGAGAAAATATGACTACACAAGCCCTGAGAGCCAGCTTAGAGAAGAAGAAGACTGGAGAAAACCTCTAAGTATAGGATCATATTCTACCTGCTCTTCCATCTGTGTGAGTAACATGTCTCTCAAGTTCTTATCAACAGCATCAGCAAATGAGATGCTATCAGTAGACAACCTTTCCAAGGCGAGATTAGACAAGGGCAGGGACTAATAATAATACTAGAAGAGAACCTTTACATATGGTGGCTACTGTGTGCCCAGCAACTGTTCAAACTTCAAAATAATCAACAACTGAGGCTTCTTTCCTCCATTCTGAGGGTGAGAAAAGTGGGGTATAGATGTTGTGTAGTTTGCCTGAGAAATATGACTGACAAGTGTCACATAATATTCAAATGTTTAGATAACACAGATTGCTGAGAAGACCTATTCTTAGGCTGGATTTTCATGGCCAATTAGCCTTCCTTCACATAGGACCATGTCACAACTTGAGAAGGATGACAGGAATGAGAAGGAAAGAATTGACAGTTCTGAGCATGTGCTGTGTGTTCAGGACTGCCTTAAGGCTTTTACAAATATTGACTAATTTGTCATACTAGCATGGCAAGATAGATCCTCTGCTTTGACATATAAAGAGACCGAGGCTCAGCTAGGCTAGATGAACCCTCTGAGATTGCCTAGGAAGTGACAGAGCCGGTACCAGGATGCAAGTCTGGCTGAATGCATTGACACCGCTCCACACTCAGGCCTGCTGGCAACCAGGGCTGATACACATAGGATCAAGTCAAGGAACATGCTGCCCAGCTCCAGGAAATACCGTTCCAAATATAAGCCCCATAGATGATGGCTATATTGGTCCAAGCAGGCTCATGTGTTCTGTAACTAACAAACCAAAAAAAAAATCTCACCAGCTCAATATAATGGTTTGGTTTATTATTTACACAAACACAAGGCACAGTCCAGGACATGTTGCCTGCCTTGGTCTACTCCATCTACACCATTCTTAACTTCATCAACCTTGAAGTGACACATTGTACTTTCATTGATGGTCTGTTGGCCCGAGCTGGTTACATGGCCAGCCCAATTGCAAGCAGCCTCAGAATGAGATGGAGAGCATGGATGCTGGGAGGGGGGCACAGTCTCTGTTGTCATGGTACCTGCTTCCTAGCCTCAATAATCACCCATAAGTGCGCACTGCCACTGCCTTTTCAAAAGGATGTTGACAGTCTGACTCTCCGGGTCTCCTGGTATGCTTCTAGACCTTCCTCAGGCTTCTCAGAGCTCCCTTCTTCTTTATAGAAGTGAACCAATGTGGAGAAAAGACTCAGGGAGTTCTCAAAGGGACAGACAGACAGATGCCTGTTGAGCCCTGTGCCCTCCGGCTCAGAGCACTGTGAAGCTCAACAGTGTCTCTTTGCCTTCCCATGAGTGAAAAGACAACTGCGATAAAAATCCAGCTAGCCATGCCCTCATTTCCCAGATGTGGGAATGAGGGGGCCTAGAGATGGGGGAAGGGAGCACTGGATAGACCAAGATGGGGGTGGGGGACTTGCGGGATGGCGCTCATTCCACACCTAGCCCCGGTTGCAGTAGAAAGCAATCCCCTTTTTATTAAGGTATAGTGCCTCTTTCCAAATAATTTACAGCACACAACCCAGCCTGCTGTGCAGCATTACAATTTGTCATTAAAACTCCATTCCTCTTGCCAGAGTAAATGAGCCATTTACAGCCAGGGTGCCAAGATGGACTGTTGTTATTTTTTCTGCCCTGGTATTATGAGTGTTCATGGCTCTACTCAGACAAGCCCCTGGGGATTCCTAGAGGACTTCTCCTGTCATTCAGGTCAATTATCCCGGCTTGAGGGTTGTTTCCTGGATACAGGTATTCTTCCTCGGAGAGGCCTGCAGAAACACTAAGCAGGTTCCCCCAATGTGAAAGGCACTCCTGAGAATCATTGCTTGTACTTGAAACCCACACCCCCCACCGCTCTCCCTCCCTCTTTCTCTCTCAGCATGAGCTCATACATGCACATACCTGTGTATGAACAGGACAAAAGCAAATATGCATCTCCACCTTCCCAGCCAGAAACATCATTGCACCTCTGACAGGTGTGGCAGCACGTGACTGAGCAGGTGAATTTCAGATATGTTCCAGTATCGTAAAAGACAGTAGTAAATGCCTTTAGAACATGGTCTCAATTAGAGCCAAGAAAATACTTCAGAGTTGGAAGCTCTTTCCACAGACTTTCAGATCTCAGAGTTTGAGGCCACGATGTTGGTCTGGGGTGTTTGGCCCAAGGGGGAATCAGAGAGTAAATAGATTAAAATGAAGAAGCCACCAAGTGTTCAGGAGGAAGAGAGTGAAGTGATTCCTTGGACAACAGACAGGACGTTCGTAATGAGAGGTATGGCCTGAGGTCTGAGGATGAGAACTCGTATTTATCTCTATATCCCAACTTTCTCTATCATACCACCCTGGCAGGTACATGAAATCTCTTGTTTGCCTCTGCATCCCATCCTTTCCTCTACGCATAGCACCCTGGAAGGAAGATGTTTGATCTCTTGAATTGATATTTGTGCTAAAGATTGGATTTCACCAACGCAGAGTTTATAGTTGAGTTTCACCAGAACTGTGTGCCATTAGATCTCTTCCTTTTCAAGACTGACTTATACTTAAGGACACTGGCCCAAATTCTCTTTTCTAAGTAAGACCTCTGAATCTGTTGCAACCTCTGGTCGTCTAACAATATTCAGTTTCCTTGAGTATATAGCCATCTCCCCCACTGCCCTATAAACTTCTTACATTAGCAGCCTATCTGACTTACCTTCATCTCTTCTATAGTGTCTGGCATGAAATGATCAATAACTGCATCAGAGCAATAAATGCTCTATTTAGTGAGTCACAAAATATAAAGATTTTTTTAGACTGTACGATAAAGGTAATCACGTGATACCCACATAGGATTGCTGAGATGATTCATCGAGAAAATAGATACACAACTCTTAGCACAATCACCTGGATTTTAGGAACGGTAGTCCTGCCTGCCATCTAGGGCAGGTTGCTATGGCCTTGTTTGTCTGTGTTTTATGTCCAGGAGTCCAGACTGGAATGGTCAGGCTCCAGGCTACCATGCTTTTTGTGAGAGCTCCCTGAGGAGGGTACATACAAGGTTATCTTGGTTCACCCCATGTTCTGTAGCACTCTTTGTCCACTCAGGCATTGAGTGAGGCTTAAGAGAGGTGTGATCTGAGATGGACTGGGTATGTAGTAAAATATGGCTCCCCAAGATCTGGCTTAGGGTACAAGAATTATGCATTGATATTTAGACCCCGAGTCCCAGTCAATGATGAGACTGCCTTCATACATAGAGCAATGCCATGCTTTCACCCCACCACTAGTATAACAGAGACTAATTAACTTAGTGATGACCTTGACAAATGTCAAGGCAACCTAGCTTCAGATATCCTTTATATCTTTTGGTACTTTTGAAGTGGTAGGGAAGGGAAACTTTTATAAATCATGAACACCCAAAGGTAAGACTTCAAAGCACAAGGCACAAAGGTTGAGAGAAAAATATCTTCACTGTCTGAAGATGATTAGTGGAGAGAAAATATTTTGGATTCTCTATGCCGTCTTCTCCAGGTTGTTTTTTTAAATGGTTTTGTTGCTTCTAACAAACATCCTTATGAGTCTTAAATCATTAACACGCCCTCAAATTAACATTAAAATATTTGAAACGTGACTACCCTGAGAGAATGTACGGGATGGAAGTTGCCTTTGTTAAAGGAGCAGGGCTCTGAAAAGACAGTATGAGAGGGGGGATACTTCTAGACATGAGAGGGAAGTATGTGGACTTTGACAAAGACCTGAATAATAAAAGTGTGGCAAAATAGGGTATAGAGGGAAAGAATTTCCAAGACTGAGCAAACAGTGGAGAGCCTGTATTGACAGGCTCAAAGTACATTATTTTGCAGGCAGTAAAACAAACACAGAAGTGTTTGAGCAAGAGAATAGCATGACAGATCTGTGTTTTGTAAGAGTTAGTCTAGCAGCAATATGGAGGATGGAGAAACAGCAGATGGAGAGACTCCTAGAAGAAAGGCACTGATTAAGGAGCTGTCACAGCAATGTATGTGAGGGGTGGTGGGGGCCTGGATTGTGTCCACTGAAAGGAAGGGGAAGTGGGTAAGAAGACGTCTATGGTAAGAAGTAGATCTGGAGACTGAGTGGCACTCTAGAGGGAAAATGGGAAGGAAAGGTTAAATATGGCTATCCGATTTTCATGCAGCTCTACCGGATAGGAACATGGAAATAAAAGGGAGACTCCAAAAGTGTTAAACTAATGAGTGAGGTAATTGGGGCATGAGTTGTGAATTCCATTTGGGGCATTTTGCATTTGAGATAATAATGACAACTGAAATCATAAACCTGGAGTAAACATGAGATCAGAGCAAGGGACACAGATTAAGTGGTCACTAACATGAAGGTGATAAAGAAGACAGGGGAGTAGATGAGACTGTCAAAGGGATGAGATCCAAATGAAAAGGGAGGGCTAAAGGCCAAGTCTGTGCTCGTCTCTCTCCACGCAGTACCCATCAGCCCTGAGCAGATGCCCTCGGAATATCAGAACAGCAACACCGCCAAGCGTGTAACTGTGGGCGAGCCCCTCCTCTGCAAGGGACCACTTTCCTCATCTGTCCACAATTAGGACAGAATGGTCCACACTTATGAACCTATATTCTGGATAGCACATAAAAAGCTGGTGGGTGTCAGATGGAAGAGGCATTCTGATATGAACTAAGCAAAGAAAACCAGCACAGGGAAGATACTTCTGATATTGGTCTCAAACAGGCAGGATTCAGCTACCTGAATAGGCAGCCCATCACCATCACACTAGTAGCCCCCTGCCACTGCTCACCTTGAACAGGAAGAAAACTAATTAGCATTGAGAGCCAAAGATACTGGTACTGTAGTCTAGAATATAAGGGTTCCCAAAGGGGGAACCATGTGTCTGTCAGTCATGTTGCCCACTTAACACTATTTAGAGTTGGATGGAAATTTGAAGAGGTGGGACCCAGTGAGGGTGTATCTTCAAAGGGACTAGTGGGGTGCCATTCTTCACTTTCCTCCCTCCCACACACAATTTCTGGCCATAAGGTGAATGTTTTGCTCTACAGTATGTTCCTGCCCATAACTTGCTACCACAGACCCAAAGTAATGACACCTAGAACTGTGAGCTCAGATAACCCTTTTCTTCTGATAAGTTGCTTGCCTCAGCTATTGGATATGGTAATGGAAAGATGACTCACACCCTTAGTCTATAGACGGTCGATCAACTACTAAGAAGACATTGGGCAGGCTAAAAATGTCTTTGTGTTCAGCCTGGATGGTTGGCCTTTGCCAAGCCCACACTCACTCCAACCTGTGTAGATCTTGTCTTAGTATCAACTGCCCTCTGTTTTTAGCGAAGTGTCTACTACCATAACGCTAACTTTCCGAGCCCCTGCCTCCTAAATTCTGCCTCCTTCTCGTCTAACTTTATGCAGCTTCCAGGGATGAATTTGAGAACCAACACTAGCAGAATAGGAAGGCTGTCATGATAGAAAGGGTGGAGATATTTGGTCTCACTTCCCACTGTGTACCAGAGCTTCTGGGAGCCCCTCCTACAAGCCAAGAATTGGCTATAGAAGGAATAAACTGGATGTAGGATGGCATGAACATTACAAACACAGAGATGTAGTTGGTGGTAGCGGGAAGAATATACATCTTTTCCTTCTCTGGGTTGTACCACCCAGACACTGTTGTAGCCTTGTCTCTAGATCTAAAGTGTGTGTGTGTGTGTGTGTGTGTGTGTGTGTGTGTGTGTGTGTGTGTGTGTACATCCAGATGAAGGCATTCATTTTTCTTCAGCTAAGCCCCCAGGACAAAATTTGAGTTTTCTCCCCCACAGCCACTTGTATGTTCTAAAACAGTATAAGGTATTCAGTAAGTTTCTGATTTGACACAGTTTCTGATTTTCAAGGTAGGAGGAACTTTAAAGGAAAGAATTTGGTTGCACAGGCTTAATGACTTTTCTTAAAATTCCATAAGTATAAGGACATGTCACTTGCATAGCTAAGAATGAGATGAAGCCCCAGTACCAATGTTATTCCTTATTATTGCCAGTTGATTGATTGATTGATTGATTGGCTGGCTGGCTGACCGAAGTAGCAGTATTTCTTTCCAGTGACTAGAGCAGCCTGGGATAAAGGACAAAAATGAAAGAGCACACATTAGATTTTTTTATTTCCTCTAGTTCTTGGAACATCAAAGTAAAGGTCTTTAGATCCTCCAAGGTAAGTGGTGGACTCTGCTGCTGTGAGCTCTTTAGGAAAAGGAAGAGAACATCGTCAGAACTTGAACGCACCATAGAAACAATGCAGTGGAACCACTCTAGTCTCTATGAGGTAAAATGGAGACACAGTGAAGTTGAGTGATTTTTTTTCATAATCACACAGCTATTCAGTCAAATCAGGGCATCTGACATTCACTTTCCTTTCCTTAAACCAGCAGTTCTCAGCCTTGGAGGCTGTACTGAAAAAGAACCAGAACCAGATCTATACAGGATGAGTTAAATCAGGACCAATTAGGATAAGGCTCGGACAGCAGGGTTGATTTTTCAAAACTATCTAGGGTTGAGAACCACCACTCTGTCTTATAAGGTCTATAATTTATTGTAGCTCAAAATAAGCTTTTTAAAAAATGGATCAATTTAAAAAATATTTATTGGGTATCTACTGTGCACAACTCGGGTGTCGGAGGCTTGGGAAAGAAGGCAAAGTTAGGTTTCAAACTAATAGAAACACAAGGCAAAGGCAAAGAAGGTTACCTCTTCTCATTGCCACCCCATCCTTTTGACAATGGAAAGCAATGCCAGCTAATCTTCTTGTTCATTTTCTTTGATCCCAATGGTCTTATAAACATTTTAATCCCGGGCTCCAGGGAGATGTTACCTTTTGATTTCTTGGCTCCCCAAAAGAAACTTGTTTCTATTCCTCTAGTTAGTGAGACTAGTTGCATAGTTGAGCCATTAGGAAATGAGGGGGCAAGGATGTAATGGCAGGGTTTACAGTGGAGGAAAAAGACATTCTGAGAGACAGAGAAGTGATGGGACTTCAAGACTGATTGGATGAAGTAGCTGGGCAGAAAGAGGAAGGAGGGAAAGAACAAAGGGAAGGAAGGAGGATGAGCGCTGAGTGTGTGTGTGTGTGTGTGTGTGTGTGTGTGTGTGTGTGTGTGTGTGTGTGTGTGTGTGTGCCATTGCTGAAAAGAGAAAAGCAAGTGGAATTACTACCTTGAAAAAATTTGGTGTCCAAACATTCTACCACCAGGGAAACCTGTTCTGAAGTGGCACCGGTGTGCTTGGGAAGTCAAATTCTTTGTTCCACCAATTATCTACTGACAAAAAACCGGAAAGAGAGTCAGCAAGCCTTTGAACTTGTGTCTTCCCTAGAATGGAGCCGGTGGCATTGCTGGTCCTGTGTGAGTGATTAAATCGCACAAGATGGCAGGGCTGTGTGAGCAGCAGCCTCCCGTGTGCCGCTGGTTGATCATGGATTTTCCTGGCTCGTCCTCAGAGACTAATGCTGGCTCTGGGGGACCAGAGCCTGGGAAGGAAGCCAGGCCTGGAGAGGACAACATGGAGATATTTTCTGTGGAAAAGATAATTAAAGTTTGGGAATTGTTAAGCCTTCTTAAACAGATGTCAAAAGAGAAGGAGATCACATAGACAAAATGTTGGATAACACCACTTTTCAAAGATTATATTTCTATAGTAAAAGAAAACAAATTCCACATACTCTCCTGCTTTCGAGCACATTGTTAGTGTTTCCTTGTATTTCTCTCTTTCCTGCTATTTGTTTTTAGGACAAACAATTATTTTTAAGGAAGAATGGATGAAGCAGAAGGTAAATGAAAGTATTGGGGTTTTTGTTTGTTTGTTTTAATTAAGAAATTGTGAACCATGGAGGGCGAACATGATACATTTTTAGAAAGTAGGAATAAAATCAAGTCTCCTACTAGTAGGAAAACTCTGAGGGTTACCAAGCCCAAACTTTGTAAACATTCTTTGCTAAGTCTGCATTTATTAAAGAATCATTATATCCCAGGCCCTTGGCTACCTGTTTTCCATGATGTTCTAAAATATGCCTAGCAATCCTGTGAAGTCGATATTATTACTACCCATTTTACAGATAGAGAAACTGGGACCCAGAGGTTTATGATCTAGTCACAGAGCTAGGAACTGACAAAGTCAGGAAAGGTCAACTCTATTGACTTCAGAGCACATGCTTTTAATGCTGGTGCTATCCAATCCCTCCCCAATGTCTTTGACCTGGAGCTCTTCAAATAGGCTTGGTAAAGACACAGTCCCCAGGGGAGTGTATGAGTCAGAGACAGCTGAGAATGGGCTGAGAAATGAGCTACCTATGAAACAGTAGAAGATAAACACGGACCAGAAGGCAATAATCATTACTAATCTTTATCGGAATGCATGGTGTCTGACTGGCGGGCAGTGAAGACTCCAAGTCACATACAAGAGACTTGTGGCTGTCTCTCCAGTCACTAACCTCCGAGTCTCCAATATAACAAATACCTTTCTGCTCACATCACTGACTTCTTCAGGAAATGGGTACCATGACCTCTTCCTGGTGGGGCAGGGACAGAACTGCAGGTGTGGAGATGAGGAAGCCCCCCTCTTCTGTGAGTGAATCCTAAACAGAGAGCCCTACTTCACAGTCACATGCAGTAAACCTTAGGCCATAGCTCCTTTTCTTGCTCCCCGGGTAGCTGTTCCATGACCAGAGTATGGGGGACTTCCCTCAGCAGCTACAGGAATCAGAATTGCTGGCAAGATTGCTTTTTCACAGCCCCCTGCCTCATTGGAAAGAAAGCCTTCTCCTCAGCTCCATTCCCAAGCAGCCTCCTGCAGAGCATCTTCAGTACAGCTCAGGCTGTTCCCATGGCAACAGAGTGAGGGGCTTTTCGGTTTCCCTAGAAGGTTGCATCCACGCAACCAGAAGGTAGTGGCTGGCTCTTCCCCACAATCAACACTCCGCCCTTACCCTTGTTTGCCTGCAGAGCTAATTTTACAGCGACATATTTCTAAACAAAACTGGGAATGGTGCAATAAATACAAACTGAGGCTGAAAAGCTTACAAAGAAAACTACTTCAGAGGTTCCTTGGCAATCACAGGTCAGAGCTGGGGATTTTAGACTTGATTAGAGCAAACTTATCAAAGTCTGTAGGGGGAGCGTTGAGAATCTTCTCCACTTCAGTTACATCTGCTGTAAAGAAAAGTGCTTCCCAAAGCAAGGGATCTAGATGGCCCTGCTGCCCCAAATGTCCATCAGGCCCTTCAACAGGGCGAGGTGACACTTTTCCAAATGGCACTTCCTTTCCAAAGCCATGACTGTAGCCAATGGGTCTGAGTTGCCACACTTGACCCACTCTACAGGTAAAGGGCTTCAGGTGAGCTTTTTCATCTCCCTGAGCCGTGGATTCACTTTGAAAATGGGGGCGCAGGAGATAATAGGTCAAAACTTTCAGGGTCAAAAGTGCAGCATTTTTTAAGTTGAAAAGAGAAAAAAGGAGACTTCTGAATTGTTCTTAAATTGCAGATTCCAGGCTCTTCCAAAATGAACACCTTTCTTAGAATACTCGGCCTTGTGAAGTGGTCCTTAGCCACGGCCCCCTTACTTTATGTCAAGGAAAGTGAAGTCTTCAGGGCCAGGAAGACTACCTCTGTGCCTGACTTTAGGCCTCTGAGCACCTCGATTTGAGAGAGTATCTCTGAAAGACCGTCATCCACACTGGCCCCCTGCACAGTGATCACCACATGTTTGCAGAGTGGATGAACTTGCAAAACTCCCAGATCGTTACTGCTGAGGACCCTTTAAGGTTCTCCAAGCCCCTCATTGTATGAGGAAGCTAGAGCTGGAGCATATTGTATGGTTTGGTCAAAGGTACACAGCTCCAGGGAGAGGAAAGACTGGGTCCTGACTGTCACCCTTTCTGCAATACTTCTAATTTTTGTACTGTTCTTGAAAGAGATTGCAGGATATCCTGCAAGGGCTGAAATAATTGACCATTGTCTTGGCACTCACATCACGAGAGCCCTAAGGACCACAGCACTAGCCTTTATTTTGCCATCTTGTCCACTGCTGTAGCACAGCATAGGAATATGAGTACCCTCCCCAAGGCCTCGTGCATGTCAGGCAAGCACTCTACCAAACTGAGTTCTAACCCTAGCTTCCCCATTTTAAGAATAACCACAACAGTACGAGAGTCAGGGTCTTTCTTCCAGCTGCTACCACAGCCCTCAAATCTCATGGCATTCACAGTGAAAGTTCATTTCTTGCTCATATATTGTGTGCCCTGATTAGTCAGCTCTCTGGGCTGTAAGTCAGGGAGACAAGCTGTTTTCCTCAGTAGCTCCATTTATGGGTGCTGAGTTGATCTGGCATCATCCAATCAGTAGCGTAAGAAGGTCTTTGTGCCTGTGATCAGCCACATGACCTTCCAGTATCACTTATACATACACCTTATACATGCACCTTATACATGCACCTTATACATGCACCTTATACTTGCACCTTATACATACACCTTATATATGCACCTAATACATGCACCTTATACATGCACCTTATACTTGCACCTTATACTTGCACCTAATACATGCACCTTATACTTGCATCTCTTTGGTCATCATTCATTCACAGTCCTAGCTAGAGGAAAAGACTTCTGGGAAATGCAGTTGTTCACTAGTCAGCAGCGTTCCAACAAATTCTTTGCAATGGAAGAGAAAGCTGCATTTTTATTGGTTTGTAACACATGTGGCTGGCATTTATACAATGCAATATTTGCTAGGCATTGTCCTAAGTATTATTTTATTTCATTTCCATAATTACCCTATGAGGTTATTCTCCTTCCTAAAGTGCAGATGGCATGATTGACTGCAGAGATATAATTTAACAAATGCAAGGTTATACAAGTAGTTGGTAACAAATCCAAAATTGAGGCTAAAACTCCAGAGCCCCATAACTTCTACATTCTGCCCTAAAACCTGCACTGGCCAATAAGCACTTTGTGCAGCCTTCAGTTTCCCATCTGGACCTCACTTTGATCCTCTGCCAAATGAGGATGTTAAACTGGATGATTCCTAACGTAGCCTGCCAGCTGGGACATCATATGATCCATAAGGGGGAAGGGTGAAACAGGGGGGACTCCCAGTGATGTGTGGGTTTTCCAGTGCACCCTAGAAATGTAGAACCTTACCATGCTCATGTAGGGAAAACAGGTCCAATCATTCACATTTATCCAATAAATTAATATGTAAAGGAAAGAAAAAAAGAGTGCCCCCTCAAGCAATCAGAGTTATTTAGAATAGCTTTGGGAAAGAATATTTTCTCTAGACTGGCTTTGAACTCACTATGCAGTCAAGGGTGACCTGCCTATGCCTCCTGAGTTCTCAGATTATAGGAGTGTGCTGCTGTCAGTTTTTTATGGTCCTAGGGATCAAACCTAGGACTCCATGCATGCTAGACAGGCACTCAACCAACTGAGCTGCATCTCACCCATTTGTCTAGTACTCTTGATGGTATAACATAACTTATGTCCTCAAGCCCTGGGTTCTGGAAGCCAAGAACCATCACCAGGAAACAACCATTCCAAACAGAACCACTTGCATGCATATGGGAGAGCACAGCTGTGAGGGTGCAATAAGCAGGATCTCAGAGGACCCTTTGGCATTGACATGTTCTTGAAGAGCTTCAGACACATGAATTGCCCTGTGTCATGCTCCCCAGAGGCTTCATTCAGATGCTAGCAGAATAGATTGCTCCTAACTCACGCAAATCCAAAATGTTGAATGGAAGGACAGTCCTTGAATGGTCTTATAGGCCAAAGCTTTATTCTACAGTGAACAGTATCTGTCTCTGTGTGTGTGTCTCTCTCTGTCTCTCTGTCTCTCTGTCTGTCTGTCTGTCTGTCTCTCTCTCTCTCTCTCTCTCTCTCTGTGTGTGTGTGTGTGTGTGTGTGTGTGTGTGTGTGTGTGTGTGTGTGTCTGTGTGTGTGTTCGCATGTGTCCTCTTTAGTTATATCCTTCATCAGACATTTCCATCCAAAACATTCTAAGCCCCAAACCAGGTTCTTCTTGAAATTTCCAAACTTTGGTTCAGGGGATTCCTCCAAAGAATTTACAATGCCTTTTGGAGGGCAGTTAAGAGACAGAACTACAGCACTCAAGAGCACTCCCTAATTTAAATGGGGATAAATACGCTGTTAATATAACCATCCCTTCTCAGGAATGAATTTTGCCTCTAGAAGAAGGTGACCCCACAAGAAGCCAGGGAGGAGAAGCAAAGACTCGGACTTAGGCCTTACCATGTGACCAGAGCCAAGAAAACCAAGTTTTAGGCAGAAAAAGACTCAAGAACAAATTTAGAAGACCCAGGAGCTTATTTAGGTAGGAAAGTCTTTGCTCTTGCTTGCCCCTGTTCCAAAACAAAGAGTCAGAGGGTGGATGGAAACAGGGTAGAAATAATGGAAAATTTGGATCCTGCCTAATATAACCTGGACTAGTGAGAGCCAGGCAGCCTACTGGGAAGTGACTAACAGGGACACCTTCCCTGTGGCTCCCCTGACTTAAAGGGCAGGATCCTGGCAAGGACTCAGATGTTCTGGGGACTTGAAGAAAACTGTTTTTGACTATTACATTTGAAAATGTACCTGGAATGTAGTTTCATCAGATGTGGTAAGACATACAGATGCAGAAGTGACCATCAGGAAGTGAAGATGCTTATACTCACAGCGGCCTGGAAAGAGAAGATATAGCAGCATGCTGCAGGGTTGTGTGGGGAAGCTCTGGGGTGGACCGGAAGGTGGGAAGTAGGGAGGAAGTGTGGACAGAGCCTCTGCTGTGGTTTCTCTGGGGAAGGGATGCGACAGGCAGCAGGAGAAGGTTTAGGATTGTCTAGCTCGACTAACCGCATGGGACTGTGGGGCTTAGGGACCCTAGGGTATCGGCACAAGTGAAGGGTGGCTTGGATGTAAGAGATCTTCAGAAGAGGTAACGGAGGTATGGGCGATGGATTGTATACAAAAGGTGTCCTTCCAGGTGAGTCCTTCATTACCTTCAGAAATTAGCTAAGCCTGGGAGGGAGGTCTCTTCAGGAGCAGCAAGGGCCAAGATGTGATGCCAGTGTTAGAAAATACAGAAAGTACATTTTATTTAAAAAGACTAAGTCACACCTATGGGAGGTCTAGTTTATGGTTAGTTAATTGTGGTGCTCAGCTTCCCTAGAAATCAAAGTCTAAATAGGATATTTGCACAAAGGAAGGTGAATCCACTAACAGAGCCCCGAGGCTGAGAACCTGGAGAGGAAGCACAACCCAGTGCAGGCCAAGATGGAGTGCAGTATCAGCCACACAAAGGTCACACAGTCCATCCTCGGCACCACAGCCCAGAGAGCTCTTCAGACATGTCCTAGGTAGGAGCAAGGAGTCAGGCTGCTTCCGAGATGTGGGCTCCCCACCTCACACCAAGGCGGGGAGGCTTCATCTTCAGCGAGCTGTCTGAATACAGCACCCTCAGAAGACAGGGTCTCAGACAGCCATCAGCACAGTCCGTAGCTGCAGAAAGGGTTGCTTCAGTCCTGGAGAGTGTCAGGAAGGCTCTCTTCAGCATTCACTGGAGCTGGGACAGAGAAGCAAGCTCAGAAAGAGGCACGGACTCTTCGGAAGACAAAGACTTTTTAAGCAAATCAATTGCATATATAAAGCTATGTGATAATTTGCTACTAAAAAGTCACCAAGTGTCTTAGTCAGGGTTGCTATTGCTATGAAGAAACACCATGAGCAAAGCAACTTGGGGAGGAAAGGGTTTATTTGGTTTACACTCCCACATCACTGTTCATCTTGAAGGAAGTCAGGACAGGAATTCAAACAGGGCAGGAACCTGGAGACAGAAGCTGATGCAGAGGCCATGGAGGGGTGCTGCTTACTGGCTTGCTCCCCGTGGCTTGCTCAGCCTGCTCTCTAATAGAACCCAGGACCACCATCCCAGGGATTTCCCCCCACCCCCCTACAATGAGCTGGGCCTTCCCCCATAAACACTAATTAAGAAAATGCAATTCAGGCTTGTCTACAGCCTAGACTATGGAGGCATTTTCTCTACTGAGGATCCCTCCTCTCCTCTGACTCCAGACTGTGTCAGGCTGACATAAAACCAGCCAGCCACACCAAGCCTTCGGGAAAACGATCTAAGAATAATATGAATGTAAAATTCTCAAAAAATAAACAAATGCTTTAAAATCCCCCAAATTAAAAAAAAAATAATAGTAACAGTACTTTCGGGGGGTGGGCATCAAGACAGATTGGCTTAAATATTACATTGAAATGTCTGATGAGTCTGATTGAATAAAATGAATTACATTGGTATGCTTGTGGGACAGTAGTGCCATTGCTAAGAATTCTGTGAAGACAATTTAGCCCGGGGCGCTTTCTTTGTTCTGAATTTGTTCCTAAGGGTAGATGCTCATGTGCCCCCTCCCCTGGCTCTCTGGTGCCAGAGCCAGCTTCCTTCCCGCAGTGTGGAGAGCAGCCCTGCCAGGAAGAGTGCCTTCAGCCTCCCTTTGCCAGAGGGGGAAGAGTTGGTGAAAATTATTTACTGGGGAGCCATTATTTGAAACAACAGCATACCACTGCTCTTTTGCCTTCCAGTCCCTGCAACTCACACATTTACAGGTGTACCCGAGGAGCTATGAAGAGTGGGAGACCTGTCTGTCCACCTGAAAAAGCCTGAGTGGCTGATCATCGCAGCAAGACAGTCTGCTGCATGGCCCTAGTCACTTGCCATGGTGTCTGCAACGCACCACTGATCTTTTTTTTTTTTTTTTTTTTTTTTTGGTTTTTCGAGACAGGGTTTCTCTGTGTAGCTTTGCGCCTTTCCTGGAGCTCACTTGGTAGCCCAGGCTGGCCTCGAACTCACAGAGATCCGCCTGCCTCTGCCTCCCAAGTGCTGGGATTAAAGGCGTGCGCCACCAACGCCCGGCAGCACCACTGATCTTAAAGTCAAATTCTCAACATGTTCTTCCTGCTGGTCTCCACAGATTCTTTCCATGACTCTGTGCACACACACACACACACACACACACACACACACACACACACACACACACCACTATCGGCACTCACCAATTATTTACTGTGTACTAAATGTGTGTGGTATCTGGTTCCATTCCTGGCCTTTCAACAAGCTATTTGGCAGATATTGAAGAAGGGTCCAGAAGACCCAAGAAACATTACTTATAATCCCTTGGCAGCCATGGTCCCCGCCAAGATTCAAAGTCCATGATTCTCATTTTTAAATTTTCAGCATAACTCCCTTTGTGGCAGCTACCTCCACTTCCTGTCATCATTCTCTGTTACAAAATAAACACAGGTCTAGGCATTCTCTCGGCAACCCTGAAGCTGATCTCGAAAGGTCTCTGATGCCACCTATTAAAGCGGTGGAGAGAAGGGAGGTCTGGAAAATGCTTTTCAGGCAGCAGAGGGATTCCATTCCCCCCTTGTAACCATTGGGGAAAAGATTTCCATGGGACTCTACAAGGTGGAGCAGGGTCGACGGCTCAGTGGTTAAAGGGGCACACAGTCTGTCTGGAAGCCATGAGCTCCTAGAACCCATACTGGACAGCTCACAACTGCCCGTAACTCCAGTTCCAAGGATAGCTGATGCTTCTAGCCTCCGTGGACACCTGCACACACATACACACACACACACACACACACACACACACACACACACACACACATAATTAAAAATAAATTCATCTTTAAGAAAGAAGAACTCTACAGTGTGAGGACTGGGCTGTCCCTCAGAGCTAACATTGCATATCGAAGGCCTAAAAAGTTTGATGACCGGCCCCCCAGTTCTCAGTTCAGAGCCTCTGCATTAAAAAAAAAATGAGGAAAAACACAGGAAGCCATCTGGCCACAGGCCGTGTGTGCAGCACACCCATCACACCTGTGTTCATTTGTACAATCCCTCTCGTGTCCCTGCCACCAGCCTCACCTTCTGCTGTGGTTCCCAGCTGACACTTGGCCAGTCTCCCTTCTTCTCATGCGGAGGCTTACTGGTGACAGCAGCTGTGTGCACTAGTACTTCCTGTGCGCCTGGACTTGTACCGCGTGCTTCCTGTGAATTAGCCCATGCATTGCTTACAGGACCCATATAAAGGAAGAGCTACTGTTGTACCTGTTTTGGAGAAAAAAAAAACCCAGGCACTGAGATCCAAACCGAGAGTTCCTGCTTTTAGCCAGTATGCCGTCTGAGAGTCAATGAAATACTTTGTATATGGATTGATTTTGCAAAATTAATGTTTGTGTGCGTGCATATGCGTGTGTGTGTGTGTGTGTGTGTGTGTGTGTGTGTGTGTGTGTGTGCATGTACGTGTTTTATTTTGAGACAGGATCTCACTATTAAGCTATGTAGACCAGTCTGACCTCAAACTCACAGAAATATTCCTGCCTCTACTTCCAGAGTGCTGAGATGAAGGGTGTGTACCACCATACCCTCAAAAGGTTATTTTTTAGCCCCTTACCAGGAGAAGGAGCCTTCCTTTTCTTAAATGTTGGAGAGGGTGCGGTAGGGAGAGAGATCGGCAGCCCGAAGCGGGCATGAGAGATGTCCGTTGGATGTGGTATTAAGTGCTCTAGTATCTGGTCTGGACTGTCAGTGTCTTTCTGAGTGTTTTCTGAAGCCATTTCTCTTCTGCTGCCCAGTGTTCTGCACTGAAGTGTGGGGCGGGGGGGGGGGGGGGGGACCAGTAGAGGTGAACAGATGAGATGATCCTAAGTGTTCACAGAGCTAGGCGCTTTCAGGATCTGTGATTCTGTATCCTTCGGGTCATCTTTGTGCAGGAAATTTGTGCTTATATTTCCTTACAAGGGAGTCTGAGAGTCATCCATTGTCCCCATGTGGGTCTGCGGGTCTGCAAAGTCCACATCATGCTGCCTCTGCTGGCTATGTCGCATATAGAGAGGCTGGGACAAGGAAGTGTCACCTCTTACACTCTGTGGAGCAACATGTACATGTATGAATGAATGCACTCATGTATACAGGTGTGCATACACATACAAAAACATATCATGCGGGTGCGCGCGCGCGCGCGCGCGCACACACACACACACACACACACACACACACACACACACACACACTTCCACTCCTTGGAGCTCTGCAATTCCCTACAAGGACTTTATTTTCCTCTCAGCCAATACAACCCCTGCCACAAACTCATTTGGGTTTTGCTTGGTATGATAATATGCTCAGTTGAGGAGTTATATAATTGCAGATCCGACAGTGATCTCCAGGCCGATTTCAAGTCAAAGCTATTTTTAATGGAATTGCCAGAGGATAGCAGGGAGGGGCCAAGGAGGGGAGATATTTAGAGTGTACTTTTTAAAGAGCCAATAAGTCTCCAAAAATGTCTGCGTTTCTGAACCCAAGTTTCCAGGGAGAAAAATTCCAGAAGGCCAATTAAGTTGTAGCAGGTGCCTATAGGAGCTGAGTTCACTTCCTGTACAAGCGGTTTTTTGTTCGGATGCTCTTCAGATAGTGAAGAGACGACTGGACTAAGTCAAGAGAGCTGAGTGTTCTCTCAGCTCAGCCAGGGGCCTGGTGTGTCCTTGAGGAAGTCCCATCACCTATCAGTTGTCTCATCTGCAAGTGCGCCTAACTTCCCTTCCAACTCTAAAATCAGATGATCCTCGGAGGTCAGCAGTGCGAAAGCCTGGAACTGTGGGACGGCATGTGATCCCCAAAGGTTAGACACCTTCTGTTCAAATTCTTTCCCCGACCCGTGACTTCTCAGTTACTGGCTCTGGTACAACCTCTCCTAAGTATACAAGAACCCACAGTGTTATTTTGAAGAATTTCATGAAGGAAAATGTAAAAAGCGCCTACTGTGAGGGTTACGAATGCCATCCAGGAAGAACATAGTTTGGGTGGTTCCCAGTGCAGGAAGTTTATGAAGCTTATTCCCATTTTCATAGGAGACAATTCTATTAACACCTGGAGACGCTGGGGTGAGGGCACACTGTGGCATGATCAGGTTCGGCTGCGGAGTTCTTGGTCTGACTGAGTTTTCTGTAGCTGAACAGGGAAGCAAGGAATCATGAAATGCTCTAAAGCCTGTTGCCTGCTTTAGCGTAGATGTGGCTCTCTGAACCAATTTCCAGCAATCCTGGCTTTATTGGTGCATGCTGATTTAGCCTGTGGGTGTAGTGTGGCCAAGTTAGTGATTTGCCTCATTTTTAATCTCACCTTCCCTTCTGCAGGGCCATTTTTCTCTGTGGTAAAGGATCAACTCTGAGCCAGGAATGGCTAAGAAACAGCCTTTTCTGGGATACAAATGACTTTGTGAATAAATAAAGATCTTTAAAAAACGGAAACAGGAGGAGTTCTTGGCTTTATTGCAGTTGGTAACTGCCATGTAACTCTGACACGCCGCTCAGAACAGCCATGACGTGTGGAGTCTAGCTGCAGACCATGTTTCCTCACCATCCCCTGAGCTCGAGACTCACCGGGCACAAAGAACCCAGTGTTTCAGAATATAATCTTATTTGCAAATAAGCCTTACCATTGCAACGATTTAAATTAGGTCACGTGAGAGTCGGGGGGGTGGGGGGCTACTTCTAGTATGACTAGTGTCCCTGTGAAAGAGGAAAACAGACACAGACGTGCCGACAGGGGAAGCCACCATGCGAGGACACATTTGCAAGCCAGGGAACGCTGTGTGTGAGCTTGAGATGACAGGAAGTCATGAAGCTAGCTGTTGTCACCAACACGCAGTCCTGCTCTCTGGCCCCACCGAGACTGTCAAGGCTGCGTCGTGATCCTACCACCCTTCTCCTGTGGATGCCCCATCCCATCCACTCAGTGACTGTTCAAATCCTTCCGCTTCTCTCAGGGCTCCTATGCCACCCCACCCGCCCTACCCTCAAAAAACAATGACGCCATGCTTCTTACCTCGGCCCTCCGTGCACGTCCATGCAAGGTATTTGGCTCTTGCTTCCCTTCCCTGGTGTCCTCCATTCCAAACTCTCTCTTAGAAACATCACAGGGTTGCTCTACCAGCTCTTCTTGACCAGTGGCTAGCCTTGGTCTCCCCTCCTCTGCCCTGCCCACCTCTATTTTTAACATCATTCTACAAACAGATTCATTCTCTCTTAAAACAAAGTCAGAAAACAGGTACATTTCCCAAACAACCACCTGGTTTCCCCACTTCTCTTCAGATTTCTTCACAAAGAGGTTCATCATCGCTCCTGCTTTGGCAGCTTCTTACAGATGGGCTTCTGTTTTTGCCCACCACCGTTCTATTTTCTTGGAAGCTTTGCAGGGACTTTGCAGAAAAAAAAAAAACCAATAGATTTCTCCCTAGTAATATTAAAGACATTGAAGATACCGTATTAATTTTCAGAGACTTTGATAATTGTAAGTATCCCATTTAGTCTTGCCCCTTAACATAAAACTTCTGAATCTTGCAACTATACCATTAACACATGCATTACCTGTGTATGGGTTAACATGGTTCATGTGTTCTTTCTTTTTCTAAGATTTCCTTTTAATTGTGTGTGTGTGTGTGTGTGTGTGTGTGTGTGTGTGTGTGTGTGTGTGTGTGTGTGTGTGACTGCATGTGGGTACATGCAGGTTCTCGCAGAGGCCAGTGGCATAAGATGCCCTGGAGCTGGAGTGGCAGATGGTCGTGAATCACCTAATGTAGGAACTGAGAACCAAACTCCAGTCCTTTGGAAGAGCAGCAGATGCTCCTAACCACTGAGCCACCTCTCCAGCCTCCATTCACAAGTTCTTTGCAGCATTCATTAGCTGACCCATTCTCCTCTTAGCACTCTCCACCCTGGGTGATCTCTGGTTTGCCTCCCAACCCTCTGTTCCTTCTTCCTGTCTTTCCCTTTTTCCTCTTCCTCTGCCCACATTCTTTTCTCACTCTACTAGCTATCCACGAGTCACCTTGTGGCTCCTGTAGGTTCACTGAGGGATGCACAGCTTCCTGGCCACATGCAGGCTGTCCTGACAGTCTCTAGATCTTTACTACCCACCCACCAGGCAGTTCTGTCTGCCCTAGAGCCAACAGACACCTCACTCTTGGTGCACCCAAGACTGGGCTTATTGTCTTTCCTCAAGCGCTTTTCTACGTGTTCTTTCTGCAACCACTTCTTCATCCCTCCTGCCACCCTCTCTGGTAAGCGTGAGGACACCAAGGGCTCTCCATGCTCCATCTCCCAGTTCCATCCTCTCCTCCTATTTCCACTTCTAGCCACATCAATGCAAGCTGTATTCCTCCAAAGATTCATCTCCAATCTTTGCTCTAATCGGTGATCCAATCCTCAAGGTTCTGGCCCCAGACTGTCCCTCAAACATAGTTTCTTTTTTTTTTTGGGGGGGGGGGGACGGGTGGTAAAATTCCCTAGTACTACCAAAGAGTCTCTAATTACATTTCAACTAAACCATGCTATGAATTACTGGGTTTTTTTTTTTCCTTCTGTGAGCCAGTGTCAATTTAAATGCTCAGAGGCAACAATTCCCAAGTGCTACTTGAGCTCTGAGTTAGAGGAAACACTGCTACTCTCTCCTACTAAATAGTGAAAACATTCATCTGCAGCAGGTCTCAGGCTGGTCTGAAGATGGCCTCCAGATCCCGGCCCATGATGCAGCTGTGACGCCCACTCCTTTGTGCCCTGGCTCAGCTTCTCCAGCATTAAAGAGGCCTTCTGCCTCTGCCTTGATCCCTGATTGGGTTTAAATCCAGGACATACAAAATCCAGGACATACATAAAAATGTATCCCAGATTATCAGCGACATCCTCACCACTGCCACCTGATCCTATGTTTGAACAGTTTCATGTTTTCTTTCTTTTAAAAAGATGTTGATTTGTATGGTGTGTGTGTGTGTGTGTGTGTGTGTGTGTGTGTGTGCATCACCTTTACATAGGAGCCCTCGGAAGTCAGAAGAAGGTATCAGATTCCTCTGGAACTGGAATTACAGCTGTCTGTGAGCTGCCGTGTGGGTTCCAGAAATTGATCTTGGATCCTCTGAAAGAGCAGTAAGCACTCTTAATCACGGAACCATCTCTCATTCCAGTTTCACATTTTTTTTAAAAAATGTTTTCATATGTTCTTTCCTAACAAAGCCTCACTGAATTCCTGGGCTGGGGATTAGGGATATTAGTCTTTGGACAAAGTATGAAGAGGTAGATGGCTAGCCGGTACGCCACTGTCTTTGAACTCTCCTCTGGAACTCTCTTGCCACTTAACACAGTGGCCCCCTGTGCTGGTTGTTGGCACCCTGGTCATCTCCTTCCTTCTGTCTGGAGCCTTGCTTGTGATGATAAATGAGAATAATGCTTGTCCCTGTATCGTGCTCGATGGGTGACAAAATGTTTTCAAATTAAGCGCAACCTTTAATCCTCAAGTGTTCATCACTTAGCAAGGATGGTCTTGTTTTAGCATCCAGACACTTTTCTTGAGCTAAATGCCCTTGTTAGAGCTGGCACAGGGCCTCATCTATAGAATGAAGGTGTTTTTTATAAATTGTTCATAGAGGCTTGAAAGTTGAGTACTTGAATGAATATCTGACCCATATTCGCCAGTGTGCAAATTAAGCATGGTCTTTGTGTGTCTCCATATTACAGAACTAAAGCCCGTCAGCTAGAGGAAGGGGGTCGTGGACTTGATATAAAAACCTTAGAGCAACCCAACACTACACCTCTCTTCAGACTTCATAAGCACTTGGTTTCTATGTCTGGGACAGAGGACATTTCTACATTAACAAGAAGGAAGGGATGGCTACATAGTCTATATTCTTTAATTATTCCTTAGTTTAAAAGTAGCTATTAAGAAGCTCCCCATGCTTAAGTGAACAGGACGTAACAGTGATGAAATCAAAGTCCTTTTTTTTTTTTTGAGCAAGTTTCAGCCTTCTGGGGAAAATTGGAGATGTGTGTGTGTGTGTGTGTGTGTGTGTGTGTGTGTGTGTGTGTGTGTGTGTGTGTGTACACATATATACACATATATATGACATTATATGACAAGTGTTATGAGCAGCATGGAAGAGTGACGAGTTTGAGAATAATAAGTGACCTTTACTTCGAGAGGCCTCTCGACAAATCAGCATTTACAATGGAGCCTGAAAGAACAGTGGGAGCGAAACTGGCAGTTGTTGAGGAAAGAGCCGTCTAGAAAGAGGCCCCAGGTACAGAAGAGCTTTAGAAGAAATAACACTGAAGGGTCATTGCGGCAGGCCAAAGGGGAGATGGAGGAAAGGCCCCATATGACCTGAGGAGTTGGGACCATCTCCCCTGTGCAATTGGAAGCATGGGAAACTGAAAAGAGTTGTACATTCTAGAAGAATGTGACTCCTGTTCAAAAGTTAATTTGTCTAAGGAGGCCAGAGTCTTAAATAGAATTTTGTACACTTGGACCACACTACCAAGAGCAACAATGATCCTAATTCAGAGCAAGTGCCCATACCAAGCACGCTGTGGAGACAAAACTCTGATTTAGAAAGGATCCATTTGCTTGTTCTCTAGAAGGCACCCAGCAGTAATCCATCTGGAGAGGTACCAGAGATGAGGAAGGGATAAGGCCACACTAGAGTCAGCTTGTTGGGCTAGGGATACTGAACGGGGGAAGACGGGAGGGATGCCGGG
Organism: Peromyscus maniculatus bairdii; assembly: GCF_049852395.1. Taxonomy (NCBI): domain Eukaryota; kingdom Metazoa; phylum Chordata; class Mammalia; order Rodentia; family Cricetidae; genus Peromyscus; species Peromyscus maniculatus. The sequence continues at coordinate 53,607,974 of NC_134865.1, read as the reverse complement.
CCCTTGTCCTAGGTTGAGTAATACAGGAGGAAATGTGCTCCTCGTTTCCATTCAGTGGCTGGAAGGGACTGGGAAGAGAATCTCAGAAATTCCCCTGCCTATTTGTTCAGTCATTTGGTGGACTCTGATGGAGCCTCTACTGCGATGCAGGCTGTATAGAACATTGCCATATGGCAGAAACCGACAGGCACCACCCTGACCATCATCATAGTGGAGATGGGGGAACTGAAAGAAACTCATATTGGAAGTCATCGTGAACCTGTCCAGAAGTGGAAAGATAAAGGACAAGAATATCCATTAATGCCAAAAAGTCTATCAGAGGCAGGAAAATGACTTGTAGGAGCTGCCCTGGATAATGAAAGATTTAGAGGAAGGAATATAGGCAGGAATGATCTAAATGGCAAATTTTTCTGCCCTGGTACCTCACCCTCTATCCTTTTCTATGAAGTCCCAATTTAAAGGGTTCTTAAGTCATTCTAAAGAAGGCTTCTCTTCAGGTTTACAGGCTTCCTATGGCTTGCCCCTTAGTGTAGAAAGCTGCCTAAATAAAAGGATGTGCTTCAGTCCCTTTAGGCTGCTGAGATTGTGTGAAGAGCCCCACCTCCCCCTGCACAGTATTGGCTTTAGTTAATCTACCGCAGCATCACTGCATATCCAGAGGCCAAGGCTGTGTGCACAGGGCAAGCCAACTGTCTCCCAGAGACTGAAATGCCTTGGATGTCCTTGTCAGTGGGATCTGATGCATAGATCCGAGCCTACAACGTGCTGTGGCTGCCGGCAACATTTATCAGAACCTGAATGTGAAAATGTGCTATTCTATTCAAGGGTTCTGATAAAAAATATCAGCTGCAGTGGATGTAGAAGGAACCTGGTTCTACTGTGGCTGACCAGAATTGTCTAGTTTCCCTATTTCTATGTTACCAAAGGCTGTCTTCTCTCAACCCTTGGGTGTAGCTTATTTGGTTTTCTATAGACTGGCAGATCATCTTCAATCCTATTCTGTTGTCAGCTCAAAAGGGCTCACAATCTGTCCTAATCTACCCTTCCTGGGTCCACCCCTCTTGTACTTGATCGCTTTGCTCATGAATGCCATGCTATCTGTGGGGTCTCCAGCTCATTTCTCTCCATCACACAAGTCCTTTTGCTTACCACCAGGGTTATTTCCTCATCTTTTATGACCCTGCTGACACTTCAACACTTCTCAAATTTCTCCCCTCCCCCACACCTGCAAGATCAGGCCCCAGGCCTGACATTGGGGTTGCAAAGTGATCTCAAATCTTCACGGTCTGGTAGGAAAGGGGACCCAGGTGCAACTTCCTTCAGCAGAGGTATAAAAAACTGTATGGAATAAAGTATTTAACATCAAACTAAACATGGTGGATAGCCCACCAAGATGAACTTCCGGTCTGCTCTAGTGATGACATCACTCTATCCTGGCTTCCTTCTGGGCACAACGGCTCCATCTGTTCTAAAATGAATGCCATTGCCATTCTCCTCACCAGAGCAGCGGCCTGGCTGCCACTATGATCACACCATTCAACCCAAGTTACTCATGCAGAAGTTTCCCGGAGCAGCACCATAGATGACGATTGTTCGTGGCGAGGAGAAGTCTTCAGTGGGTAAAGGCAACACTACATTGTAAGACTTCTGCCCCCATCCACTGTGGCTGCCATTTATAGACATCAAGCACAGCCTCTTAAAAAACAGTTTTTCATTTTAAAAAAAAAGATACATGAGAAGATAGCAACACAAATGAATTGCAAAATGAGTTGTACTTAATTGAACGTTAGATAAGACACATGAGAATGAGAAAGCTGCGGCCAGTGTCGTATCTTTAATATTGCCGTGGTTCTAACTGATGCTCCTGTTCTTTCTTCCGAGCTTTCAAGGCCACAGTTTTTACAGTCTACCAACTGTTCTCAGACTCTGTATTAGAAAGTCTGTATCTTGCATTTCCAGTAACCCGATTTTCTTAGACAATTTATGCAATCCTCTCTCTTTTACCATTTTACTTGCCGTGGTTTGTAGAAACTCACTTCCATGGAGAGATCAGTGCCACACTGGCTTGATCACTATGGCATTTCAGTAAGTGTTGTGAGTCCTTCAATGTTGCTCTTCTCTTTCAAAGATTGTTCTAGGCCTTTTATATGTCTATATTCATTTCAGGACCAGTTTGTCCAGGTGAGGGCCGTCTTGGTTACTTTCCTGGTACTGTGAAAAAACACCATGGCCAGGGAAACTTATAAAAGGAAGCATTTAATTTGGGGCTCATGGTTCCAGAGGGTTAGAGTCCATGGCCATTACGGTGGGGAGCATGGCAGCAGGCAGACAGGCATGGTGCTGGAGCGGTAGCTGAGAGCTTAATCTGTCCACAAGTGTGAGGCAGAAAAAGTGAGACAGAGACAGAGAGAAAGAGAACTGTCTGGGAATGGCGTGGACTATTTAAACCTCAAAGCCTACCCCAATGACATGTCTCCCCTTCTCCAAACAGTTCCACCCACTGTGGAAAAGACGTTCAAACATAAGAGCCTACAGAAGCCACTCTCTTTCAAACTACCACATTCCACTCCATGGCCCCTACAGGCTTGTAACCACATGATAATGTAAAATGCATTTAGTCCAACTTCAAAAGTCCTGATAGTATTTCATGATCTCAACACAGTTTTGAAGTTCAAAGTCTCGTCTAAGACGCAAGGTAAACTCTTAATTATGACCCCTGTAAAATCAATAAGCAAATTACATGCTTCCAACATACAATGGCACAACGTATATATCCAAAAGGGAGGAGTAGGGTTATGGTGAGGAAATACGGAAACCCGCCAGGGCAAACTCCAGATCCTGTAACTCCATGTCTGATGTCAAAGGCCTTGGCCCTTCCAGCTTTGCTGACTGGCAGGGACCTTTACAGTTCATTTGTTTGTTTGACGTTTTTGTTTTCAAATGGTTTGTGCCACTGACCCGGAACTCACACTGCAACTCAGGTTAGACTAAAAGTTGTAATCGTCCTGCTTCAGCCTTCCAAGTGCTATGATTGTAGGTATGTGTCATCATGCTTGGGTTCCATTTTTATTTTTAAAATCTGGGCTGTGATTATGATTAGGAATATGTTCTTGACAAACATGCCAGCTTGGCTAGAAGTAAAACCTTAACAATATGGGAGCTTTCATCCTATGGACACATGTCCTTCCATTCACTTAGATATTTAATTTCTCTCTGGGGTGTTCTGTTTTGTACATTGTGTGTGTGCACATGCATGTATGTAGAAGGCAGGGATCAACACTCTCCAAGTAGGCTAGGCTAGGCAGGCCAGGAGCCCCAGGTCTCTGCCTTCCCAGTGCTAGGGTTACAGGTGTGTGCCACCATGTCTAGCTACTTTTTTAGTTGGCTGATGGGCAGATCAAATGCACACACTTGTCCTGGCAAAGCAAGCCCTTTACCAGCTCTCTCCCTGTCTTGTGATTTTGGGGTGTAGACATCATAATATGTTTTGTTAATTTTATCTCAAAAAAATTGAAGGTTTTTATTTTCATTTCAAAGAATTGTATGTGATTTGTTTATCTACCTCTTTGTTTGCCTATTTATTTATTATTTTGAGATGAGGTTTCATGTCACCCAGGCTATCTCAGAACTCACTATGTAGCTGAGGCTGACCTTCAGCACCTGACCTTCCTGTCCCCACCTCAACAGTACTGAGATTACAGGCACACCTAGATGAATTTCCTGATGTTCGTGCTTGCTGGAAATAGATAAAAATACACTTGCAATTTTTCTTCTCTAGACATCGTGTGCCTTGCTACCTAAGTTCATCTAGCAACCAGTATCTGTTTTATATTTTCTCTGGGACTTTAAAAACTGCCTATCACAGGGCAGGTAGCTGAATTGGGAAAGTGCTTTCCTAGCATGCAGAAAACCCCAGGTTCAGTCACAGTACCACAATAAGACAGACAGAGCTGTAGAGGCCTCAGAAAGTGGAGACAAGAGGAGCAGAGGTCAAGGCAATCCTCAGCCACGTAACAAGTTCCAGGCCATGTCAACCTGCGCTACATGATGACCTGTATCAAAAAGGAAAAAAAAAGCACAAATCATTTTAGTTCTTTCCTGTCTTTATGCCATACCTTTCGTTTTTCTTTTGTGTTTGCACTGGTTAGGGTTGAGATATTTTATTTTGATGCCTGCTTCCTTATCATTTCTTCCTTATCTGTCTTCCTCACCATTTACCATGACGAGGAACTGAATTTTGTTAGGTTTTTTTTTTTTGGTTTGTTTTTGTTTTGTTGTTTTGTTTTGTTTTTTCTGTATCATTTACAGGCTCATACTGTTCTGCTTCTTAAAGTTATTAACACGATTTAACTCCATATGTTGATTCAAAAACTTCCATTGTTGATATAAATCCTGCTTGGTAATTGCATACCGATGTGTTTGACCTCACACTGTTTTGTTAAAGGCCTTTTCTATGTATTTTCATGAGAGGGACTGAGGATGTAGCTCTGTTGGCCGAGTGCTGCCTTAGTGTGCATGAAGCCTTGGGTTGGATCTTTGGTGTCACTACGCCAGTGATGGCATACATAGGCTCTGTACTGAAAAAGTAAAAATAAAACGCCCGTCTCTGTTTTTCTTTATTTTCATGAGAGGTACCTGCCTGCGGCTTTCTTCTCCTGTGAGGTTTGCTCATGCAAACCTTCCTCTAAGGAGTGGAGGACAAGGTCATACAGCCTCACAGAATAAGTCAAGAAGTTCTCTCTCCTTTGTTTGCTGAGAATTTGTGTCACTTTGAGATTATTCTTTTCTTTAGACAGGCAACTGAATGTACCCGTGAAAGCATTTGGACTTAGAATGTCCATGTAGGAAGTTTTTTTGACAGAGAATATAATTTCTGGTTGTCCTATACCAAGTGATTAGCCCCTGAAATCATATACATGCAACCAACAATATCAAACTTAGCAGGTTTTACTTATACATTTATGTATTTATATATAAATACAAACAGGAACAATAAAAAAGAGGCCAGATATTTGAGGGGGGAGCATGGGAAGAGTTGGAAGAAGGAAAGGGAGTGGGGGAAATGAGGCAATTATATTTAATAATAATTTTTAAAAGATGGAATTTCTTTAATACATGTTATTTATATGTCCTATATTACCTTGTATCAATTTTAGTGAATTGTGTTTTATTATTAATTTTTTGTGTATACTGTGTGTGTGCGCACTTGTGAATCTGTGTGTATGAATGTTTGTGTATATGAGTGCTGGTACCCACGTGCCATGGTAGCATGTGGAGGTCAGAGAACTTGGAATGTCAGTCCTCACCCTGCATCTTGTTTAACTCAGGGTCTAATTGTTGGTTGCTATTACATATGCTCGGCTCGCTGGCCCATAAGTTTCTGGGAATACACAGTCCAGTGTGTATGTGTGTTATCTCTGTTTGTGTGTGTGTATGCATATATGTGTGTGTATATAATATATATATATATAATGTGTGTGTGTATACACACACACACACACACACACACATACACACACACACACACACACACACCGGGTTCAGTTCAAAGTTAGTCATCTGTATATGCTTTCGGGGCTGACCATTTGGTATTTAGATAACCAGTTGCTGTGCTCTTCCCTGGGGAAATGTTTCTCCCCTCTCAGAACTCCTTAGTTGCCTGTAGTTCTTGGTCTATGTGTGGGGCCCCATGAGATGTATCCCTATTGTGTTAGCAAGTCCACTGGTCCTGTGCATATTCAGGTCTTGTTGAGGCATCGTGGGTGATGCTTCCCTGTCATTCCTAGGAGACTCACTCTCACAGCAGATGACCCGGTCCTCTTACATCTTTCTGTCTTCTCTTCCACGATGTCCCCGAGCTTTGTGTGCGGGAGATGTGTTGTAGGTGTGTCAGCTGAGACTGGGCACCGCGTGACTATTTTGTTCCCTGCCTTTTAACTGGTTGTGGTTTTCTGAAATTGTCTCCATCTGTTGCAAAGAGAACATGCTTAGATGAGAGGTGAGAGTTACACTCATTTATGGGTATAAGGATAAGTTTTAGAATGCAGTTAGGAATATAAGCCAAGTCTGACTACCTAAGTTTGATCCCTGGTAGCCTCTTGGTGGAAGGAGAGAACCAACTCCTTTAAACTGCCCCCTAATCTTTGTATGCATGTTGTAGCATGCAAAATTAATTAAACATTTAAAAAAGAACCAGGTTGAACTTGTGCTTCTGGCCACTACAGTGTTCCTAGAATTGATCTGTATGGTTGAAAACAACCTTGAAACTGGGGGTGGGGGAGGATCAGCAGGGCCAGGTGGTGCACACCTGTATGCACATCCCAGCACTTGGTAAACTGAGGCAGGAGGCTAGCTGGAGACCAGTTTGAGCTACTTAAATATACCTTGTGGTGAAAACTCTGGAGATAACTGAAGAAATCATTTTCAGGCATCGGACACCAAGGAATGCAAAATATGATCTTTGTGAGAAAGGAAATACATCAAGCAAACAGTATGGTCCCTTCCAGCTTGTCCAGCCCTCCTTCCTGGAGATGACTTCCTCTTTCGGAACAGGGGTCAAAAGTTCCGGGTTGCTGAGGTAGATGAAATGTGTAGGGTGGAGGTCCTGAGAAGAGGAGCCGTACAGGAGGCAAGGGGAGAGTGTGGGGGAGTTCAAAGGTTTTCATGGGCGTTCCCTGCAGGCCTTTGGCTGAGAACTGAGCTACACACAAACACAAACACTGACAACTTGACAACGAGTCCTCAAGGCCCAGCAGCCATCTCTTCCTGCAGGCTTGGGAGTGAATGATGACCATGCTGGCAGCAGGGACAGGCAGATGTTTTGGAAAATACTACAGGTTTAGCTCAATCCATGAGAGCTCGCTGACCTGTGCAGACAATAGCAATGGTTGTGGGAGGCCCACACGGCACAAGAGCCATGCCCTAAGACTAGAATTAAAACCAAAGTCATCCTAACCAGAACTATCATGTTCACATGATAGTGACTTTTCTTCCAGAATTAGGCGCAATGCCCTGTAAAGGAGGATAATATCATTGATATTCTTTATAGTATCTTATCTCAGTGTTTAGCAAATGGCAATTACCAGACATGGAAAACAGGGGAATGTGATCAATATACAAGACAAAATTTGCTCAATAAAAAATGACCCCTACTGGGCGGTGGTAGCACACACCTTTAATCCCAGTACTTGGGAGGCAGAGGCAGGTGGATCTCTGTGAGTTCGAGGCCAGCCTGGGCTACAGAGTGAGTTCCAGGAAAGGCTCCAAAACTACACAGAAAAACTGTGTCTCAAAAAAAAAAAATGATCCCTGCATTCAATCCGTCCACATCCTATAATATTTAGCCTTTCTTGCTCCTTTTACTGCATATAGGCATACATTACTGACTAGATTCTCCCTGAGGAAGAACATGAAGGCTTTTTTTTCTTTCTGAGACTGTAACCTCAGTAAACATCATACATTCTGATTCCCTTCATTCTCCTGCAAATTGTGTGATTTTATATTTCTCTATAGCTCAATACTATTCAATTTTAGATATACCGAACATTGTCTTTCATCTGTTGATGGACAATTAGGTTGATTTCAACTACTTCAGGTAATGAGTGTGAGTTATGAACATGTACATAAAAAGTCATTAGAAGGACTAATTCTTTTTCTAGTTCTAACTCTGTCATGGATTTTTGTTGTTGTTTTGATGGTGGATAGGTGCATGAAAATGCACTTGATAGTGAAAGTGTAAAATCCAATGCAAAACTCCACAGCTTCCATTCTGAATGGCTGCTCTGGCTCTACAGAAGTTCACTGGTTTAGTCTTTGGGTTTGGTTAACTTTGGTGTGTGATTATTTTTATTTGCACCTTTTGAATAATAAAGTTTAAACTTGTTTTTTCGAGACAGGGTTTCTCTGTGTAGCTTTGTGCCTTTCCTGGAACTCGCATTGGAGACCAGGCTGGCCTCGAACTCACAGAGATCCTCCTGGCTCTGCCTCCCGAGTGCTGGAATTAAAGGCGTGCGCCACCACCGCCCGGCATAAAGTTTAAACTTTTGAAAAGACAAAGAGCACAATGGCCTGGATGTTGACATTAACTAAAAGACCTTGAGGCAGCTCTTACAGACATGTTTAAGAACATAAGGGAGGGCCTGGGGAATGGCTTAAAATTAAACATGCTTACTGCTTTTGCAGGAGACCTGAGTTCAGTTTCTGGCACCCATGTCAGGAGGATCTCAACCACTTGTAACTCCAGTTCCAAGGGCTCTGACTCCTCTTTTCTCCTTGGTCACCTGCACACACATGCACATACATACCCACAGGTATACACACATAATTAAACATAATTTTTGAAAATATTTTTTAAAAATATGTTAAAATGTAATCATTGTGAATGAATGACGAAGAATCTAAGCTAAGGAATGAAAACTATGAAAAAAAAACCTAGAGGCTGGAGATGTAGTGTAATGGGGGTTGCATGTGTGTGGCATGTCCAAGGTCTTGGATTCAATCCACACCATGCAGACAAAACACACTAAAGGAAAGAACCAGAGAAATTCTAGGTCCCAAGTGGAAATGGTGTAATAAAGGACAAGTGAATGTCGGTAGAGAGAGTGTGACAATCCATTCTGAAGAGCAAACAAAAATGGTCTGAAAAATAGTATGTGGTATATCAGACAGTCTAACCTGAGTGTAACTGCAGTTCCAGGAGGAGAAGGCAGAAAACAAGACAGCAAACACAGGGTTTTAGAGACGCTCAGACCACTAAGTAGGATGGATCCAAAGCAATCATATTCTGCTCATCATCCTGAACCTGTCAACAACCACAGGAAAAGAGAAGAGTCTTGAAGGGCGGCAAAGAAAAGAACATATTATATTTGGGGAAAGAACAGTGAGTGGAGCCTCTTCATGAAAAGCAGGAAAGGATGGCAATGGACACTAAGATCATGGGCAAACTGCCCAGCCTAGAGTTCTGTGTCCAGTGATTCTACGTTTTAGTAAAGACATGATAAGATATGCTGTGGTGGATTGAATGAGAATAGGCTCATTTGGATATTTGGATGTTTGGTTTCTAGTTGGTGAACTGTTTAGGAAGGCTTAGGAGGTGTGGCCTTGTTGGAGGAAGTGCATCACTTGGAGTGGGTTTTAAGGTTTCAAAAGTCCATGCCAGGTCCAGCCTCAACCTCTCTTTGCCTCCTGCATGTAGATGAGGAAGGAAGCTCTCAGGCACTGCTACAGTGCTCTCCCTGCCTGCCCACACCCCCTGCCTGCCCTCACACCCCCTGCCTGCCCTAACACCCCCTGCCTGCCCCCACACTCCCCACCTGAATGGTCATGGACTCACCTTCTGAAACTGTAAGCAAGTCCCCAATTAAATGCTTCCTTTTATAAGTTTAGTTGGCCTTTGTATTTCATCATAGCAATAGAACAGTAACTAAGACTATATGTTGATAGTCACAAACTAAAATAGAAATGGCATCAAATGGAGACAGGTCTACAAACAGACCATCAAGTCAAACAGAAAAGAATGAAAAGAAAGCAGTAATGGTAAATGTGCATTTTCTATTCTTATCACTCAAATGAGAGTTTGGAGCAAAATTTGTAATGTTTCGCTATGGCACATGAAAGGAGGCACAGAAGGATACAGATTGCTGCAGGGTTCTTGTATTTTATATGAAGCAGTGCAGTATCATCTTTTAGATCATGTTGATGAGTTCAAGTTGTTTTTTGTCATCCCAGCAGCAACCAACAAAAAAAAATAATTCAAAGAGGTACAGGGAGTGAGCCAGCAGAGGAATTAAAATAGAATAATAAAATTAATTTTAAAGGAGCCATAAATGTGGAATTGAGGAATAATAGCAATACAATATGGAAGTGTGACAGATAATAAAATGATGAAGTTAAATGCAACTATAGTATTGAGACTATTAAATGAGAAGGCAGAAATAGACAAGAGTAATAAACATAATAGAGATATAGCAAACTATGAATTATTCACAAAACATGCACTTAAATACAAAAATATAATAGGTCTACAGTAAAGTGATGAAAATATAAACTATGCAAATATTAAACATTAAAAGATAAAGTTGATAGACTAAAATCAGCCAAAGAATTCAAGACAAGAAAATTTCCTCAGATAAAGAGGGACATTTCCATCAACAACTAGGAAAAAACTCTGGTTCATCGGGAAGAATGAGTGTAAGTATATGTGTCTAAGACCAGAGTTTCAGATAACATGGACCAAAAATTGTCAAAACTAAAGAGAAACAGCCAGGCCTGCAGTCCTAGGGCAAACTTCCTAATTTAGCCTTTGTCTTTGTAAGTCATGAGCTACCTCAACAAAGTCTAGTAAGATATACATGATGTGAATCACACTTGCTGTAGTCTCAGTCATTCAGACCATTCTACTGTAAAGAGCAGCTCCTCTTGAAAAGCACACATCTTATACAGGAGTCAAAATCAAAAATTTTACCTCTGGTTTTGATAAACATACTAACAGAAGTTCCTTCTTTTTTGTTTTTTGGTTGGTTGGTTGGTTGGTTTGGGTTGGGTTTTTGTTGTTGTGTTTGTTTGTTTTTTGTTTGTTTGTTTTAGGCAGGTTTCTCTGTGTAACAACCCTGTCTGTTCAGAAATTCACTTTGTAGACCAGGCTGGCCTCAGACTCACAGAGCTCTGCCTGCCTCTGCCTCCCAAGTCCTGGGACTAAAGGGGTGTGCCACCAACCCTGGCTCAGAAGTTCCTTATAAGGATATAAATCCTCCCTCCCTCTCCCTCTTCCTCTTCCTCCCTCTCTCTTCCTCTTTTCCTGTATCTTGCAGATACTTGTGCGTGTATGGGCACATATGTGGAGACCAGAGGTCAACACTGGGCATTAGTATTTGGGAGCTGTCCACCTCATTTTTTAACACAGGGTCTCTCAATGGGACCTGGAACTTTCGGATTAGGTTAGGCTGGCTGGCCAGTGAGTCTCAAAGATCCACCTGACTTTATCTTCCCAAGACCGGGATTTCGGGCACATACTGCTGAGCTTGGCTCCTTTACGTGGGTGCTGGAGGGCAAGCTTGGGTCCTCATGCTTGTACTGAACCCTCTCTCCACCTTTTTTTAGACAAAGACGATGCCAAAACTCAGCCATTAGTCTCAAAGCCCTACAGTTATGTAAGCGCTATTGTCCCTGTGTAGAAGTTATGTGCTAGCCCCTTCCTCAGAACAACTGGCTAAGGCTAAGAACACCATGTGGCTGATCCAGGTTTAACCTTGACCTCATAAGCACCTTCTTCTCATAAACACTACCTTCCCAGTACCCTTTGGCTCAGCAGCCCAGTTATTTATTTCAAGGGATAGCAAATATAGCGTCGGTGTCTCTCCAGGGCAGTTGAACTTGGCAAGTTATGTAGTCAGCTATAAAATGTGAAGGAGAAAAAAAGATAGACCACATGGTTTTTGGTTTGATTTTGAGAAAGGGTCTCTCTATGTAGCTCTGGCTGTCCTGGAACTTGCTATGTAGACCACGCTGGCCTCCAATTCACAGACATCCACCTAGCTCTGTCTCCTAAGTGCTGAGCTTAAAGCATGTGCAGCCATGCCCAGACCCCACAGGATCTGTTTCTAAGTGTGTTCTAAAGATGATAGGTAAATCAGCACAGTGTTCTAATGTACTAATATTGCTTTTAAGAGCAGTGGTTCTCAACCTGCCTAGTGTTGTAACCCCTTAATACAGTTCCTCATGTTGCGGTGACCCGCAACCATAAGATTATTTTGTCACTACTTCATACTGTAATTTTGCTACTGTCATGAATTGTAACATAAATATCTGATATGCAACCCCCCAGGGGGTCATGACCCACAGATTGAGAACCCTTGGTTTAGAGGTTCTTGTGTGTAAGGACTCTAGCACTGGCTGTGATTTGCAGGAGTGGCATTGCCAGAACCCCACAGTCCAGCGTCTTAAATGTCTTAGTTACTGTTCTACTGCTGTGAAGAGACACCATGATCAAGGCAGCTTATAAAGAAAAAAACAACTTTTAACAGGGGCTTGATTACAGTTTCAGAGGGTGAGTCCATGATCACCGTGGTGGGGAGCATGGCAGCGGGCAGGCGCTGGAGTGGAGCCATAGCCAAGAGTTTACATCTGAACCATAAGCCAGCCTGAGGGCAGAGAGAGAGGGGGGAGGGGGAGGGAGAGGGGGAGGGAGAGGGAGAGAGAGAGAGAGACACGGGGAGGGAGAGGGAGAGAGAGAGGGAGAGAGAAACTAAGACAGAGACAGAGAGACAGAGAGAGACTTTAAAGAAAATTTAACTACAGGCCATAAAGCCACCCATCTAATCCATGGACAAACTAGAATTTGAAATGACATCAGTCTGGTCCTATGGCCATTCAGGGACCCTCAGACTAATTGTGTACATAAAGAGAGCACATAAAGTCTTTGCAGTCCCTATTGTGTCTTTTTCTTCTTTGGGGGCAGGGAGAGGGCCTTAAAAGTGTAAAAACCACTTTGGATGTACAAATCTAGCAAAAACAGCTCCTCGCCCAATTGGCGGGCGCATAGCTTTGTGGTGCCCGCTTTTTATCCGGTGTGAACACCACTCCTTAGCATGCGTTAGTATGTGGACAGTGGGAACTCATAAGGAACTGCTCAGGGTCCAGGAGAGGAAGCAGAATTACAGTAGATACCACCCCTGCCGGGTGACAGGAGATCAGGCACCAGACAGGCACCAGGCGGCTGCGCCAGCCAAGGTTTCAGCTTTCTCCGTGAGATTCTTTGAGGAACATCACGACTCCAGCAGCCAGAGCTGGAGGGAAATGACTCCTCAAGGGAGCAGAGAACCTGCAGGGAAGAAAATGTCTTTGCGTCTAGCTGACCTTTCTCCTCTCCGCTTTCTTGATCTTCATCAACAAGCCCCTGGAGTCAGCAGCTTTTTATTTTTATACTTTAATATATTTTTTTTCCCAGCTGCCGAGTGTCCGTTTGAGAGACTCCAGTGGTAAATATTTACCTCAAGCCGAAAATAAACTCTGGTCCCCTTGCCACGTTCACGTAGGGTGGTTCTCAGAATGTTGCTGACCAGAGCGGCTGCCTGTCGCCAGCCAGTGCAGTCTCTGGCTGCGGGCTGAACCCCTTCCAGAAAAAGTTGCCGGGTCAAGGGGATTCTTGGGACTCCCCACTGTCTCCATGTAGCCAACATCTCCATCTCCTCTCTGCACGGCCCCCTGCCCTCTTCCTTTCCCTGGCACAGACATATCCGTTTGCCTGGCAAAAGGATTCTTGTTTCCATGGAAGCCTCATTAAATCTACATCTTGCTCAGTCTGGGTTTGATCACAGCTGCCAGAAGTATTTTTAGTCCATGCGGTTGCGTAATGAGATGGGAATTGGAGGGCGGGGGGCGTGTGGACCGAGAGAAGATATATATTTTATAAAGGTAGAAAAAGAAGGCAAGCTCAGGGGCAAAGGGTTCAAAGGAAGGGGGAAGGGTGGGGCACGTCTCTCGCGCAGCAGAGGCTGATGTACTCGGGCTTGATGCTTCCCACTGGAAGCCAGCCCAGGGACGCTTGCCACGACAACTGTTGTGGTCATATGTCCAGGGAACCTCTGATCTCCCTTTCCATGAGCTCAGCTGGCTGCTGCCAGGGTGGCACTTAAGCTGGGGTGTGAGTGCCGTCACTGGGTTTCCCTCTCCGGAGCAAAGGACAGGCAGGACCGAGGGCTGGTGATCGGGGTCTGCAGTGTGGGGCAGACGCAGAGCAGAGCCGCAGAGAGAAAAGCGTTAAGATATCATGAGGCTTGTGTGCAAAAGACAGGGTTGACACTGGAAGAAAAACCACACATAAAAAAAAAAAAAATAGGTGACATTTACTGAGCTTTTGCTGGCCGTCATGTTAATCCATTGTTTTCTTTCCCTGATTTGGGGCTTGGGCAAGGAACATGAGACACAAAACAGTTGAGAAATTTATTCACAGTCACCAAGTTAGCTTTGTGGTGGAGTCAGGCTTGGTACTCACGCAACCTGACCGGAGAGTCGGCAGACTGAAATCAGCACGGTCTGCCGGGCAGCCACACACTGTAAATTGCTTTCGGTATGCAGAACCGTTTATAGTAGCTTTGTATTGATGAGCTGAAAGGCAAGCAGATGTGCTGCTGGAATTTCATTCATCCTCAAAGAGGTGGATTTTAAAAAAAGATTTTTCAGAGGGCGGTATCTAAATTTGTCAAGTCTTTACGATCGAGATTCTCCTGAGTTCCATTCTGACTCCCAGCCCTGCCCTTGCGCCCACACATCCTATCGGCTTTCACTGCCTTTCCTCAGCTTCTGGGCCCCCCCACATTTCTACCGGACTATGTCCACCTTCCCTCTACTGTCACGGGAGTCTCTGTTGTAGTCTGAGACCACATCCCTGTTGCCCCGTTCTCAGGACAGTATTTGATTTTCTACACTTTTCCAAACTACTTTCCCAAAGGGCACCTTGGCAGCCTGCTGGCCACCTTAACCTGTGGTCTCTGGTTATCTTTTTGTTGACCTGAGTCTTTTCAAGGACATAGTTTTCTCTGAACTTGCCAACTGATCTTTTTGCTCTTCAAAAACAGTAACATGGAGAAAAAAACCAACTCACCACCCCTCCTGCCATGAAGATCTCATGTGAACTTAATGGGAGGCATTCATGAGGGTCCACCATGATCTTTACTCCCATCTCTGCAGAAATCCTGACCTGCTATCTAAACATCCCCATTTGACAGATGAGTAAACCAAGGCCCAGAGATGGGGTAACTTGCTCAGTTGTCACACTGTTGAAAAGCAGCTGGAAATACGATGGAGAGCTAGACAGTTTGACCCAGAGGTCCAGGATGATTCTTTGCCCCTACTTGAAGACACTGTCGGAAACCTTTGTAGCATGGCTGAAGTAATCTCTTTGCGTGGCACAGCAGCCATCCCGCTGCTGAAGCGATGAAGAGCTTTGTCTCTCACTGCCAGCGACACGTGTTTAATTGGCCTGAGTGCCACGGCAGTTGAATGCCACTAGGAACACCAGTGGCCATGATTTCTCCCATAATTAAACCTATCCAACGGCAAGACAGAAAGAGCATACGCATGTTGTCCTTGTCACTGCCTTGGTTACAAACAGAACCAAGAGCTTAGGAAGAAGCAAAAGGTAAATGGCTAAGCTGAAAAGGTTTTCTTGCAGAACTCAGAAAGGCAAGCAAGCCTCGTGAGACGCTGAAGACAGAAGCTGGGGGACCGGCAGCACCTTCCTTGGTCTCTTTCCCTAGAACTAAAGTGGTTTCTTACTACTTACCTCTCTCTCTCTCTCTCTCTCTCTCTCTCTCTCTCTCTCTCTCTCTCTCACACACACACACACACACACACACACACACACACACACACCCTCTCCAATGCCCCTCCTCACACCATCTTCCCTTGCTTTACACGCACATGAAGAACGTACATCAGCACTCCCAAGTTTACACAGCCTTGCTTCAGGCCGCCAGAGTATCCACAAACCTCCACAAATGAAGTAAAGATGCAGCTACTGAGCCTGCAGAGGGCGAGCAGGGAAGGGAAGAAGCTGTTGTCATGGTCTGCATGGCAGTTCAAAGGGTGAAAGGTCACGGCAGAAGTGCCATCTTCTTTTCAGATGGAGAAACTGAGGCAGAGAAGGTAGCTGGCAGGGATTCATATGTCTGGCCTTATTGTCAGTACTCAGTCTACTGGGCAGGGTCTCTGATCTTTATAGGAAGTGTGGTTTCTCAACCTAGCTGGTGGTTTCTCCACCAGACCTTATCCAGAGACCCTTCAGGGGGTCCAGGGACCATAGAACAGTCTCCAATAAAGGTCCCGAGGACAAGGATACCCAAAGTGAACTTCTGGAAGTTCTGGAGTAATGATGCTGGGTCCTAGGAGCAGTTGTGGTATGTATGACCTGTTTACCAATCCCACGCGGTGCTAGCACAGAGTGCATTGGGATTTAAAACTAGGTCTCTCAAGCCTACATTCTTTGTACCCTGTGACAAAGGATGGGTGCTTTGAGACAAGATTACAAATGAGCAAACTGAGACCCACAGGATAAGCTGCTAGTTCAAGGTCACCCTGCTGAGCTAAGAGAGGGAATGACACTTGGTGTCTGGATCCTGAGAGCCCATCTTGCCATTTGCAATAGGCTTTCACTGGCTTCATTTCCCGTCTGTCAGATGGGAGCGATAACACCCATCTCACATGGACATTGTGAGGGGGAGAGAGATAAAAGATGAGAAAGTGCTTTGAAAATGTAAGCAAGCTCCTGCCGAGGGGAATTACTTTTGTTACTTTGTTGCTATCTGTAGGCTGCCAGCCCCTGGAGCTTTGCTGGGCCATCTCCAGCTCAGAGCTCTGGAGGCTCCTCCTCCCCACCGGCACCAAGGGGCACAATCTGTCTTCCACCGAGCCCCACCCTCTCCATGTGTCTCCCTGCTGGGAAGACATTTAGCTCCTGTTGTACCCTCTCCTGTTGCTAAGGGAATGCAGAACCCCAAATTTGGGTCTCGGTGTGTTGTAAATAAAGGAAAATACATTGTTTCCCACAGCTTCCTTTGGAAACATTAATTTCTGGAGTCAGATTGCACATGTGATTTCCTTCCCAAAATATGATATTCCATTGTTGGGGTTGCCTTCTGTCTTATGACTGGGATATGGGAAAGGAAACCCACACTTACTCAGCACTTACTGTGTGCAAATGGTAGCTGAGTGTTGGGGTCATGTTTGCAGTGCAATATGAGCCTTCTTCTTCCTGCTCCATAGACTGTTCCCAAATGTTAGTTTCCACAGGCAGGTGACAGCAGGCCAGAGATTTGAACCCAAGTCTCCAAAACCTCTGTCTTTCTACCATAACCTTCTACTGGAGGGGAGTCCCTGGAAGGGCTTGAAGATCTCTTTTAAGTCTAACAGACTAAGAGGCTTTCTGGAAGAACTTGTTTCAAGGACAAGGAAGGAAGTAGAGTCAGAACTAGATGGGACCCCCTCAAATAGGTAGCCCAGGCTAACCCACACCATTAGTTGTCCTTACTGGGTTTCATGCAGGATGACTGTGCTCTGCAGAGGCATTCTGGATATTGTGAAATCTGGCAGGGGCCTAGGAAGGAACAATCTGTCATGTTTGAGATTCAGCGCAGTGCCTTAGTTAGGGCACATACCAGAGTATGTGTCCATAAGGGCAGAGCAAGGAGGCAAAAGACTCGAGACGCATTTAATACTGAGCCGAGAGGCCTTTTCAGAGCCATGGCGGTGAGGACAGCATTAAGAAGCCATGGCTGATAAACAAGCCAAGAGGACAGAAAGGAAGATGCACATCAGACTTGGGGAGACTCACCTCAGCTCCCTCATAAAGCCCATCAGGGCAGCTCTTGCAGGAGTGACCCTGCCTGAGGCCATGTCTTTATCAAAGTAAACCTGTCAGCTCTACAGTGGCCTGTTTGTTTAGGAAAGAGCCTAACATGATTCTCTGAGAAAACATAGCTAAGGACAGGGTGCTGCTTGGATTTTTCCTCCATCCCAACATCTCACTAGAATTGGAAAGTATATAAGATGTGCTTTCTCCAGATGGCAAATGGGGAAAACAGAGCCCAAAGGAGTAATATTGTTTTTTCAAGGCAACCTGGTTGGTTATCAGTGTCCACATAACTTATTTCATCTCTTATAGCCCATGTTCTATGCACCATGCAAACAGGAAACCAACCAGGTGACCAAGTAGCCCATTGCTGATAAGTGTATTGCAGTCTCTCTCGTTTGATCTTCCAAGATTATGCCTGGGGAGAGCCAATAATTCATGGTTGTTAGAAATAGCTAACACTTCTGCAGGAGAGTTGACCTAATACTAACAGAACAAACTCAGACTCAAGTAGATGGTCAGAATGTCTGTACAGCCACCACATCACAACACGGTGCTAACTAACATGGGACCCTCCCTCATTCAACTGTGATGGTGTAGCATGTGTTCAGTCACCTCATCCCTGAGCCCCTTGATGACAAATGTTATTTCAGGCTTTAAACTGAAGATAGTTATGTTATGGAGCCCATATTGGATGCCAAATCAGAATCCACTACTAACTGTTGTGTCATGGATAAGTTGGTAGGTGCTATTTAAGAAGATTCATTGGTTGTGAACGGCAAAAGCTCAATGTTGACTTCACTTCAAAGAGAAGCTTTGCCTCTCAAGCCTGAGAAGGAAAGTGCAAGCAAGGACCAGGGACAGCCAGGATCTCACCTGTCTCCAGGAGTCTTTCTGCTCCTTCCAAGCCAGGTTTTGTCCCTCAGACTTGCTTCTTCCATCAGGAAGGAGACACGGCTCTAGGTAGCCACCAGACCCACATCTTCAACTTAAACACCGGGTGTCCTCTTGTCAAACATTGCTTAGAATGACCGCTCCTATTTGATCCACACAGTTGAGGATTTGGGGAATGAATATTCCCCATGTTAGAAATCCTGGAGGAAGGAGTTTGTGTCTCAAAATGGTGAACAATAATATCCAGTGTCTTCCCTTAGGGAGGTTTTAGTGCAATAGTGGTATGCTGGCTACCAAAGACCATGACAGAAACAAAGGAAAAAATAGTATTTGGGCTCACAGTTTCAAGGGTTTGCGTCCATCAAGGCAGAGAAGGATGGTGGAACAGCTGAGATCAAGGCTGCAGGAAAGCGTGGTAGAGGTTGTTCACATCACAGTGGACCAAGCACCAAAGAGCAAGACCTGGATCAGGGGCTAATTAGACCCTTCGAAGACCTAGCTCCAGTGGCTCGCACCCACCAGTGAGGCTCTACCTCCTAACTGTGCAGAGCTTCCTAAAATGCCACCATTGGCCGAAGAATAAGCATTTCAAACATGAGCCTGTTGAGGCCACTGCAGATTCAAACCATAACACAGGAGTGTGACCAAAAGCAAGTCAACCAAACAACTGTACTAAAAAGCCAGTAGCTTATAACACAAGAGCCTTGACTGTCTGGAGGAGGGGTGCACATGTGCACCTGGGATAGCAGGAGAAGGAGTAGAGGACAGCTGGGAGCCACTAGAATAGCCAAAGAACCACCTGAACAAGGAATATGAATCGACGAGGTGATAGCTCTGGCTTGAAAATGCATATTTATGACGTGACGGTGTCTTGGAGTATTTTCCTTCGAGGGGGAAGGGAGAAAAATCTCAAAGGGCTTTATAATGAGCAAGCTTCTCTGTGTGCATAAACTGTTAATAAATGCTGTTAAGAGGCTCATAGTGAGATGGGCAAAATAGATTACGGTGTGGTTTGTAATTAGTGGTTACTAAGTTGTTCTAGCTTTTCTTTAAACGTGACTTTGAAAAATCAGTTAGCTTTGGGGAAAAAAACTATTGAAAGAGGGAGATTGTGCTGCCTCAAGTTTTAAAAGAGCAGAGGTAATGGTGATTCAGACAATCAAATACACCAGGCTGCCGGTTGGAATCCGGGCGAACAGTCTTGGGCTCACAAATCAGATCTATCCAGAGAGGTATGGAGTGAGATAAATCCTAAACACTTGAAAGATTGGAGCTGATAGATTTTTAGATGCCAGCTTTGAGAAAATGAGATGAGACCTAGTAAAAGACAGCAGGTGTCTAGGGAGTCTGAGATATTAGAGAAAGCAAAGAGCTACGGTTTGTGGGAAAGAAAAGTCAGCAAAGGGGGAGCCCTTTTAACATAGGAGCCCCTTCTCCCCTTCCCCCTGCTTTAAAAAAAAAAAAAAAAAAAACAGAAAGAAAGAAAAAAAACTGGTTTGTTTTAACTGAGTGTAAGGCAGTTCACTTTTTATTTAAAGGAACTATTTTGTGATTTCAATCATAAAAGTCAGAGATCTGATGCTGTAAAATAAAAACCCCGTAACAGAGATGAGTAGAAAATTTGATGCCCTGCGGAAGGGAAGATGGGAGAGCACTCAGCCATGCTGGGCTTGATTACATACAGGCAAGGTAGCCCCTGCTGGGAGCTGTAGCTACTGCCCAGCAGTGCCCACTTTCCTCACAGCTGTTTTCTGCACATTCTGAGGTTTGTGAAATCCCTCACCCATCAATAACTGATCAGTAATTGATCTTTAGTGTTGATTAACCTGGAGTCCATGGATCATTGGGGGTTTGATGGCTGTAGTTTTATAGGATCTGTGAGCCACCTGAAATCATATGTAAACTATTGTTTATACTTGGATACACTTGAATACTCAGAGAAGTTCATAACTTCCATAAGACTAATGATCACTCCTAGAGTGTAGGGAGAACCGGATGCAACCGGCGCAGCTCTACCATCTGGGCTTCAGTTTGATACTTCAATAATAGGGCTACTTCCAGCTGAACAAATTCACCAAGGATGTCTTAGAGTGTTTCTGTGAGAATCACAGAATCATAGAACCAGAAATGCTGTATATGGGGCTTATTTAGAACAGGTATCACTGTGAATAAGTGCCCCCAAAGATAAAGGGTCTGCTGTTCTTGGGAAAGAACATCATCAGATCCACAAGGTGACATTACATTTCAACCCTGAAAACTAGTTGCGGCTTCTCTAAATCAAACCTTTGTGCCTCCATTAGGATTATATAGTCAGATCTGGGATTCTATGGGTAAAACATAACCCTTGTGGAATGCCAGCATAGTCTACTTTTATCTATTAACAGCCATGAAGCTTTTGGAATTGACAAGTGAGCTGCAGGATGTGCATATTTATGCACAATGTTGAAGGTTTCACAGTTACTCAGTTGCAATAGAAAAAAATATCATTCAGAGCACTGAGTTTTTTTAAATGTCAGATCAACTTGAAGGATTCACAAGGAAGGCAGTGAGCAAGAATCCTTCTGATAAAATGTAGATGAATCTACAGGCAGCCAATGTGCTGGTCAAAGAAATTGTCTTGGGGGTGGGGGCAGACAATAGAAGCCTGTTGAAAAAGAAGCATCTCATTGCACAAAACTAGCGAGCAGGGGTCAAAATGGCATGGTTGTGCAGTGAGGTAATTAACAGCTGGAGTTACAAAAACATGCTCAAAATACAGAAAGAGTAGTTGGGAGGAAAAAAAATAATCCTAGCAGATCTTCAATATAAAAATATTATGTAGACGGTAGTTAACAATGATTAAAAGCATACCTCAGGATGGATAACAGAGGAGGCTTTGCCAATACCAGGGGTGGTAAACATCTGAAGTAATGAGTATATCAGATCCTTCATTTGGTTGTTGCACATTTCATATGCATGTCAAAATAACATACCGTACCCCACAGAGTCACACGATTCTACATATGAAATAACAACAAAGATGGAGGCAGTTATGCAGGAAATTAGGGGAGAAGCTCATTTATATGAGCTGAATATGCTGATAAGTCATCCTATGTATATTACCTCTCTCTGTGTAAATTCCATATTTAAGATATCACATATGTAAATAGATTTCACACCACCTTCTGTGTGTATAAGTCCTGAGTCTGTGTCTCTACAGGGCTCTGTTTCCTTGTGTCTACACGTTTCCCAAATCAGTATGTCCAACCCGAAAGGATCATTTACAAAATTAGCCTACAATTCTGCTATTATTTCCTTCAGTGCGAAACATTTGTCTTATCCAACAATTTTCATTTAAGCTTCTACCTTCCACCACTTTTCTTTTGTTTCTTTGTTCATTCATTTCTACACAAAAACAGAGAGCATGAAGCCCTACACTGATCTGGAAATTAGTCATGGCTCTAGAGATGGTTACATTAGCAAGACAAGCAATTGCAATTGAACATGGTAAGTGTCTCACAAAACAATGTAGCTGCTAACCAAGGGCACAGGGTAGCTACCATACCAGTCTGAGGAGACTGGCAGATGTCTGAAATCTGGAGGATAGATGGTGTGGTAGTTTGAATATAATTGCCCCCCATAATCTCATAGGCAGTGGCAATATTAGGAGATGTGGCTTTGTTGGAGTGGGTATGGCCTTGTTAGAAGAAGTGTGTTGAATGTTCAGGTCAGTAATTTTGTACTGCCCAGTGTCTCAATCAACTTCCTATTGCCTGCAAGATCTAGGACTCTCAGCCACTACTCCAGCACCACATCTGCCTGCATGCCACCACACTCCCTGTCTTGATAATAGTGGGCTGAACCTCTGAAACTGTAAGCAAGCCACCCCAGTTAAATGTTTTCTTTATAAGAGTTGCCATTGTCATGGTATCTCTTCGCAGCAACAGAAACCCAAACTAAGACAGTAATTGGTACCAGGGATTGGAGTATTATTGTGATAGGCCTGACCATGTGTTTGTTTGGAGGACTTTGGACTTTGGTGCTTTGGTTTTAGAAAGCAGTGGAATGCTTTAAGCACTGCTTAATGGCCATACCAGTAGAAGCGTGGAAGACAGAGGTGCTAAGAGTTATTTGAACTATGGGGGGCTCACTCAAGAGGTTTCAGAAGAGAAGAATTTTAGTATATTACCTAGATATCATTCTTGTGTTATTTTGGTGAAGAAAGTGACTATTTTTTGCCCTTGTCTGAAGAGTCTACCTGAGGCTAAAGTGAAGAGTTTTGGATTAATTCCATTGACAGAAGAAATCTCAAAACAGCCTAGTATAAACTGTCATACAGCCACTAGTTTTCATGCTTATAAAGCTTTATAAAGAGAAGGAGCGGCCGGGCGGTGGTGGCGCACGCCTTTAATCCCAGCACTCGGGAGGCAGAGCCAGGCGGATCTCTGTGAGTTCGAGGCCAGCCTGGGCTACCAAGTGAGTTCCAGGAAAAGGCGCAAAGCTACACAGAGAAACCCTGTCTCGAAAAACCAAAAAAAAAAAAAAAAGAGAAGGAGCAAGCTGAGAAGGGTAAAGTACAAAATGTAAATTTTGAGGAGAAAAAGAGCACCAGGAATTGGAAAGGAGCTAAATTCTGTGTTCGAGGAGATAAATGGATTAAGAAATTGAATAAAGGGAATGGTGACCTCAGGGCAAGATCCCACCCAGCTAAGTTTCCAACTTGTGGAAAGAAACTTAAAGAAAAGTTTAGAGCTAGTTGTGGTGGCACAAACTGGTGGGGTTTGCTAAAGGAGGCAGAGGCTGGCGGATCTCTGAGTTTGAGGCCAGCTTGGTCTACAGAGCAAGTTTCAGGACAGCCAAGCTTAGGCAGTGAAGGACAGAAAGCTGGTGAAGATGTAATTGAACAAGGGAGGCATGTTCCAGCCCCAGTGAGCAACAGAACTTGGCAACTTTGGCCACGTGGTTCTGGAGTTGAGGATAGAAGAAAGGGGCTATAGAATTTGCCCCAAGATTAAGGAAAGCTGATGAGGCCAGGCATGTAACAGGGGTGTCCCTGAATGGAGGCCCAGAAGAGAGAGCATTGCGTGAAGCTGTGAAGTTGAAGCCTAGATTGCCAACTTAAGATGTTAGAGATGCCAGAGTCATGGGATACCTGCCGAGGGGAGCTGCTAGCAGGGAGTGGAACCAGCCCATGAGAAAGTAGTGTGTTTCAGTCAACAAAGCTGAACAGAATTGGAAATCTAAAGAGAATTTTCACATCAGACACAGAGATGCAGAGTTTAGAGTTTTCCCAGCTGGTTTTCAGTCTTGCTTTGGTCCAGCATTTCCTCACTCTGCTCCCTTCCCTATGTTTTGGAATGGTGATATATATCCTGTTCCATTATATGTTGGAAGTATGTGATCTGCTTTTTTATTTTGATTTTATAGGGGATTACAGTTAAGAGATTGTATGAATCTCAGAAGGGACTTTGAACTTTGGATTTTTAAACATTGTTGAGACTGTGATAAACTATGGGGACTTCTGAAATTGGACTAAATGCATTTTGTATTATGTAGCATGAATCTTAAAAGGTCTTATTAATAAAACAAACCAGGTATTGGGTGAATGCTGAAAGATCAGAGAAGCAGAACAAGCCACAGCTTCCTCACCTTGCCAATTCCTCGGCTGATCCTGTTTCCTCAGGCTGGAAGCCTCTGAGTCCTCATCCAGAATGAATCTCAGCTGAACTACTGCTAAAAGTCTAAAAGCTTAACCAGTCTCTAGTTCCTGGTCCTCACACCTTATATACCTTTCTGCTTTCTGCCATCACTTCCTGGTATTAAAGGTGTGAGTCACCATGCCTGGCTGTTTCCAGTGTGGCTTTGAACTCACAGAGACCCAGATGGATCTCTGCCTCCAGAATACTAGGATTAAAGGTGTGTATGCCACTGTTTTCTGGCCTCTGTATCTAGTGGCTGTTCTGTTCTCTGACCCCAGCTAAGTTTATTAGGGTGCACAATATATTGGAGAACACAATATCACCACAGTATTACAATATTTTTACAAGCTTATGGGGGCCAGGGAGTGAAATGTGGTAGTTTGAATGTAACTAACCCCCATAATCTCATAGGGAGTGACACTATTAGGAGGTATGGCTTTGTTAGAGTGGGTATGGCCTTGCTGGAGGAAGTGTGTCACTGTGGAGGCAGGCTTTGAGGTTTCCTATTCTCAGGATACTGCCCAGTGTCTCAGTCAACTTCCTGTTGCCTGCAAGATGTAGGCCTCTCAGCCACTGTCTGCCTGCACACCACCATGTTCCCACCATGATAATGAACTGAACCTCTAACACTGTAATCAAGCCACCCCAGTTAAATGTTTCCTTTCAAGAGTTGCCATGGTCTCTGTGCAGCCTTGGTGCAGGGAGGAGAGGCTTGGACCTGCCGCAACTGAATGTACCAGGCTCTGCTGACTCCCCATGGGAGACCTTGCCTTGAAGGAGGCGGGAAAGGGGAGTGGGGGGTTGGGGGAGAATGCTGGGGGGAGGGAGGAGAGAGGACAGGGGAATCTGTGGTTGGTATGTAAAATGAATAGGAAATCTCTTAATTAAAAAAATAAATAAAAAAAATTAGAAAACATAAAAAAAAGAGTTGCTGTGGTCATGGTGTCTCTCCACAGCAATAAAAATCCTAACTAAGACAGATAATGTCTTAGTTACTTTTCCATTTTCCTTTTTAAAAATAAATGTATTTTTATTTTTTTTTATTAAAATACATCCCAACCACAATTTCCCCTTCCTTCTCTCCTCCCAGTCCCTCCCCAGCCCCACTCCCTCTGTTCTCACCCCCCCAATCCACTCCTCCTCTGTTTCTGTTTAGAAAATGTCAGGTCTCCAATGAGTATCAACAAAACATAGCATATATCAAGTTGCAGTAAGACTAGGCACGTCCCCGTGTATTAATGCTGGGCAAGGTAACCCAGTATGAGGAGTAGTGTCCCAAAGGCCTGTAAAAAAGTCAGAGACAGTCCCTGTTCCCACTGTTAGGAGTCCCATAAGAGAACAAGTCACACAACTGTAACATATCTGCAGAGTACCTAGGTCAGTCTCATTCAGACTCCCTGGTTGTCGGTTCTGTCTCTGTGAGCCCCTATGAGATCAGATTAGTTGATTCTATGAGTTTTCTTATGGTGTCCTTGACCCCTCTGGCTCCTACAATTCTTCCTTCCTATCTTCTGCCGGTTTCCCCAAGCTCTGCCTAATGTTTGGCTGTGGGTCTGTGTCTGTTTCCATCAGTTCTGGATGAAGCCTCTCTGATGACAATCTATGAGTATAGCAGAACATTGCTAGGCATCATTACATTGACATATTTTTTCCTCTAGTCCTGTTTGGCTCTATCCTAGGTCCCTGGGTCATCCAGCCTATGGGTCCTGGTGCTCCAGGCAGTGTCAGGGATGGGCTTACTCTTATTTTCAATTACTAAAAAACATACTCTGGCAAACGTGACTTAATAGAGAAAGAAGGTTTTTGTTTTTGTTTTGTTTTGTTTTAAGCTTAGAGTTACAGGTTACAGTTTAACATGGTGGGGAAGTCAAGGCATCAGAAGTTTGAATCAGCTGGCTATAGTACATCTGCAGAAGAATAGATAAGTGAATGCATGAATACTAATGTTCAGCACAACTTCTCCACTCTTATATAGCCCAAGGTCCCTTGCCTAGGGAATGGTGCCACCCATAATGGGCTGGTTCTCCCACCTCAAGCCATAATCAAGATAATCCCCCCCCAGGAATGCTCAGAGGCCCATTTCTTAGGTGATTCTGTCAAAGTTGACAATTAACTAGCCATAATAAGTGGGAACCAAGCAGGCAAGTAACAGCATTCAGAGGAAAGGCCTATGGCTTCAGAGGAAGGAAAGGTCATAACGGAGATTTGTGCCTGAACAGATGCAGAGAATGAAGTCGAGTGGGCATGAATCAGCTCAGGGAACTGAGTTCCACAATCCTGGCCAGAAGCATTGGTGACCCACACATGGGAGTCTGGACAGGAGATTAAAGGAGGCCACTGTACTGGTGAGATGTAGTAGGCAAAAGCAATAAGAGCTAGTTTATGCTTAGAAGCTCGGTGGTCCAGAGAGGGAGCCAGGATACAGGAGTGAATAGGTAGCTTCATGATCCACTGACATGGGCTTGAGGAGAGGTGGCTTTGGCCAAGCCAATAGTAAGTCCAGCTGTGGGATGGTTGAGTTTGGTATCTTGATGGTGGTGCATGATAAGGCTCAAGACAGACTTGAGAGTGGATAGCTGGGGTGGAGGCAAAGGTCACTGAAAATGAAAAGATCAAGAGACTGAGGGCCAAGGGTTTTTAATTAGTCATCTTGGGTACTAGCCTCAGCCGGGGTGCTGTCAGGAAGACTGTGAGCCAGGCACTGAAGTCATTACTGACGAAGAAGTGACTCAGAAGACAGCGGTGGGAAGCAGCAGGAGAGGGCTTTATCAGCTGAAGGGGAAAGAGCCATTGCCTCAGGGCAGCAGGGAGGACAGAGCCATTCCCAGCTGCCACAGCTCTGAGAGATTTGCTTCGAAGCAATCCTTAGGAAGGAAACAGCAGAACTCACAAGGGGCAGCGGGGAGGGGGAGGGGTGGGGGTGGATCATGTCTTCCCCAGAAAACCTATCTGGAGGAAGTCTATTCCCAGGGCATGCTGCTCTAAGAGGTCTGTTAATTCTCAGAACACCGCGAGGCAGTGTCTCATAGCTTGCCCCCATACCTTTCTGCCGTGGCCATGGGGACCAATTCCACCACCTGCTTTCTCATTGTCTTGTTTCAGCACTGAACTAGTCACAATCTCCTCCCACTGCCCACCTCAACGCCATAAACCTCCCGTATTCCTAATGACCATCTCTAATATCTACCAGTTGATGGCTCTTTCCACTGATCACATACTTCCTACAGCATCTGCCTGTTCTCCATTAAGGCCTGCCTGTTAAGCAGCTGTATGGCAATCTCTTGAAGGACAGAGGATCCAGTTTCTACTTGTCAGTTTCTAGCCCATCCCTTCCCTATACGGGTAGGTGCAACATGAGTATTTAGGATGCTATTAATTAAATAGTTATCTATTTTTCTATTTGGCAGGGGCAAAATTCAGGTTTATGTATGCCTATTACAGAGTGGAAACTAGCAGATAGGACACAGAGTTCAAACTCTGAAAAGCAAAAGCATGAGATAGAAGATGCTGACATTTCCTCTGGATTTGTGTAGAAACTGCTTTGCATTTGTTTCAGACGCCTATGAACTGAAATTGTGAGTGGCAATCTAAGTGCTCTTCCAATACACCCAGAAACCAGAATTGAAAATTTGACCAAGAGCGACTGCTTAAGATGGGAAAATGGGGAAAGAATGGCTCTTGAGATGTTTTTACAGCGAAGCAACAAAAATAAGTGAAGATAAGTGAGAGCAAACATCAAGTGTGAACACCTATTGGACCCAAGTCCCAGCGGTCACTGATAGGCAAGGCTATACGACTCGCTGCCCATCAATAGATAACAGAATAAACACTATCAGTGTTCTGAAAACCTGAGGAGACAGATGAGAGTTGTACAGCAGCCCAAGAGCCCCCTTAGGAAGGCTGCACTTCTTCAGGGCCATCTGCCTCTGTTTCTTTCCCATTCTTCCCTAGTCTTTACATGGAACTGTTTTTCTTTTCCTATTATGATGGTTATCTTTTCATTTGTTTCTTTATTTTGTTTTGTTTGAGACAGGGTTTCTCTGTGTAACAGCTCTGGCTGTCCTGGAACTCTCTTTGTAGACCAGGCTGGCCTCAAACTCACAGAGGTCCACCTGCCTCTGCCTCCTGAGTACTGGGATTAAAGGCATAAGCCACCACTGCCCGGCTATGATGGCTTTTTCTAATACGCTCTTAACATAAACCTTGGTCAGAACAATTGAAGTTAAGAATTATGATAAATTATTTTTCCCTTTGAGCATTATAGCAATTTTTAAAATATGTTATACAGCTGGAGATGTTCAGAGGCTTTCTGATTTTTTAGATAGTCATAAAGACAGTGAGGCCTATGTTTTGAGTAATGGAACACCAGGGTCTGAGGCCCCCAGCTACAGTTGGTTGCAGCCTTTGGAACTGCAAGGGGGGCTTGTGTCAGGTATCTGTAACCTCTTCTCCTCAGGGCTCCTTGCTCAGCACCGCCTTCCTGGAGTAGGGGATCTGATTGATGCCATTTGATCCACTTCACAAATGCGTGGACACAGACTCGTTCCTGGAGGAAAGTGATAGGTGTATCTGCGCTTAGGCAAAGGGAATAGAAATACTAATTCTGGAGTTATTGAGATCCCACCAAAAATCAGCCCTCTGTAGGAAGAAGTGTGGATGAATGGAAAGCTTAGAGCTTTGACTCAGCCAATGGGGCTGGAAGCCTGGCTTCATTCCACTTCTTCATGCTACTTCAGACGTTTCACTGTATCGCTCTGATGCACCACCAGTGTCCGCCCCATCAAGCTGCAACGGGAATTAAATAAGTTGGAAGGAACACCCCATAAATGCTGGTTATAAAAATGCCATAGAGAACACAAGATTGGTGGTTAGTTTTGTGTCCGCTTAACACAAGCCGGAGACATTTGGAAGGAAGCATCTCAGCTGAGAAAGTCCCTCCAGCAGATTGGCCTGTGGGACATTTTCTTGGTTGCTGATGGATATAGGAGGGCCCAGCTCATTTTGTATGGTACCACCCCTGGGCTGTTGGTCCTGGACGGTGTAAGAAAGCAGGCTGAGCAAGCCACGAGGAGCAAGTCAGTAAACAGCACCCCTCCACTGTCTCTATGTCAGTTCCTGTGCCAGCTTCCTGCTCTGAGTTCCTTGTTCTGGCGTCCCTCAGTGATGGACTTATTTAAGCTGTAAGTGAAATAAACCCTTTCCTTCCCAAGTTGCTCAGGTCCTAGTGTTTTATTACAGCACTTCAAACCCTAACTGATCACAAGGTTACAGTGATGCCCCAAACCCCTTTGTTTCTTTGGATGTGGAGCTAGACTTCTGCGGTTCAAATTCTCTCTCTCGTCTATCAGCTGTGTGACCTTTGACGAGTTTCTTAATCCCCCTGTGCCTTGGCTTTATCACATGTAAAAAAAAAAGAGACTGACAATTTCTATAATTAGTGGATTGTGGTGACCAGATGAGCTCATACATGTAAAGCAGCCAGTGCCTGGGCCAAGTTAAAGGGTGTGGGAGTATGCGTTGGTGTTACTATTAAAAGACACGCAGCACAGGGCATTTAAGAATTCTAGTCTTTGAGGACCCTTCCAATTGTGTAAGTAAGACTGGGTTTATAGTAAAAGTCTCTGCTGACATGTATGTCTTCTCCACCAGACTGAGAATTCCTAAAGAGCAGGATAATTGTTTTATTCATCTTTCCCCAGCATAGCTTCTTATTAGCATGCCTCCCATTAACCAGGCTCCAGACATTGTACTGGGAATATTATAGGAATGTAGTCATACTGGTCAATGCAGGCAAAGGGGTGAACCAGGTTAAGGGTGAGAGAAGAGCCTCAGGGCATCACCCAACAAAATAAACAATGTGAACTACCTCCATTGCTGTCCAGGGAGAGTGGGGGCCATAGTTCACCTTCACAGAGGAACGTGTAATCTCTCTGTTATCGTTACTGTGTGGTTTTGTGTACATGCTGGCGTGAGTTGTTTTTCCGTACATGAAAAATGGTGAAAAGAGAATTTAGAGGAAGTTGCCAAACATGTATCTGTAGGCTATAATTTTGACCATTTGGTATAGTTCTTCATATTTTTAAGTCACATCAAACTAAGCTTTTTGAAATGAAGAACAACATCTTACTTCTCTTTTTAACACCCTCAGTCCCTGATACCTGTCACATTGCACAGAAAGCCATTAGTCATTTATGAGGGGTGTTGGATGTCTCATTCGCCTCTTCCCACTCCTGTCCCAATACACAGTTTGTCTAAATGTCTCTTCGGCTCACCGCCAACCGCATGAGCTTCATAGAAATGTCCCTAGGTACAATCCTCCCCGACATTGTTCTTCACACTTCCACCCCTCTGTTTGTCTTACATAGGAAAAAAAAAAAAAAGAACTCCACTAAGGAAATGGAATTCTAGGACTCCAAATGCCTGGAGCTCTTCAGAACCTGCAGTCCAGTTTTTTGTTTGTTTGTTTGTTTGTTTGTTTGTTTGTTTTTGTTTTTGTTTTGAAGTCCAGCAGTTCTGTCTGCTTTCTCTCACTGGATGGTCTCTGATTCTCCACGAACATGTAGCAATTCAGAAAATATTCCACAGTCCCCTCAGTTAAGGCCATGCTCCTGGACACCACACTCCCCTCAGAAACTGAATGCTGGACAGAGATGGAAAAGTCCTTGGAGATGTGAGGGATTGGTTTATATGAGAGAAATGCTCAGTGCTCTAATCTGATGGCTTCAGTGACAAGTTTGCTTCTTTAGAAACTTGACCAAACAGAGTGTGAGGACAAAATAAAAAGACACCCATGTGTTAAGCTCCACTGAATAATGACCAGCTAGGTGAAAAGGTAAGATAACCACCCATTCGCAGGATTTCTATCCTCATGACCAAGAAGGCTGATGACAGCATCAAGCATTGAAATGCCTCTTAAAGTGGGATATAAATAATAATAATGATAGTGAGGAGGAGGAGGAGGAGGAGGAGGAAGAGAAGCACCCTGGCTGTTTTTAGGAAACAGGATAGGAACATTTATTAAAAGAGATGATGTCAAAACCTGTGAGATGCAAACTCCATCTTAGAAAATACCAAGATGATGCCATCTTTTTCAGGATCTTCTAATTAAGACAGATTCAGTGATTGATGTCAGCATTGTGGACAGCAACATAGCAAAGAGTATGTATTGAGAAATTTATACTAAGTAATTCACAGAAAAGCATCTCACTTGATCCTCATGTCGTTCTATCACAGATGAGAAACTAGACTTAAAATAACCTATCCTGCAGCCAGTATTATCTAGCTGTATGTGACAGAGACAAGAGTCGAGCATAGATCAATCTATGCACAAGATCTCTGCTCTACCTTCTCCTCTACTATAATATTCTTGGCTCACTGAAATAGACTGTCTCTACACATTTCTTTTGTTGCCTTCAGAATGTCTAAGTTGGGATTAGAAAAGACTTGTAGACAGGCAGAAAGAAAGGATACTTGAAAGATTTCCACTTCATTAGCTGAAGGCATGAGTCTAGTGCACACTGTATTATTCACCCACTGCATGAACTTAGGCCGATACCCTGACACCCTGCATCTCAATTGCCACAACGCACAAATGAGAGTGAATCCACCTCTGGATGTCAGTGGAGTGCTGTGATAATCAAATGAACTATATTATAATTCGCTAAACAGAAGAGTTCATTGTTTATGCAAAGAATTTTTTTGTAAAATCCTCTCCTTTGAAAATTAGAGGCCAGTGGTAGGCAACTGGGAACTGGATATATATATCAAACTTGTGAAAAGTTTCTTCTGTGAAAAGTATTCCTCTGTGAAAAGAGACCTGCATTCCTTTCTCCAATTGCTGCAGAACTTAAGGCAATTGCAGCTGATTCTCCAACAAGACCCACCCTTCCTTGGAAGAAAGACCAAGATGTCTAAAAGCTAGCCCCACTGCTCCATTTTCAGTAATAAATAAATAAATTCCTTGACAACAATTCTGCTTATCCTACAAGAACACTGGAAAACTCTTCTAGGAGAGCATTTCATAAACTGCCAAGAGCTGTGCAGAGAGCATCACTCTGAACCAGAGGGCTCCATGCTGGAGGCATGCATCCTCAGAAAATGTCACTCTGTGTATTTGGCCACGATCTAAAGGAGATGCTGGGAAGAGGGGTGGATCAGGCTCCAAAAGTGGGCCAATAGAAACTAGTTATAACTGATCTGAACTCAGGAAGGCTTTAGAAGTGAAATAAGCCACTTTCCTTTTGACCAGGAGCTTCCATTTTGATTATAACCAGGTCGTCTCCTAGTCCTGCCCCACTCCATTCGGCCTTGCCTGCCCCTGGCCCCAGAACAAAGTACCAGAATATGAACATAGATGCCAGCTCAAGGGACTCTGCACAGACAAGACAGAAGAGAACACAACCAAGAGCATTTCCTCCCATTCTGGAATTCCTGAGATTAGAGCCCAAGATTTAACAACAGATAGAGGCTCTGAGGATGATGAGAAAACCACTGAACAGCCCAGCCTGACTTTTTTCTTTTTGTTTTTTTGAGACAGAGTTTCTCTGTGTGGCCTTGACTGTAGACTAGGCTGTCCTCAAATTCAGAGATCCACCTGCCTTTGTCTCCCAAGTGCTGGGATTAAAGGCGTCCACCACCACTCCCAGCTACCTGAGTGTTTCTTGATGTTTGATCGCTGACAAATGAGAAATCAGATAGGAAAAGAGATGTGTGATGCAAAAATGTGTTCCATCTCCCAGTTGCTAAGATACCCCCCAGCTAAATTAGTATTTATCAGAATCTTCTGGTTTCTCATCCAAATACTAGCACCCCAGATCTGCTTGGTCAGCATCTTGGACTGGGGCATAGCAGCCAGTACATTTACCATTCTCTGGGGTTTTTAAGATGGCTGCACCAGTGACCACATTTTTGCAAGGTCCTACCCATAATCCTCTCTTCCTAGAAGTAGAACTGTCCAAGATGAACTCTCCATGTTGAAATGACAGCTCTACCTTTAGCTTTTTTTTTTGTTACCTTTCTTCACATACATTATATTCAGCTTTAATAAATTGTTTTTGATAACCACTGGTATATCAGAATGAACAATAGATTTGGATTCCAGGTGGCCTGAGTTTAACTCCTAACCCTGCCACTTACCAGCTGTGAGACACTGGGTAAACCATCAACTCCCCTATGTCATTTCCTCATGAAGAGATAATCCTGCTTACCCAAGCCATTTCAAAGACCCAGTGACATGATGCTTTAGGAGCCCTGGGTCTTTCTGCAGTGCCCAGCTCTGTCGTCAGCTCGGAGCCTGCCTGCCTACCTGAAAATCCACCAAATCCATCAGAGTTCTGAGCACAGTTTCATTTCTGCCCCTGTGTGACTTGGATTTCTCCTATGGGCCAAACTCACGACAATCCTGGGCCATGACAGGACTTCGTTCTTGAGGAGGCATCTGGTCTGAATGACTTCTGGACTCCAGTATAACTGATGTTATCCGTCTACCCAGCCTCACTTACTGTCGCCTGACTTGATTGATAGTGGAGCCATTTGAGGAAGGCTGCAAGGCTTAAGGCTGTGTTCTGGCCAGTGAAGGAAGCAGTTTTTAGCACAGGCCTTTCTCCCTTTCCTCCCCTTCCCTTCTGGCCTTTACCAGGCAGTGCCTGACTCCTTGCAGCATCTCCAGATGAAATGCACAGGTAAGGCTCCTTAGAGAGTGCTAGCGCACAAAACAGTCCACAGCCAAGGCTGCTGATCTTCATGGCTGAGCTCCATGCTTTTTTCCAAGCTGTCCTTCCCCCCTCCCCCCTCCACCGTCACCATAGCAACCCAGTGGTGTAAAAAAGTAGAAGAGCTAAGGCATCTAAATATAGTCCAAGTTTCAACACTTCCAGCATGGCGCCTAAAACCTGGGAGGTAGACGCATCCAAATGGCAACTGCCCCCACCCCCAAAGAGAGGACTGTGGGAGGGGGCGGAGGTCAAGGGGCAAAAGAAGGGAAGGGGCAATCATTTGCTGAGCCCACTGCCTGGGCTTTCTCATTTAACTCTCACAGCCACCCAAGGTGGAAGTTATCTTCACATCACTGCTGAAGAGACAGTAAGCTCAAAGTGGATAGGAACGTGGCCAGGGTCACACACCCGTCCGCCATAGAGCTGCTGTTAACTCAAGTTTCTGTTATTCAGACTTTGCTCCCTCCCCCCGATACTGCATAGACAGGTGCAGGTGGGGACTTCTCCTGGAAGCGCTAGCTTTCAAAACAGATCTCATAAGCAATTTGAGTCCTGGGTGCAACTAAATTATTGGATGGTGCCAAATGAACTATAACTTCTGTTAAACTGATGCTTTTTGTCCTCGGGGGCTGAGAGTGGGGAGAAGGTGAGGGAGTAGTTTCCAGGGAACAGGATTCTGCACTCAGACCTGTGTACAATGGCATCACTGGGAGCCCTGACCCAGAGAATGCCCTCTGTGGTTCCTACTGTCATTCATTCCTTCATTCATTCACTCAACAAATCCTTTTATAAAGCATCTGACGTATGCTCTCACCTCAGGGGATAGAGACAATTAGTTCAAACAAACACAGTGCTTGTCCTCATAGACTTTAGGACAGCAGGGATGACAGGGATGACAGGTGACAATTGTATCATTGATCAATTCCGTGTAACTGGGACATGTAATGTAAGTACATACCAGAAGAATGTCACTTGTCGAATGGCACCGGTAGAAGGGAAATACAGAAGTCCGCCAGGGGAGGGGTAAAGTGAGGTGCACTTTCAGGGTAAGCAGAGACTCCTAGGAGCTTAGCCTCAGCCGTGAGCCCACATGGCCAGTGCATGCTCCAGTCCATCCCCTACCTGTATCTTTACGAGATCATGAAGCCACATAAGTGAGGCTTTGCAAAACCAGAAAGTAGACTCACATGAGATCTGGCAGGAAAGAAATGTGCCCTACCACCCCTGGGCATCGTTATTGTAAAACTGAGTAGGTGTGTGAGGTTGCTTGTGTCCCCAAACTACCAAGAGGAGGTGAGCAAGCTGTAGTGTTGGCTGCTTCAGGTTCGCAAGAGCGGCCCTGAGAAGTGCCCGTGCCTATGACCTTCATAGGAATAGGAAGGAAGAGAGTTGGCATGGAAAATGTGCATTTCTGTGGATCTGGAGCTTTCCAAACTGCCTGGAAGGCAGCAAATGTGGGGGATACTCTATGAATGGGTTCCAATTAGATAATATCATGTGTGTGGAGCTCCTGAGTGCTTCAGAGAAAACGCTGTCTAAATACACAGTGCTCGAATCAAAGATAATGATACAGCGCTCTATTTATAGT
The DNA here is from genome assembly GCF_049852395.1 of Peromyscus maniculatus bairdii. Taxonomy (NCBI): domain Eukaryota; kingdom Metazoa; phylum Chordata; class Mammalia; order Rodentia; family Cricetidae; genus Peromyscus; species Peromyscus maniculatus. Next base: position 53,572,757 of record NC_134865.1, on the reverse strand, counting down.
GCTCCGTTACCTACCTGCCAGCTCCTTCCCGGGGATGGGGGAAAGATGAATGGGCAAGATGGAGGGAAAGGGCTTTGAAATCCTTGATTAAGAGCCCTCCAGGCAGATGTAGAGTTTAAAATGTATTATATTATTGTCACCACGGTTGTGCTTTCTTTTATCACCCCAGAATGTCATCTCCTTCCGTTTCAGGTGAATGAGTCTCTCTGGCTGTCCCATGCCCATAATTTCATCCAGGAAGGCAGCAAGCAGTACCCCATATGTCATATACACAAACATGTTGTTGTTGTTGTTGTTTCCTAAGCTGCCTCCTGTCAGTTGAATCTGGCCTCTCTGTAAATCCAGGCTTTCCCAAGCTCATTTTATTTCTTCCAATAGGAAACGAATATGTAAATGCCCTGCTTACAAGGAGTGTTGACTGCAAACCTTCTGCACACGGTGGACAGATTGGAGCTGTGGAAATGAGAGGAAGGGGCCACTGGGTCTAAAAGGGGACAGACTCTCCCAGCCCAACACCTCTCCTCACCCAGGGAAGAGCTGGGGAGAATTCACTGAAGTTGGGGCATGGTGGCAAAGGCACTTGAGAACTTGGAAATGGCACCAACAAATCACATTCTGGGTGTGGGCAGGTGTTGACAAGCCCTGATCACTCTTGGAGAACTTCTCCCTATCCAAGCCAACAGCCCCAGGAATACAAATGGATCTCTTTGGCTCCCTCCCACTGTGGAGATGAAACAGGAGCCCCTGAGCCTGTCGATCTATAATGGGATGTGAATATGCAGATGAGCCATTGCTGCAGTCAACTTAGAAAAGAAAGAGAGCCGAGCTAAGCAATAGGGAAGGTTACTCTGTGGCACCAGGACAATAAGTGAAGAGAAAGGTCGGTCCCCATTCACTAAGACAGGTCCCCATTCATAGGCAGGAGTATGACAAGACATAACCCGTTATCTGCGATTCCTCATCACGCCATTCATGGAGTTGAAAAGGTACCGTGCCTGGCCCTAAACCAACACTGTTAGACTGTCAGCTTTGTCATCCTCTTGGGAGTCCATCCTGGGAACCAGAGAAAGGACTGCATCAGTTATAGCTTAAACAGAAAATCATCAAATTAGTATTTCTGACTCCGTATTCTTGGCCAGTTACTTGCTACAAACTTTCCTCGTATTATCTCCTGTGGTCCTCTCAAAGACCCCGTGAGGTAAGTCTTACAACTATGTCCTCCTTCAGATGAGGAAATGGAGGCTCACAGGGTTCCACAAATCAGTCAAAAGGCTAAGACTTGTAAGCACTGTAAATGGATAGCTCTGATGCTAAGGCTGGGGCTCTTCACCATTGAATGATGGAGAAAATCTTTATCCCCATGGTGTCAGTCATGAGAAGAAGCAGTGGGAAAAAGCTGAGATGTAGAACTATGGTCAATAATAAGTAAATGAAGTGGCCAGCAGAGTGAGCACAAGGCAACTCTTTTTGCACATGGTTTAAAGGTTACAGAAAGAGGTCTAGACTGTTAGGGAAGGGATGGGGGAAGCATTAAAGCCATCTATTCATAGAGGTAGCTTCATGACGGTGCTTCTCAATGGAGTAGTGTGTACAAGGATGAAATGAGAAACACAGCAAGGGTTCTTCTGCATCTCTGACTGTAGTCTCATGCTAAGCACTAAGCATGGGCTCTGTGCTGTAATGCCCTGGACTCAGCTTCTGGCTCCACCACTACGGCTATTCACCAATCATCTGTTCAATAAATATAAACTGCCCATGAGCTGGAGTGTGTATCAGGTGTTGGTAAAAGAGACAGACAGGGTTTCTGCTTTTAATGGCCTTAGTATTCTGGTAACGGAGCCAGGTAAGCAGGCGAATAGGATGAAGGTGAGACAGGCTGATGTGGAAAGGTGGTAGAGGATCAGGTAGAGAAGACAAAGAAGTAACATAAACCTTTTTAGAGAACCTGGTTCTGAGAATGTCTGGGGAAGTGACAGTCCAGAAAAGGGAAACTGTTACTGCCCATGTCCCGAGGCAGGAATTGGGTTTGTGCTTTTGAGGTAAGAGAAGGCGGGTATGCTGGGACAAAGTCAACAGAGGGAGACTAGCAGACGGTGTTCTGTGAAACAAGCCAGGTGAGCTGTGCAGCTCCTGGGCATGTGTCCACAAATGCACATCCTCAGGGCCAGTGCAGACCTGCTGCAATAGGAACTCTGGGAATGGAGCCCAGCACACTGTGCTTCCTCAAGCCTTCCAAAGCTTCTGTTGTCTTGGAGCTTCTCAGCTAGACCGCACAGGTTCAATGGTTTGTTTTACTTTTAAGGTTTATTTTTGTTTTCCCTGGTTCTTTTTAAGATTTGTTTATGTGTGTGTGTGTGTGTGTGTGTGTGTGTGTGTGTGTGTGTGTGTGTGAGAGAGAGAGAGAGAGAGAGAGAGAGAGAGAGAGAGAGAGAGAATGCCCCAAGTCTGCAGGTGCCCTCAGAGCCCAAAGCAGGTATGAGATCTCTTGAACTGGAGTTACAGACAGTTGTGTGCCACCTGACGCGGATGCTCAGGCATCTTCATGAGCAACAGACACTCTCAACAGCTGCCCTCTCTCCATCCCCATTCAGTTTCAATTTTATTCCAAGTGTGGCAGGGTCTGATGCATGGAACCTAAGTTTAAAAAAAAAAAAAAGTGGCACATTGGGACTTCCCTCTCTTTTAAATCTAGAATTATCTGTTCTTTATTCCTGGGGCCAACTTTTGTATGAACACTGTCATCACTTGGAGCTCTCTGGTATCACAGTCCTTCTCATATGTATCAAAACTCATTCTGAACAGCAAGTTCTGGGTTGCAGAAGAGGACTTATTTTTGGACCTTTCTTTAAATCTTTGGCCGGCAGTTCAACAACACACAAATAATAAAGATTTTCTCTTACAAGCTACAGAGAGTCTCTGGCTGATGAAAGAACAGACTGTATTAGAACATCAGGAATGGGAGCAAAGAGTGAGCCCAGGGACTGCTGAGAGTGACAGTGTCTGAGGTGACAGTGATTAGAGGGAGTGGTGTTACCAAGAGGAGGTCCCAGCAGAAGGGACCCACAGCCCAACAGGGCCGGGAGGCAGATGCCAGGACCATAGAAAACTAGCAGCCATCTGCCTAGAGCACAATTCAAAGACTGTTTCCTCACCATCTTCTCTATCCATCCCACCCTCTAACCATGCTCTCTCTACTGTAAGAGCCTGGGCCTGTGGAATGCTTCAGGCTGGTTCATGGCAGGGGGGTTCTTGCAGAGGGAAGGCGAGAAAACAGAGTCAGTGGAGAGCAGGAGCAGTTGTGGACTTGCAAGCAGTCAGACTGGGAAAGCAGTCCCTGAGGGTGAGTGTGGAACCCTGCACAACACATGGGCACATGTGCACATGCACACACACATGCATACACACACACATACACACATATTGAGAGACATGCTCACACACAAATACCCACACAGGTGCACACGCACACATGCACACACTTATGCACACACAAACACACATACACACCCCAGACACACATGAACATACACATACACACATGCGCACATTCACAAGCACAAACACATATGCACATACATATGCATACACACACACACACACACACACACACACACACACACACACACCTGCACACATACATACTTTTATGTTTGGATGAGATCTGCAATTACAAAAAGCAAGGGTTCTGGGGTTTTGCTCCTGATGCTGCCCATCAACACCCCAGAGAGGAGCCTCTTGCTTTCCCTGGGTAAGAGTAGGTGGTTTGGGAGGACCCACACGAAAGAAGTAGCGGAAACTCGGCAGCTTTCCTCATCCACGATTCTTCCTGTTGTGCCACCAGGCACCAAGCAGCACAAGAATGCAGTGACATGCTAAGAGGAGAGTGAGGCCGCCGAGGAGAGTCATGCAGATGCAGCTCAGGAACCTGTCTTCATCTGAAATTTGACATTTTGTTCAGGATGGGTTTTCCCCCCACTAGTTCTGATTTTTTTTTTTTTAATTGCAGTATTAAGACGTGATTTAGCTTGAGCGCTGAGGTTTCTGGTGTTCCCTTACACTGCGCACCCAAGGCTCCTCAGCTCGTGTGAAGGTATTATGACGGTCTCTGGCTCCCTGCATTTGTGAAAAGCACATTTTGGGGTTCTATTCTTCAAGAAGTTAAGCTTGTTAAGCTTGCCCCAAGGGCAGCAGGCTCTGTGGAACCAGGCGTCACGTGGTATTGCAACCCTGCTTCAGTTTGGTCCGTGTCTGGTTCAGTGAAAAAAACATCCCTAGCGCTGGCGGATCCCCCATGTAGCTGAGTCTCTAGCTGAAGTAGTTTCTCTGTCTAACCCGGGAACAGTAATCTTTCCTAGATTTGCTATTCGACAGCATCTCTAGAAATTACTCGCCTGAAAATGAGAGGTTTGCAGATGCTCACGTGGACGAGAGAGTAAAGGCTGAGGTGCAGAGCTTCGACTGGGCTCGACACAGGCTCTTTGGAGCCGGCAGCTGTCTCTTCCGAATTATTAGAAGGTTTGCCCCCGGGTCTGAAGTTTTATGTCTATACAATAAAAAATGCTTTCCAGCTTGGATCAAACTCATCCTTGAAAATGAGATCCCAGGCGGAGAAAGAGAGCCAGAAAGAGACCCAACATCTCTAAAGCCATGAATCAGATAACCAGCCATTTTCTGTCTACAGTGCCGGGAGCAGACACACTGTTAAATAAATTATTTTATAGATTATTCCCCTTGCCTCTCCAAGAAGGGGATTTATCAATTTCAGGGCATAGCAAGCATCTATTCCTAGATCACTGCTGCTTTCTCACTTCTCTTCTTGACGTGGAAGGAGGGAAATGGAGCTGTGAATCTTCCTGTCTCCCCCCAACACTCCCTGGGGCTGATTCGGGGCAAATGTGGGGCTCCAACAGGCCTGTAAATACAGAGCTGACACTTGGTTATATTCATTGTTATAGAGATGGAGAATTGTGTTCTGGGAATTTGAGAGTAACCGGGCATGACCCTTGCAGAGATCACTTTCCAGAAGGCCCAATTCCCTCTTGGGGTGGCCCTCTGATGTATCATTCACTCACTCAACTAACAAATGCTGCTCCTGCCCCTTTGGTCTAAGAGAACTCAACAGTCAGAAAGAAATGAAGCTCAGAGGCTCGCTCGGATTGGGTGTCCTCCATGCAAAGCAATGCTGTGAGAGGCCAGCCAGGCCTGGGAAATGTTTTCCTAATCCCTCTTGGGTTTTTGGGAGAGCTCCCAGGAGGTTCATCTCCAAGAGACACAGCCAGGTCCCAAGCTGGGAATGCCACATATTCTGGCACCTCTTAGCAGAAGGCTAGTAGAAAAGGCAGGTGCTGGCCTTGTAGCCTCCGATAGCATCGCTGGCCCTCCAAGAAGCTGATGAGGATAGCCTGTGTCCTCCATTCAGAAGCAGCCACTGAGCTGGAAGGAAAAACTGGCATCACAGAATGAAGCATCTGAATTAATGGCTTCCATGTTAGTTGTGGACAGCATCTTCCCCAGAGTGGACAAATGGAGGTTTAATAAGCTGAAGATCTCAGTGGGGTGGCACTGGTCTCCCAGATATTGTGTCCCTCAGAATCCTTGGGCATGCCATCACAGTAATCTTCAAAGTAATTTTTTGTCCTTTGTCACATTTTTTTTTTATAGCTGAAAGACATGAGACTCCAGGTGTGGCAGCAACCAGACACCCCAGACATTACTCTACAAGGTCTTTCTGGGGGTCTCTTGTGTGGTGGGTGTGTACTAGGCAGGGACTGAAGCCTCAGATAAGACAGGTTCAGTCCCTGCTCTCACAGAGTTTCCACTCAAGAGGGACCAACAGGAAACAGTAACCAACAGGCTGACTTCAAGCCGTGAACATCACACCACTGTGTGAAGGAACCGAATGCAATCTGTGGTAGGAGGGGAATTCTAGGGGCTAAGCTGGCTATGGAAGGCTTCTCCAAGGAGGCAAAGTGGACAAGGAAATCCAACAGATGGGGATAAGTCCAGGTGTAGGTAAAGAGCATCCCAGACAAGGAACATGAGGAAGTCTACCCTGAGTGGGAAATAACCTGACCTGAGAAACTGAAAGAACAGTGCCTGGGAGCAGAGCAAGGGGACCTTGTGATGAGTGAGATGTGAAGTTCAGTACAGCTGGAGATGCTCCTCTAGGACACGGGAATATGCTTATTCCAACTGCTGGGGATATGGCAGCATCTGAACTTTGTGTTTGAGTCAGAGTCTCACTGGGCAGCCAAGGTTAGCCTATAATTACGTAGGCCAGCCTGGTCTCAAACTTGCAATCCTCCTTCTGTCTCTGGAGTGCTTGGATTACAAGTGTGCTCCACCATGTCTGGCTACCCTGCCTTTTAAATCTGTCACTCTGGCTACAATGTGGGAAAGAGATGGAAGAGAGAAGCAGAGCCCAGGACAGGAGAGTCTCTTCAGAGGCTGCAACAGTCCAAGCGAGAGGCTGTGGTGTCCTGATCTTGGTAGCAGAAGGAAGGGTGGTGGTCAGGGAGTTTGGAGCAGGAGGTGGGTGGAGAGGAGAGAAGACAGAAGACAGAACGAAGATGGGAGAGGGGTGAATCCAGGTTCAGGACCTGAGCCAAGCGGTAGATGATTGTGCCACTGACTGAAGCTGAGGGAACAAGTTTGCAAGAACTCGAGGCCCAGCTGGTGGCTTCTAGTTAATGTTCTGTGGTCTCATTTGTGTGTGGGACGGAAATAAAAACGTTGTCAGTTTTGGGGAGCTGTGAGGGGATTTCTCCAGCCTCCAGGCAGGGTAACACCTTCAGTGAGAACAGATGTGATGTCTTTCCCACAAATGAGCTCAGTGGGGGAACCCCACACCCTGCCTCCTTCACTCATCCCACCCTCCAGCTGGTTTTTTTTTCCCTGCCAGCTCGCTCTGTTTCCTCCTTCTGCTGCTCAACACCTGTCCTCCTTCCTCTTGTCTTCTACTACGATGTCCATGGAGTCTCTTTTCCTGTTTATCTGTTCACTAAAAATCAAAACGAACACAAGCCACGTTGTGTAACATGTTCTATCCAGCCCCAAGCTTGTCACTGATGATGGCAGAGGCCAGATTTTGAGAGAATATGGGCCTCTCTCTGTAGCCTCCTAGCACTCCAAGGCCCTGTAATAATCCATTTAGGGATCTATTATCCTGGTTTATCCAGCCCTTTCTTGACCTGACTTCTATTTGCAGTAAGTACTATTTATTGATTCCACCTTATTTTCTGACTTAATGACTAGAGATGAAAAGATCCCCTTGTATGTGACTCTCAAACTGGAATTGTTGTTATGCTTAATACTAATGCCTTCTATTTGTTAAACCCTCAGCAGAAAACATACTTCCCTCCGTGTGCTTCCTTATTGTTTGAGGGACACTACAGAGCAAACTCTGCTGTGCCATTTTGCACTTGAGACTTCACACTTGAAACATGTTACATCTTGAGGACTTTATCAGGTCGCCCAGGGCTACCCAGATGGTGAGGGTGAGAGAGATTTCAAGCCAGGCTATCAGTCCCTGGAAGAAGGAAAGTCACAGTGCTATGGTCTTCACAGGCTGTGAGGGCATCGCTTCCCATGGTAACTACCTGGGGTTTCATGGACTGCAATCGGTATAGAGGTCATCAAGGTTTAGAGTGTCATTTCATAAGCAATTAGTGACATGGTCTAGGGCAGGATCAGCAGCTGTTATGCTCACTTCAGGAGGGACGGACCCAGTAAGTAAGGTTAGTACAGGAATCGTAGACACCAAAGCAAACTTATGGTTGACTTGGGGAGGCTTCAGAGAATAAAGAGTTTATGATAAGTAAGACTAGAAAGATAGTGTGCTTCATTGAAAAAGAAGGAAGAGTGGAGCAGAAGACCTCTGTCTGCTCTGCAAAGGCCAATCCTAGAGGCATGTGTGGAAGGGGACTTCTGATGGGAGCTGCAGGGTCCTGTAGAGCTCTGCATGCCTATGCTGCAGAGAGATGCAGTTCTAGGCCACAATTGCAGCAATGACCCATACCCTCCAGTGGAGGTGATATATGCAGGCTGGGTCTGGTCCTGAAATATCCCATCATAAGTGACAGCTTGGCAGCATAGGCTTACCTCTCTTTTTAAAGCAACTGCAGGGAGGAGTAGCAGTGGGGTGGGTAGGTAGCACAGAAGAGTTACCTACACATTCACTCTACAAACTAACACTTTTTCATACCCAAAGCTATGTGGCATATTGGGGTTGGTGTTGGCCAAAGGACCACGGTAGAACTCAGCTCCAGAGTTATGTAGCCTCCCCTCCCCACACTGCAGCCTCTCATCTGTAGACAGCATCTCCTGGTCACTGTAAAATAGAAAATGTGTGACGCAAACCAAGCAGTTCTCCCTGTGATGTCCACCGCCACACAAAAGGGAGAGAGCGTCTACTATTCTGGGCAGGATTCCCACAGGCCTATTTGTCCCTCTCTTTCTGTTCTTTCTATAAAATAAGCACTTTCAATCATCATCTGCTGTTCCAGAAGAAAAAAAATTCTTCCTTGTTCCAAAAGCAAAGAGATAAAGAAGAATAAACCTTATGGGAAGACCCATGAGTGCAATCTTCTCATGTATGCAGTAGCCTTTCATCAGTCTTCAGAGAGACTATGGGGAATAGAGAGAGAGGAGAAGATGAGACAGTCAGGGCTGTGAGGACTGGATGCTGGCAAGCATGATAGATGTATCTCGGAAAATGTCACGGTGAAACTCACTACTAGATACAATGCATAGGCATTAATGGTTTTAAATTTTAAGTGTGGGAACCAGGCAGTCTCTGTTACCTATGAAAAACCACTGTCTGAAAATACTTAAGGGGAAACTCCAGAAATAAACCATTCATAAATTTTAAATAGCTTTTATTATAGGGTATTGTGAGTATTTTTGTTTTGGTTTAGTTTTTTGAGATGGGGAATTGGTTTTGTAGTCCAGATTGCCTCAAACTTTCTATATGGTCCATGCTGGCTCCAAACTCACTGTGATCCTCCTTCCTCAGCCTCTGAGTGTTTGGGTTACAAATGTTTACCACACCCAACTGGTAATGTTATAATTCTTCTATTTTATCATTAGTTGTTAATCTCATATTATGCCTAATTTATAAGCTAAACTGCATCATAGATATTTCCAGGTAGCACTATGAGGTTCAGTACGATCCATGGTTTCATATATTCACTGGGGTCCTGAAATATATTCCTAATGGATAAAGGGGGTAGTGCAAAATACATGATATTATGTAAACTTTATTTGTCTTGTCTGTATATTGGTTAAATTATTTGTCCAAGATCACATAGCATTTCTGGCATTGGAACTTGGAGCCTTTGGCTATAAAGCCCGAGCTTTCTCCAGTCTTCTAGTATGGTTATAACATACAGCCACATGAAGCCCAAGAGAACTCACTGAGGCTGGAGAAGGGCCAGGAGAGCCACCTTCTTCCATGCCCTTGAGGAACTAGGGCCAACTTGAACCTTTCTGGGTCTCTTTCTCTCTCCTTCTCTTCCTGTTTCTTCTCCAGCTGCCTTGCCCCAATTCTGCCCCTTTGCTTATGATACTTTATTTTTCCATCTACAGCAAAACAATTCACATCAAGGTAATTGATGATGAGACGTATGAGAAAAACAAGAATTACTTCATTGAGATGATGGGCCCCCGCATGGTGGATATGAGTGTTCAGAAAGGTGTAGTACCCTGTCCTCCACACTAACAGTAACAGTCTTCTTTCCTTCCTTTCTTCCTCTCTCCAATCCATTTCCTTCTCTTCCTCTTGCCTCCTACCTTCCTATTTCCTTCCTCTCTTGCCCTTTTCACATCTTCTACTCTCTCTGTCCTAACACCTGCCAACCTGTCACATGGTATCCACAGAGAGGCCTTCAAAGACAAACAGCAATTTTTCTGGGGTAGCAAAATGAACATGGGTGAGTAAAAGAGAGAGGGAGAGAGAGAGAGAAGGAGGGAGAGAGAGAGAGCACTCTGTAAATATGATAAATGAGGCTCTCTGTGATGTGGTATGGGGGCAAGAAGGACAGATAGGTTCACAGACAGGAGGAATTATGACAAACAGACTCTCAGCACAGATTTCCACAAGTAAAATTATTCTCAAGGCTGAGTTTATGTCCCTGGAGGTTGAGAACCAATATATTTGGACCACACTTTGTCCCACTCCCCCAGAGAGCCCTTTGGGGCCATCTTATCTGCCACGTCTCTGCCATCAAAGCTTATTTCACTCCCTGACCTTGACTGAGCTTGAAGTCCAGGTTTCCATCAAAGACCTTCCTACCATATCCTACTCTTCCTATTAAGGGGAGCTAGATGTGGGGGCAGAGGGAATATTAGGAGAGAAGTCTGGCCTAAGGGGAAGCTTTCCCTCCAAGCCCATGAGACGATTCAGGGTGGACAGAGCTGTGCTATCCATCCCAATGACCTTGTACAGCTCTGGCCTCCAAGAGGAAGCCAGACTATCCTTCCTAGGATAAGTTGTGTTGTTCTGGAGCTGCTGGATTAGGGGGTCAGTATTCCCTGACCAAGCCATCTTCAAGGCTCTCTAAGCCAGGCTCATTTCAGTCTCCTGCAAGAGTCCCTGTGGTAGCAAAGCAGGCTCCCATCTTATAGACAGAAGACCTACAAATGCTCAATGATTTTGTCCACACAACAAGGTAGGAAAAAAATCTTAAGTAAAACACACATACACACACACACACACACACACACACACACACACACACACACACACACTGCTTGTGCTTTATTGGTATCAAATTGAAGCATATCTTCAGAATGTCAAAGGAACATCAGAGGATCTGAGGACATTTAAACTGTCATTTATTCTCTTTTCCCAGAATCACTGGGAATTGGGTCCCAGTGTCTTCCCCACCACAAATAATCCTCAGAAGAATGATAGTTCCAGCTAGCTCTCTAACCAGATCTGCTACCCACCACTGTTGTTCTATGAAGTTCCAGGAGAAGCCAAACGTGAAAATCCAGGTCCCTGCTGCAACCACATGACCATGTGACTGAATGAGGTCCGTGACCACATGACCGAATGAGGCTCAAGTGAATACTTGGAATGGAGTATCTTTAAAAAAAAACTTACTTTTATTTATAACTGACACTCCACTGTGTTGATACCCAGAAACAGACAACAATCACTACAACCTTGTGTTCTGAATTCAGGGCAATCAGCATCTAGAAGGTCAGTCTTGGGGCACAGCATTCCTCTATGACAGGGATGTCAATAGTGTGGGTTTCCTGCATCATACTGAACACCCCTAAAGGATAAAGAATGAGAAAGTTAATAGAACACTTCCTCCCTTTCTCCCTACCCCCATTTTCTCCCCCTCTCTCTAGTCTCCATCTTCATAAATACTTTTAAATTTTTCCTAATGAGGCAAAAGAAGGGATGGCAGATGCCTTGTTCATTGTGGAAGGATTCTGGGTCATTTCCATTAGGCAGGTCATTTACTTGAAGCCAAAAGGAATGCTACTGTTACCATGTGACACCAACGGAATGTGCTGCCTGCCTGACTTACTTCCTACTAACCAGGATCTACTGACAGGATCTAAAGTGACTCCTCCCCACCATGATCCCAATCTTCCTCCCTTCCTCCCTTCCTTCTTCTTGGCTGCCTTTGCCCACTGGTCCTTGTCCTCCTGGTTCCCTTTCTCTCTCACCTATAAGAACAACTGTGACCAAGGAGACAAGAAAGGCTAAGAGCATTTTTTAATAAGACAGCACAATCCACCATAGTCCTGTCTAAGGCCACCAAGGCAGGACGGGGCTGCATGTGCCAAGAGTGATGGGGATGGTTATTAAAGGCTGTGTTCCAGGTGAACCACAAAACTGCCCACCTAGTCGACACTCTCTCTCTTGTTGTCCCTACAGGAAAACCATAAGGGTTAAAATAGTAGATGAGGAGGAATACGAAAGGCAAGAGAATTTCTTCATTGCCCTTGGTGAACCGAAATGGATGGAACGTGGAATATCAGGTGTGAGATTCTTTAAAGTCAAAACAACAACCAAGCAAAGGCAAAGAAAAAAGAGAGAAATTTAAACAAACAAGGAAACAATACAAAAGAAAAAAATGACTCTATTTTTGCCCCCCACCTTTTGTCCCCTTCTCCTCCTTCTCCTATTGACAGAAATTTTTATTCTTTTCCCTCCTGTATTCTCACTCCCACCCTGTTTCGGTGTCATCTCTGCCTTCTTAGCCATAGTTTATTTCCATATTCCTCCTTCCCCACCTTCTGGGCAATACTGCAGCCTCAACTCCTCGTTGCCCTGATGAGTTATTTCTGTGTTGTGCTCTAATTCCCCAGTTATCCAATTGTTGCTGTCCCCTGCACTCTCCCTATTCTCTGCCCCCATACGATAGCTTGTCAATGTGAAAACTCCTTGGTGGGTGGGGAGGAGAAGAAAAAGAAAGGAATGTGATGTATTGCATGCTTGTGCCCCTTCCTTACCACCTCTCGATCGAGCTGGGATTGGCAATGGTGGGGGGTCCTGGAGGAAGGGTGGGACCCGTGCTGCCATAATGCTTTGACCATTTTCTGCTGCACTCCTCAACCTCTATTGAATGCTTGGCAGGCTGTTCACTTGCAGAGTGGCCCACAGGCCTCTCTGCTCTTCCCGGAGGTAAGTGCATTATCTGGCTATTCTCAGTTGGGTAGACCATGGCATGGGGAGGTATACCAGTTGGCCATGGTCTCCGAGCGCTCTCTGGGAGAGAGCTGGCTTTCTGAAGTAGCCCTGCAACATGGAATCCCAAGCTCTCCTTTCTCCCTTTGACATCTCATCACTCCATCCTACCTTTCTTCATAGACTAAAGTAAGGTGCCTTATGTGGGCTACTTTGGAATAATGAAAATGGAAAATGGAAAATTTGTAAGGGAAAGTAAGTCATTGTAGGTTCAACTGTTCCCTGAAGGCCCTAGAAAAGAATGGATTTTGGGTAAGTCCAGAATATTTATTTGTGATTATCAAAGAAAGGAATTCTAAATGGAGTAGTGGTTTGGATCACTGAGACACTAAAGATAGTCAGTGGACAGCTCATGGATACCTGCCTTTGCTTAGCATCTGCAAGTGAAGACAATGCTCAGACCCCAAGGAACTTCTCATCTCTGACTAGAGAAGTAGACTCTCTCCTCATTTTCTCAGGATATAAAGCTCAACATCCCAGCCAATGGCTCATCTTTAAGAGACTGACACTGGCATTGTTGCAACCAAGGAAAACAGAAGGGATGCTTTCTTTACTTAATGAAAATGATCAGACGCCACCACTTTGAAAATGTTGGAGGAATAAGTATGGGAATGTGAAAACATCTGTTCATCTAGGAGGGGTGACCATTTTCTTCGGTGGTTTCACATTCAACTGACAGATCGAAGAGAGCAAGGTCAACAGCGGCACTATCAAAGCACTCCTACAGGTCTTCTCCTCAAATGTGATGGTCAATTATCATCATCTACCGGAACTGTCTGCAGAACTCACCAGTTCTGTGCCAGCACTGGTTTGGACACATCTAGCATTCAAGGGGCAAAGCAAGCTCAATCTTCCATTGCCTACTGAGTAAGGTATTCCCACCACCCTGACCACCAGAGAGTGCCAGAAGAAAGAGAATTTCATTCCATTGCCTCCTACACTATCCCAGCCTCTCTTCCAGCTCCCACTTTCCAGAATATCCTCAGAAACTGTCTCAGCACCTGCCCTACCTCATTCCCATAACATCCCCTTTGTGCACTGACCGCACACCTTTACAACTGGCTGGACACAAAAGATACTCAAGACCTGTGTAAAACCGTTTCACCAAGGGGAAAAGGAAAGCAGCTCCCTGGATGGAACAGGGCATCTGAAAGGAAGGCAGAGGCTCCAGGCAGGAGGAAGAGATTAGAAACCCACCCACATCTTTATTTCACCATTAAAACCAACTATTTTCTGCCTCCCTTTGAGTCCCCTACTGAACAGGAGCACAAAAAGTGTCCTAAGTTATAGACCTGGCTGAATGCAAACACTTGTGGCTGCCCCCCTTTCAAGGTTGCCTTTGGCACTAAATTATTTAACCAAGAAGATTCCAGAAAAAAAAAAACTTGTGAAGCCTAGGCCTGGGGAAGGTAAGGAGACAAGGATTTCAGAAAACTATTTGTGTGATATGCCCCCAGATTTTCCCAAAGACCAAGGTGCCAAGATGGAAGTTGTCAGTAAGAAATATGTGGGTTTCCCAGCCTCCTGCCCTATGGTCTCGGCCCTAGACTCTGGGGAATTAATTTTTAGTTTCTTCAGTTCTTCCCTGATATTGGCATCAGATCATGGGGTGAAAGGTTATAAAACCCAATTGTCTAGATCCAGAGTCAAATGAAAATCCATTCTGATTTGCAGGGTGCCCTACTGTTTTCAGAGTGAGAGTCAGCACAGTGGAAATTGCTTTTCATTATCACCACTGTCTAGGAGAGACTTAGGCATTCAGACGGGCATCATCTCTTGCATGGTCAAAATGACAATAGAATTTTAAAAAAAGATGACTGGACTTGAAATAGGAGACTCTATTCTGAGCAAATACAACAGCCTTCAGAGGTGATATTAAAAGTTCTGCATGATCTGTGGTAGAGGGGAGAAGAGCATGAGAGGAAACATAATTGCTCTGGTGTGGAGTAAGCCGCAGAGTGTGAAAGTGGACTTCTGTGAGCAAGGATGAGCTGCTTCATCAGGGCTATTGGGTCAGTGCTTGACCATAGGAAGTCTCCCGTGGGGCCTGTTTCTTTCTCTTCTTTCTACATCCAGGGACACACTTTGTCAAGTGCTCTCAACCCAAAAGTTCCCTTCAGTATCTTCTTTCCTAATTCTCTCAGGGGTATCTGAGCAGGGATAAATAACTCTCACCTGATTCTGAGGTTCAATAACCAGGAAAGCAAGGAAAACACCCTGGTAGTAACAAGTCACTCAACATTGACCTCCGTGGATCTCACAGATGCATCCGGTACTCCTTAGTAAGAAACCTCAGATTCATGAAGAAAAGAAGCAGAGAATGTATGACTTGCTTGGCTGGGTCACTGATGTTTTGGGATCTTCAGCCTCCATCTGAATTCTAGTGCCTGAAGTGTTCTTCCTGCAGACCCATGGAAGGAACAAAATAAACTACCTACCTTGCTGCCCATGTCAATGTAATGAGAATATCCACCAGCCAACTAATTACCTTCATGGTGTAAATGGAAACAGCTAGAAATAATCAACTGTTGCTCAGCTACTTACACACCATGTCGGTTCTGAGTCCACCATATCTTCAGTGGCTGTGAATGTAGAGTGATGGGTCTCAGGCATGAGCTGCATTTCCTGAGGCACTGAAAAAAAAACAATTTGCAGATATCTCAGTATGAACCCACATACTCTCTTTCCTTGTCAGTCTCTACAAGGAATAGGTAGCAAAATGTTTCCAGTTCCAATAAGAGTCAAGGAGCGAGAGGTATACAATTACACACACAATCAGGATGAAAATGTGATGTGAAATTCACAGGGATTCCTTTTTAATTTGTGCATTTTAAAGCCCAGGAAAGTTTAGCATCGACTAAACTCTTATTCTATGTGATGAGTCTCTCATTCATTGGGAGAATCTGTCACATTACCTTTGAGACGAGAAAGTTTAGCATGAGGAAAAAAGAAGTTAGAGGCGTCCTGTGTTGTATATGTTCTTTGTCTCATAGACTCTGTCCCGCAGTCCATGCAGAGACCTTGCTTTTATCATCTCCCATTCTCATACAAGTTTTGATCTGACAGAGTCCCTCTGTTCCAGAGTACCTGAAATCCAGAGTTCACCTACCCTTTCTGAACAAAAAGACTATCAATTGCCAAAATAGTAAACAACAAGCCTTTATTGAACATTACTAAGTGCAGGGACAAGACTAGACAGGGTATACGAAATAGGAGTCCATGACTCTGACCTCCAAGATATATAGCTATAAATCATTCAGGGACCACAGTCTAGAGGATGCATCTTTTCCTTCTAGCATTCTTTTAGGGAAAATCAAAGCACTGACCATAACGGTAGCTGAGATATCATTTGTGACTGTGAAAACCTTATGGGCACTGGGAGGCAGAGCATGATCTGATTGCAAGGCTAGGCCTGGGAATGATAGACGGGAATACCATCCCACTCTTGCATACTGCTCTCTGGAGCTCACCTTCAAGCCCTACACTCTTCTTGCCCTCAACAGGCCAGCTACTCTGGCAGGGTTGCAAACCACACACATGTTCATGATCACTAGACAGAATCCCAGTGATCACCGAAGTGTCTCTTTCACCCACTTGGCCCCCTCATCCTCACGCCTCCATCTTCAGCACCCAGGTTTTCAGGGAAGGTGTGGGGGCAACTTCCTTGCAGCTGCTCAGCAGGCGTTTCAGCTTCTCACACTTCTTGCTGCTGCTCTTGCTGCGCATGCTCAAATGCTGCTGTTTGCATGTGTTCTTGACCTCTCACTTACTAAGCCCACTGCTTCCTTGTGCTGCCAGGAACCACAAAGCCTGGGGACACTTTCAAGATGGGACCTTAATGTTCTTTCCTTTTCTTTCTCCCTCTTCCCTGTTATTCATTTGCAAACAGCGCTCCTGTTATCTCCAGGTAAGAGGCGTCTGTCTTTTCCCTCTTTTCTATTCTCACCAGTGCCATTACTTGGTTTAAGATCAATGTCCATTATGTCACTTCACAGGAACTACAGGGTCAAGATAACCTGACAGTCTCCCAATGACTGAGAGACTCCTCACATAAAGTAATTGTGCGGAAGTAGATAATTCCTCAAGCATCGTTTTTTCATCGGTGAACATGGGAAAATGCATAGTTAGTCGTTAAAATAAAACTTACCGAGAAGACAGTAGGTCATAGACTTCCCTGCATCTCGGCTCATCTGCCTTTTATGTTGTGGGAGAGGAGGTGGTCAGAGTTAGGACCAGAATCTCTGATAGGATTGACATTGAACTCAAAAGGAAAGGCTGACCCCAGGGACCCAGGGAGAAATAACCAAGAGCTGCTGAGAACAGGAAAGGCAGTTGGTTTAAAAAAAAAAATTACAGACTTTTACTGATGCTGGAGAATTTCTAACTCATCACAGATGAGATCTTAATTGCTAGATTTGGACTCATTTGTCATTTATCTTTAAAGTTACATATGCTCCAAACAGTGAAACTATGTGTGGAATCAGGGCTCTAGATAAGAAAGACATTTATAGATTTTACATTGGCGAGATTCTCTTTCAGAATTTAGATCCTATGTAGGACGTGGACCCACTTTGGAAGTGTGCCGGCATGAGTGGAAGCGTGCCGGCATGAGTGGAAGCCCTTCACAAATAGCATCCAACCCCAGGATGGGAAAGGAAAGCAGCCCTCCACATCTGACAGCACCGTACTCGATTGCAGATGGAGTGGGCTCCACAGACAGTTTCAATGTGTTTTAAAAGGACATCTTCCATTTCGTCTGTTCTTTAAACACACACCCACACAAAATAAGGCCATTTAAGAGACAAAAGATCTTACAGAGTGCACTGGTGTTCCAAGTCACCTACAGGCCACCTCTTGGGCTTAAGAAGAGGCAGTAGGTGGTGGAGTAAGATCATTTGCCTCTTTTGAGCCTTAAGCAAAAAGTGCACAGAGTTCATATGTTTTACTTTTGTGCAAACATCACTACAGCCTCTTTCTTCATCTTCTCATTTGTTTTTATGCCAGCAGGAAAAGGGCCAGCTCCAGCCCTATGCTCTGCATTCTCCTCCTGGGGTGTTGGTCTTTCTTTTCTCCTCTGCTCGTACTACCCCACACGAATATGTTCAGGCTTCTCTGTTCCAGTTCTTGCCTTCACTACCTAACACACATATGTGGTTTAAGTTTCATTATACTTTTAACAAGATTTCAAACACCAGTAGAAATATAAAATACAGAGGGAATGTCCCATACCTATCTGTAAACCTCTGATTTAGGAAACCTGGGTTAGGTTTTAAATCTACCAGAAATCTCAAGTTTTGATTTTGATCTTCCTGAGAGGACAGGACAACGTCATGAACAGTGCCTGGCGGTGAGAGTAGATGTGTTCATCCCAGGCTATTCCACCAAGTTCAAGGGCCTTAGAGTGAGAGCCCTGGACACACCACTGCTTCTTTGTGGGGACGTCTGCAGAGCATTCACAGTCTATCTTTGTAGCCTGGGAAGCTCCTCATTCTTCCAATATTTGTCCAATCTTCCATCTTATTTATATTCAACCTCCTTCCCCACCTCTCTCCCTTTCTAGTCCTAGAAATGAGAGTTTGTTTAGTCAGCCTGCCTGTCAAGATCACCTCTCCTTTATTCTTTTCACTTGAAATTCTGAGGAGCAATCAGAATCATTATCATTTGTCTTTTAAGTTTGGGGCTTGAAGAAATTAACTTAACTTGAACTTAAAGTTATGACCATTATATAAAAATTAGACAATGGGTAGGATAGGTGCCAAGACACTAAGTCAGGGTTTATAGAAAGGTATGTGGGTCAGTGAACAGAAATATACAGAGTGCTTCTGTGGGACTGCAGGTGAGTTGGCAATAGGGGGTTGGTTATTTGTCAAAGGGAATTTTGCAAAAGGCTAGATAGAAAAAGTGACTGTCACCACAGGGGTGGACAGGTCAGTAGGTGGATCAATAATATGCCAGATGGATATAGTGCTAGATTGATAGCTAGACAAGGGGTGAGACAGGTACACTTATGTGTCACTGGAGAGCTTATTATATTGGTATAAAGTTCTTGTGGCACATGTAGAGTGTGACATGAGGGAACTGGGGAGGGAGGAGCAGAATAACACTGTCACTGCTGAGACAAGCCATGTTATATGATGCCAAAGCCAGAGTGAAGAGGAAAAAGCTCCTCGTTCTTTAAGGAGTCTGTCTTTTCTAAGAGCTTTTCCCCCAGACTGCCTTGCAGTTCAGTTTCCAGAGCCGTTGTCCTTGTAAATACCCCCAGCACATTCAGACTCCCAGAGTTGCCTTCAGAATAAATTCATCAGAGACCCATATAAAATGAAGTGAGGCTGCTAGAAGATACCATCCAGCTTGGATATATATATGAACAGGGAATAATATATATATGAACAGGGAATAATTATATATATATATATATATATATATATATATATATATATATATATATATATGAACGGGAAATAATTGAGTGCTCAGCCACAAACAAGGCATGTATAGCACCCCTCTAAGTCTCAGAGGACATTGTGGAAGAGGAGCAGGAAGAAAGCAAGAGCCGGAGGACGTGAAGAGGGGCTACCGAATGTCATCTCCTTGACACAGTGCAGCCAGTTTAATCATGAACTCAATGCAACTGCACTCACCTACACGGAGCCTGCACAAGAATGGACCTGTCAACAGCCAACCACAGAAGGGAAAAGCACTCGAGAGGACCCTCCCAACCTTCAACCCCAGTGACCATGATAGATTCTTGGAAGTAGGGAGCCACTGACATCAACTGAGTAACCACTGGTGAGCCCACAAGCCTGCTAGAGAGTTCCAAACCCACCCTTATGCAGATGGCCCAGGTTAAACTCACTGGGTCTCAAAATAAAACTTAAATGTGTGACGATGGAAAGGGGACTTGTAAGGTTGGGAGAGGCTTGACAGGGATGATAGAGAAGGAGGGAAGGGGTCCAGAGCAATCAGAGTGCGTTACCTGTGAGAGAAAATGTCAGAGCACAAATGTAACGGCCAAAAAAGACCTAGATCTTCACAAACCAGCAGAGCTACGATGGTGCAGCACCAGGGACAGCTCCCAGGCATTGTGGGGAGCCCCTGCTCATTCGTTGGTTGTAGAAACTCTGAGTCCAACAGCAAGCTCAGACACTGGAGCCTGCCCCCCATCACCTGTCCTCATCCAGGTTAACTAAGGAAACGTTTATATACATAAGTCTCTCTACTTAATAAAACCCGTCCTTACACCGTAGCCTTTTCTAGGAGTTGCTTTCATCAAAACCCCAAGAACCCAAGTTTTCTGCCTCTCGCTTCACTAATTCCTCCGCTACAGAAATAAAAAAAAAGACTTCCTTGGCCTCTGACCCATTTTGTCCTTGGGATTATCCAAGGACGAGAGGATTCCCATGGGAGATTGACTGTGTTTGCAATGGAAGCAATTAAGGAGCTGAATAAAAGAACTAATTGCATGTGAGAGTGCCGACTTGGATGGGGAGATGTGTAAATGAGCTCTGAAAGAAACAGGCTGCCAAGAGCGATTTTCTAATCAAAGGGGAATAAAAAGATTCAATCTCTATTTCACTCTAATCCAGAAAACATGTCTTCATGGTGAAGTGGCTGGAGGATGGACTTACCAGCTGAAGTGGAAAAAACTGTTTAACTGTTCAGCATGAGAAGGGACCATTGGTAAAAGATGCAAGATGCAAGCAAAAGACTCAGAGAACGCTTACAAAGAAAATAAAGGGAGAACTTTGATTTATTTTTGCTTTGAATGTTTTTTTTTAATTCTAGAAGAAATGATCCTGCCCTGTATAGAAATCCTGGGAGGTCTGTCATCAGAACATCATGAAGTTTCTTGGAAATTGTCCAAGTTTCTCCTAGTGAAGATGCCATTCGCCTGTGCAAAATGGAGATATCTCTGCAAATATCTCCCTTTCTCTTTCATAGATGGGGCAGTGCCAACAATGTTGAAAAAAAAAGATGCTAATGGGGGCAGTAGGCAGTGCATTTGGACCCATGCATCTTCCAGAACTCTTACATGAAGCAGTGGACAACCGGTTCCAGCATCTCAAAATAGTTAAAGACCATGATACTTGCCTTTTCTTCCCAGCTCTGCAGACACTCTCCAAATGGCTTGGGAGCTTCATTTGGTACCATTCACTGGGAATTCTTTGGGTCAGACTCCCTACTTGGGAATAAAACAAAAGGAGAAATGCTCATCTCGGGCCTACTACAAGCATGTTCCAGGTCTGATCGCAGAGTGTTCAGCCCTCAGCAGAAAGGGAAATTAGGAATACCCAGTCCCTGTTCTCGAGAGGTCTTCGCTTTGCACCCACCGCCCATGTCCCTGAGCTATGACGTCCTGGAAGGTGGAAAGGGCGCTAAAGCCAATCTGATTTTTCTTTTGTTGCAGAGGTGACAGACAGGAAGCTGACTGTGGAGGAAGAGGAGGCCAAGAGAATAGCAGAGATGGGAAAGCCAGTATTGGGTGAACACCCCAAACTAGAGGTCATCATTGAAGAGTCCTATGAGTTCAAGGTCAGACCATCAGTGAGGTGTAATGAAATAATAGCTAACTAAGGTGGGGAACTGAAAAATATGAGGCTGTTTCTAATTTCACCACTGAGGATGTGAACTAGAAACTGAACAAATCACTCATCCACCCCAGGTCTCAGTTTCCCCTTTTATACCATGTAACAGGTAGAGCTGGTTATTTGTATGCTAGGGATACAATAGGAAAACACTATATAAAATATGAAGTAAGTAGGGGAGGGAACCTTGGTGTGTCACCACAACTATATGTTTTAAAGACACTAAAACTGCAGGACAAGATCTACTGACATCTTACATTTCAAGCCAGGTGGAGTGGGCCAAGCCTTTAAGCCCAGGCACGTGTGAGGCTGAAGCTGGTATATCTCTGTGAGTTCAAGGCCAGCCTGGTCTATATAGAGAACTCCATGACAACCAGAGCTACATAATAAAGAGACCCTGTCTCAAAAAGACCACAAAAAAAAAACCCTCTACAGTTACATTCCTCTGGACAGCCAGTGTCAGAATTCACAACCAAAGGAAAGGGAACTAGGGGGATCGCCCAAGAAGATATCATCCAAGGACAACTCATGAAACATTTTTAGAATTCCTGCAGTTCAGGAGAGGCCTCATTGGTTTTGAGAATTCTAACCTCATGATTCCAAGTTTTTCTCTCCATGACAGAGTACAGTGGATAAGCTAATCAAGAAGACAAACCTGGCGTTGGTTGTGGGGACCCATTCCTGGAGGGACCAGTTCATGGAAGCCATCACTGTCAGTGCAGGTAAGAGGGCCCTCAAGATGGTCTTCCTAAGAGTACAGACAACCCCCAAGAAAGAAGATCATGCCCCCCTTAGTGGCTAATCACTTTCAAGAACAGCTCTTCAGTGGGGTCTTCCCAGCTCTGGTCTGAGATGTTTACCTATTCCAACAGTTAACTAAAAGAGAGCCATGACATCTGGCTTCAAATCCTGATTCTGCTATGTGAACTAGTGCACATGTCCTCTCTATCTCCAATGTTTTCTGCCTTTCTCAGAAGTGCAAGTACAAAATACACACGCATGAAATTCTAGTTTCTATCATGCCTTATCTTCTCACTAGTTTGCATCTCCTTTCCTGTAAAATGGGAAACAATTCTGGTTTAGAGACTGGATGTTAAGAGTTAGCAAAATGCTTTGCATTGACCCACTGACAAATCTCCGCCCTGGATGATTTCTTTGACAGTTACAGGATGACCCCACCATACTGTCCCCAGCCTAGGCAGAAGTCCTGGATACCTGAGGGTGTGTTGGAATGAGGATAGACAGGGTCTCCCAACCGCCCCTGTCTTGTCTCTCAGCGACACTATAGTTCTCTTGAACTGACAGGCACTACTGGCCTTGTCTTTTTCCATGAGCTTTTGTTGTCATAGCAACCCACAGGGTCACATCCCTAAGGTCCCAGAGCCAGAGCAAAAGCTCAGCCAGGAAGAGAGGCTGGCTACTGCTGCTCTCCTGCCTTCACATCCATCCTGCTGTGTCCCTCCTGATGGCCTGACTGTGCCCCTCAAGAGACAACAAAAGCAATGTAGGCCACATAGTCTACCTCTCTTCTCAAAGGAGGGAACTGAAGTTCAAAAACCATAGGTAAAGTACCCCAGGCTAAGATTTCCTTCATTTAAAATTGGAATTAGAGCCCAGATTTCTGGCTTCTGTTCTTTCCAAAGCCAAAGCATTTAAAGTTACCCTTGAAGGGGCACAAGTACCTCTCAGCACATTCTCTCTGGGGCCACTGAAGGGGCACATGTACCCCCATATTTCCTAGCAAAGACTGTCAGAGACCATCCATGCTCTGTTCTGTGGGATAGCTGAGGAAGGGTACTGCCTCCATGATCTAGAACCACAGCCATCTCTCCGGGGATAGAATGCCAGGGATAGAATGGCAGATTTATGGTTGTCATTGCTGTAGACAGGTTAGAAAACTTGAGAGGAACCCCATCAGTACACGGCGAAGAGTGATCAAACACACAGCCAATTTTGTTTTCTTTCCCTAGAAAATCAAATACAACCTGCCCTGCCTCCTTCCTCCCTCCCCTTTGTCCTCCTGTTCTCCTACTCTGCCTCTTGACCTCATCCTCTCTTCTTTTTCTTTAGTCCACAGCTTGCTCAATTTCTCCCATGTTCACTTAGCACTCTGCATTTAAACTGACCAGTGACCACATGGCCAATTTGTTTCCCATTTCCCCAGTGTTTAACTGGTGCCCACACCCTGTTCCTCACTTGTTGTCCAGAGAGAGCTGAATCCCCATCCTGGCCCAGGATGCCTGCAATGTGGGTTGGATTTGACTTTTTCATGAATGAAGATCTGATCTCACTTCTCTGTCTCAAGCCTGTTTATCTTACCTCCAGCAGGGGATGAGGATGAGGATGAATCGGGAGAGGAGAGGCTGCCTTCCTGCTTTGACTATGTTATGCACTTCCTGACAGTCTTCTGGAAGGTGCTTTTTGCCTGTGTGCCCCCCACGGAGTACTGCCACGGCTGGGCCTGCTTTGTGGTCTCCATCCTCATCATCGGCATGCTCACCGCCATCATCGGGGACCTAGCCTCTCACTTCGGCTGCACAATTGGGCTCAAAGATTCAGTCACAGCTGTTGTATTTGTGGCATTCGGCACCTCTGTGCCAGGTGAGAGTGAGAGGTACTTAAGTTTGCAAAGAGGATATCCCCTGGTTCAAATGACCCCCACACTCTGCCTCATCTCAGATCTGAAGCAACAGGCACTGTGGGTGATAACCAGTTCACATGTTCAATCCCTGCCCTGCTCACCAAAACCTTACTAGACAGAAAAACTGAGTTCTACCAAGGATATGGTACTGACCAAGTAAGTGGCCCAATTTCTTAGCCTTTATATTGTATCAATAGGAGACAAGCAATGCAATTAAATGCATATAATGATGTTCTTCCATTTGCCTCTGGCAGCCTCTGAGAGATTAAATATTAGTCTGCTTATAAATGTCCCTATAGAAATGCCCACAATCCTTCTTGGCCTCCCCTGCTCCTGTGGTCATCTATGAGGGCAAAATGTCTCCTGTCAGAACAGGCATAAGAACCTTAGTCGAGATTTGTCCTTTTGTGTGAGGAATTACAGGCTCTTTATTTTCTTCTAAATATCCAAAGGCAAACAGCAGTAGGCATTCATTAATTCATTTAGTAGACTAATATTTACTGAGTTCCCGTGATGTCTGATACAGTGCTGTGGTAGCTGCACATCTATTATGCAAGTCAAGGCAAACATGTTTCCTTCTCAGCCCTCAGCTAAAAATCTAGCAAAGGAAACTAGACTCAAATGATTTTTTTAAAAAAAAATCTTAATGATATCTATGAAGTAAAGGTGTCAAACAGGGAGCCTTGGTTAAGCTGGGTCAGAGCAGGTCTTATGGGAACCAGGACTGAATGACAAGCATTGGGTAGCAGGTACAGCGTGGCTATATTAGTCCAGCCTCCCTACTTAATTCAATCTGGGTCTCTATGTCATCTGAACTCTGAACTTTTGCCAGCTTCAAGTACTTGGGCTGAATCTCACCAGGCAGGAGTCTGCAGGGTGAACCAAGAACAACCTTGGTTGTAGCAAAGAAACATTTTTCGGGAGATCAATTACACCTATTAATTTCTTCAGCATGGCCATAAGAGAAGTCCCAAGAAAAAAGCTTAAAGAAGGAAGGATTCATTTTGCTCACAGTTTCAGGGGTGTTAATACAACTTGGCAGGGAAGGTAACATGATGGAGGAAAGCAATTCACATCATGGTTGACAAGAACCAGAGAATGAGAAAGTAGGAAAAGGCCCACGGCAAGCTATAAGCTCCAAGAAATGTCTCCCAGTCAGCCACTTCCCACAACTAGGTCCCTCCTACCTTTCACGACCTCCTAATAACACTGTCGTATTGTGACTTCATCAATGAATTCCTCCATTCCTTGAGATCTAATAGTCTCTGGAAACTTCATCACAGATGCACCCAGAGGTGTGCCCTACCAATTCCGCTGGGTGAGTCTCCGTCTAACCAAGTTGGAACTCAGAATGAATCATCACACTATATCTACACCACACTCCAGGAATTCTTCCTTCTAAAAGCCCAGCACAGACCAGGGTGGGGGGAGAGATGCATTAGTGATGCCAGAAGTCTGGCTATTATGGAAATGAATCTGTTGGTAAGAAATCAGATGATGCCGGGAGCTTTGCCCTGTGGTCACTATTCTCCAGGCCTTGATGTACCTAAACTAACAGAGGGAAAGGAGCAGATGTGTGGGGCAAAACATGTGGGAAAAAACAATGGAGGACAAGGCCAAATCACAAGGTCATAGGCAAGCTGGGGCAAGAAGCTTTCTCTGGGAGATCCAAGAAAATTGACAACAGTGAAATATCAGTGGGTAGGGAGATAGTTTGGGGCATTTCCAAGGCCTGGAAATTGGTCCAGAAAGCACCTGACAATGTTGGGGCTTTCAAGAGGATATGCTTTGGTCCATGCCTCTGGTATCATGGCTTTTCTTAAAGCTCTTTGGGAATGAGAGCTTGTTATGGACAGGGCCCTCTCCATGTGGATTCTAGGGTTAAGTCTCTAGCTAACTTAAGTGACCTTGTGTAGGCATCTTGATCCTGATTCTCCTGAGTGCATGAGCATTGCTCAGTCACTTTCAGGGTTAAGTGAGCAAATATCCCACATGACAGTTACGACCAATCCTCTATTTAAGCTGCTTCCCTGGATGCGAAAGTTCCCTGAGCAGATGTTATGAAATGACTGAGTCTTCTTGGCTAAAAACACAGTCAACAGGGAATGATATGTCCGCTTGGTAAATATTGGGACAGGAATAACTCTTGGGATGCTTCAGCTACATACAGATGAGGAACAGGAGACCCAGACCCATAAGTAGATATGCCCAAGGCTATTCAACTCATAAGTGACCCCTTTGCCCATGCTGTCAAGCTGCCGATGAGGGCTACTCAAAGACAAGCCCTGCACATCCCAGCCTCCCACAGCTCTGTCCCATTTGTCTCTGTCCTTTTCCAGATACATTTGCCAGCAAAGCGGCTGCCCTGCAGGATGTGTATGCAGATGCCTCCATTGGCAACGTCACCGGCAGTAACGCTGTCAACGTCTTCCTGGGGATTGGCTTGGCCTGGTCCGTGGCCGCCATCTACTGGGCCATGCAGGGACAGGAGTTCCATGTGTCCGCTGGCACTCTAGCCTTCTCGGTCACTCTTTTCACCATCTTTGCATTTGTCTGCCTCAGTGTGCTCTTGTACCGTCGGCGGCCCCACCTGGGCGGGGAGCTCGGAGGTCCCCGTGGCTGCAAGCTTGCCACGACGTGGCTCTTCGTGAGCCTGTGGCTCCTCTACATACTCTTTGCCACACTGGAGGCTTATTGCTACATCAAGGGGTTCTGAACGGCCAGAGCAAGACCTCCACAGGGCAGGCCCAGGACTTCTCCTGAGAGAAGGGCGCTTCCTCACCAACCTTTCCAGGTTGAGCAGCCCTGGAGAAGCAGCATCAGGACCCCCAGCCCTATGAGGGCTCCTGACCTAGGCCCTGGCACTTGCACAGTAAGGGCAAAATCCAATGGAATGGAGGAGACACCCCCTGTCCAAAGTATTTAATTAAAAACAAACCAACAACAGCAACAAATCCACCTCTTACCCCCCCCCCATCCTCCACTCATGTCCCCGGGCCTTCTCTTGTGTATCCCACCACCCGACTATTCCCTTGACTCTAGTTCCCTGAGGAACAGGGCTTCCCCCTGTCTCCAGCGACATGCATCAAGACTCCCTCATTCATCTGTCAGGGTGTGAGAAGGAGCTGTCTCCGCATGGCTGATTCGGGGTGCTCTTTTCTTTGAGTTGTTATTGTGATCACTTTCACCTTCCTGTCTTGTCTTTTCCTTCTGAAGTTAGTGACAAAGGGCCCCCGAAGGAATGCCAGGTCTGAGCTCTGAGTGACAGACAGAGGCATGGGCTTGCTGACACACCCCCTCCTGCTCTCACAAAGCCACAGCCGTCCCTTGGCTCCAACTCAGGGTGCAGGAGGAGTTTCGTCTGCTTTGCGCTGAGACCACACCCGAACTACAGAGCAATCACACTCTTCTCTGTGGAGGTCACGCTACTGCTCTGTGTGGTGTGCCAGCATCTCTGTGTGTGCTCTCCCACAGAGAGACTTGCCAGGTTGAGGCTTGGGGATAGACATAAGAGTGCTCCATGCTGACCAAGGGCAGCTGGAGAAACGAAAGGGAAACCCCTCTCCAATGTTTTTGGGGTTTGTGTGTGAGACGGGGGAGAAGAAGGTATCTGACTGGGGAGGTCTGTAAAGGAGCAGATCATATGTAGAGTGTCAGTGTTTCTGGGGAATGCCAGCATTACCACCCCTCCCTCACTAATGTGCCATACTCAGAAGGCTCAGCAGATTGCCTGGGGTGATGTGAGAATTTAGAGGCTTGTAAGAGAACTGGGGTCTCCTTCCTCCTCCCCTGGCCTTCAGGCCACTTTCGAAGCATGTTCACAAGATAGGAACTGGAATCTCTCATTTCCCCATGTTCCTGCTTGTTTTTTAAACCTCAGAGAGTCCTCTCCCCAGCCTGTAGGGTATTTCTTATACCCCCTCCCTCCCTAGGAATCCAAGTCATCACATTCCCAAGGAGCCTGGGCTCATAGAAAATGAGGACTGACACACTGACACCCTGGCCTCCCAGACCTTTTCCTGATGTATTTGAGAAGAACTGGCTTACACACACACACACACACACACACACACACACACACACACACTACAAAACTGCCCACGGGTCTTGAGGCTTTCTGCATTGACATAAATACATTTTCTAAGAGAGAAAAATGAAATTAAAACAACACCTGTTTAATTTTAAACACATTTTTTAAGAAAAAAATAAAAAGGAAAACTATGTTCGTGTCCTAAGCTATGTTGACAGTTGCTGGTGGAAATGCTGGGTTGGTTTAAAAAAAATAAATAAATAAAAGCAAAAGGTCTACTTATATGTCTCTATACACACAGCCTGCTTCTCCCCATGTTTCTTCAATGAATGGTCCAGGGGCCATCTTAGGAATCTGCTGAAGCAGATGTAATTGAATTGAAGATGTCATCTCCCATCATACTCAAGTGTTAATGTGCTAAACATAGGAAAAAAAAAAAGTTCAGGGAAATGCTACCTGTCACGGCCCAGACTTAAAGAAGCTGGAAGACATAGGTAATAGGAATCATGTTGGTGAAGGCGAGGGAGCATCTGTACCAGCAGAGCACAGCAGGGCAGGACCTTGGCTAGGAAGCCACAGTTAGCCAGAGCTCCACACACAGACTCGGGATCAGCATTCATTTGCTCATCACGCGTTCAAAACTCCTGCAGTGAACACCTTCCATGTACTCAGTGACACTCTGGTGACACAAAGAAGACTCAGTTCTTGACCACAAAAAAAGTCGCGATCAAGGAGATGAATTTTTTTTTGGTTTCATTTTTTTATTAAAAAAATTTTGTATTCATTTTACATACCAATCAAAGATCCCCCTCTTCCCTCCTCCCACCCCTCCAGCCTCCCCCTCTCAATCAACCCCCCATTCCTTCCTACAAGAAGGTAAGGCCTCCCATGGGGAGGTATACTAAATAAAAAATGTTTTAATACAGTGTTTTGGAGTTCTAAGAAACAGAAACCAATTAAATGGTTCTAGAAACAGAGGGGAAGCACTGAGATGCCTGGTTGGGGAGAGTTTTCTGTGAAAACTCAGATCAGAAAGCCCTGAAAAAAGCAAGATTGCCTTCCATGCCTCCCATCCATGTGCTCCCGCCAGTCCTTGCTTCTATCTGACTGTGGAGCCCTTCCTGTCTCCCTGGGCGTCCCCTTTATTTGGCTGTTCAACAGTCCAGCTCAGTTGACAGCCCTGGTGGGATTTCGTGGCCTCACAACTCCACAGAACTAAATGAAGCTCTCTTTTGGGGATCTGAGAGCAAATTCTCAATTGAGGGAATACAATTAATTCCCCATACCCAGAAGGGCATTTCTAGAAGAGAGAAACCTATATAGACGCTCTCTTGGATTATGTGGTGTGTGTGTGTGTGTGTGTGTGAGAGAGAGAGAGAGAGAGAGAAAGAGAGAGAGAGAGAGAGAGAGAGAGAGAGAGAGAGAGAGAGAGAGCACATGAATAGGTAAAGGAAGGGTGTATGGACAGGTAGCTATGCACCAAGCCCATTCCAGGCCTAAAGAAGTCAGAGAAAGTGAGGAGGTAGGAATTGCACGTGGGTGTTAGTGCCCCCTCCAAATGCTAAATAGCAGAAGGAGCCTAGGAAATTTGTGAACAAATAGGTGCAACAAAAAAAGCCCCTGGCCCACAGGTGCTCTGGGTGTGGCATGAACAGAGGGCAGAGGAACACAGTGGTCATGAGGAATTCCGAAGGACCTCACCGAGGATGGGACCTTAAAGCAAAATATACGGTAATTTACTCTGGTGGACAGACTCAGCACTAGAGGACCGACAAAAGGGAACCAGCTGGGACTATGGCGTGGAGCTCAAGAAGGAGAAACGCAGGTGGATGCTAGCTGTGGCCTGCGTGTGTATCTAAGAAAGGTTAAGGCCAATGATCTTGTGTTCAAGGCAAATGGAAAGAAAAGGAATGGGAAGAAAATTCTACCTTCACCAAAATGAATAAATAAGTACTACTTATCTTTTTGCACTGTGGAATTTAGTCCTTGCCTAGGCTTAATTTTCTAGCCAAACTGAGGCTAAACAAGCAGATTTGAGAACACAAGTCCTTCAAGGAAGTGATAACTAGAAAATGATAGATAGGTAAGTAGGTAGGTAGGTAGGTAGATAGACGATAGATAGGATAGATAGATGATAGATAGGATAGATAGATGATAAGATAGATAGATAGATAGATAGATAGATAGATAGATAGATAGATAGATAGATAGATAGATAGATAGATAAGCAGGAAGATCTGGGTTAAAGACTCATTCTATTTTATTGCTAGTTGAGAATGAAAAAGAAATGTCTTCTAGTTGATTCCATGGGAGAGACAGGAGCATGAACTCCATTTGTGCTCATCTCTCCCCTGCTTAGAGTCACTTGTAGATCACTCAGACATAGGACTTTGTAGAGAGAGGTTGAGGCTCATCTGATGAACCCTAGTGAATGTGGAGGAGGGTTGAGGCTGGTGTCCATGGGGAGGAGGGACCTGGGTGTGAGTCTAGACACAACAACCAGTTCTCCAGCTTGAGTGAATGCCTCTCTTGGCTCCACAGCAGCTGAAGGCTTCTGAAGCCAATTACTTCCAACACTAATGCTGAGATCCTAGAACACATACACAAGAGGGTGGGGTGCACAAGGTGATGTACAAACTGCCTGACAGCCGTAACTGGCAAGACTGCAGGCATCCCTTCGGGGTGCCTTGGTCCCACAGGCTGTACATCCATCAATATGAAGATGACATTGCCAGCCAGTGTGCACAAGCAGAGCCCATGCCTTTATCTCATTTATTTTCAGGACATAATAGCTATCATAATAGATCGACCCCAGCATTTCAGTAGCTTAAGAGAAAATGAAGTTTATTCCCGATTCACGCGATGATCTAAGGAGGATGTTCTTAGTCAGCAGGTAACTTTCTTCTCCATGTGATGACTCAGGGACTTGGTTTCTTTCGTTTTATAGGTGCCAGTCTCTGCATGTCTTGTCCATTCATCTCAAATGGGAAGTAAATTGGAGGTGGTATGCACATCTCTAACTGCCTTGCCTCCCAAGTAATGCCACATTTGCTCACATCCATTTAGTAGAAGCTAGTCACTTTTACTCATTCAAATGCAAAGGAGACTGAAATACAGTCCTTAGCTGGGCAGTCACTCTCCTGTGACCTCTCTAAACTGCAAAAGGCTCTTTTGTAGTAAATGATTGTCCTGCCACAATGCCTTTGCGATTAAGGACGGATATTTTAATATTAATGGCCAAGAGCAATATGATCTATGTCTGTGCAGTTTTCAGAGCCTTTAATATACATCATTTTTGTCTGATAAGAGCCATAAGAGGTAGATATTATTCTTTTCTGTCAAGCAGGTTACGAGTGGTTATATGATTAGCCTGGAGCACACGGACAGTACAGATCAGGGAGAGACATCGGTCTGATTCCAAATTTTGCTCAGAGTGCTTGTTCCAGAATATCATGACCTCTTGTAACAAACACAGAACAAAGAATGGGAAGAGGCTAGAATTACAGGAGGCTGAATGTAGCCAGAGAAAGAAGCCCACAGAAAGGCAGCCAGCTGGCAACTGGGAGCACAGGAAGAGGAACCAGCAGTTAGTTCTCTGGTCCTTCCACAAAGTCTTTTCACCCACCACACCCTCGTCCTTACTGAATGAGGAGCTGGTTAGGGTGATGCACCTGCAGAGCTCAGGGGCAGACCAGGGAAATTTCACTTTGGTAAAAATCATTCATATTGGTAATTAAAGATGGAGAGTTGTCTGGCCCCAGGAAGAGGGAATTCATAAACACATCTTCCAGGACAATGGTATTCAAAAGGATTGCCAGAAAACTACCCTGGCAAGTATGTCACGTGGCACTCAGAGAGGTGTGTCTTGGCCTGTTTTGTGTTGCTTTAATAAAATTCTCCTGGGTCTGAATACTTTATATAGAAGTATTTAGCTTGCATTTCTATTGGTTCAAGACCATGGTGTTGACACTTGCGTAGCTTCTACTGAGGGACTTATGATGTGTCACAACATGGCTAAGAAATGAATGGGCATGTGTGGGGGGGGGGACAAAGGGAACCAAAGAACTGACTCACATTATAACAACCCATTTTCCCCAAAACTACCTCAGGAACCACACTGATGCCTTCACGGCAGAGCACCCAGAGCCCAATTACCTCTTAAAGGTCCTATCAGCACTCTCTCAACACTGTTATGTTAGGAGTTCAGCCTCATTGTGAGTGTTATGGGCTACACGTAGCTCAGTGATAGAGCACGTGCCTAGCATGAGTGAGGGCCTGGGTTCAATCTTCACCAAGCAAGAACAACTTCGGTAGAGACAGATCATATATAAAGCCCAAACCATAACAGAGAGACTCAAACTGACTCTATAAAAAGTGAATTTAGCCTTTCCTAATCAACATAAAGCTTCCTTCTTTTATTTTTGTTTCACATTTATTGTTTAATATATAGATAAAAATTATGTATAAAGCATATAATGTGTTACACATACTGATATGTGTATACACTATAAAATTATTTCAATCAAACTAATATTATATACACGTGTCACATATATGTGTATACATTTATAACATAAATATATGCATATATGCATCACTTCATATAGTCACTCTTTGGTATGATAAGAATGCTTCAGCTCTACTCTCAGGGAATTTAACGTTTATGTTCCATACACTGTTAACAATGGTCATCATGCCATCATGCCTCAGATCTGCAGAACCTATCTGCAGAACATAACTGCAAGGTTGGACTCTCTAACCAGCACCTCCCCATGCTTCTAATCCCAGTCATTGATAGAACTCTTCCAATTTTCTGTTCCATTCATCTGACTTTTTAGTAACGTTCCATATATAAATGAGATCATGTGCCATTTGTCTTTCTGTGTTCGGCTTGTTTCATTTAGTCTGGTTTCTTCTAAGCTCCTCCACATTGTACATAACAAGATTTCCCTTTTTTTTTTTTTAAGACCGAGTGGTTGTTTTGTTTCTGTGTGCTGTGACAAAATACGCTTACAAAAAAGGGAGAAGGGAGTTTAATTTAGCTTATAATTCCAGATTACTGTCCATCATCATGGAGAAGTCGAGGCAGGAACTTCAAATAGCTAGTCCTTACTACAACCAAAGTCAAGAGCAGAAAGAAATTAATGCACAAAGCTTGCTTGTTTGTGCTCAGCCTGATTTTTCCATTTTGGTACAGTTAAGGAGCCCTGTCTAAGGAATAGTACTGCCTACAGTGGGCTGGGTCTTCCCATATCAATTGACGTAACTAAGACAATCCCTCACAGACATACTCACAGGACAACCCAACGTAGACAATGTGGATATTCTCTTCCAAAGGAAACCATAGGTTGTGCCAAGTGACAATTAATAGCTATCACAGTAATAGCCCACTAATTTATTTATTCCTTTATTCAACAACACACACTTAGATTGTTTCTATATTTGGATACAATCCAAAAATTGGAAATCGGATATTGTGACTAATCTCTCAGTGACTATAGGTACACGATGTCCCTTTGGAATACAGATGCCATTGCATTCCTTATGAACTCAGAAAGAGGATGAGTCATTCATTCTTCCTAAAATTTTTGGAAAGGGCTTGACCCAATGTCAACTATTTTGGTGCCTCAGAATGTTTAGATTCTGGCTTTTGGTCTTCATTCTTTCTGCTACATCTCAAGTTCTTCCTAACTTCTGGCTCAGCGGGAACTGGGTGTCTCGGTCATCTTTTTTACACCTGCGTGGCCGTGGAATTGCTCCAATTCTGCATGGTAGCTGTTTAGTCTTTCATTATGATGAAAGTACAACTTCCAACTCTGCTGCCATTTCATACTTTGATACATTGGACAAGAATCAAGCTAAAGAAAGAGGCCAGCTAGTGTTCATAGCTCATGTGGTCTATCTTATTATTGAGGACATAGACCATTATGGATGCTCTCTGGTAGGCTTTCATGTGGGTCACTATTGTTCATACTGTGGACCTCATTCCACACCTTCCCCAAATTTATTCATATTTTAGTCTGTTTTCTATTTCTGTTACTGAATGCCATAGACTGGATATTTTATAAATATAAGAGAAAGTCTTCCACTAATGGAGGCTGAGAAGTCCAAGGATAAAGGGCCATAACTGGCAGGAGCCAACTCACTGATGGGAACACTATGCAGAATCCTAGGGTGCACAGGGCATCACATGGTGAAACAGTACAAACCTACTATCTCCTGCCTTTCTTCTTACTATGAGGCCACTAACACACTCATGGATGCTTCCAATGCTTGCTAGTATGTAATTCCAAGTGATTCCCAGAGGCTCCACTCTAGATAGTATTGATACATAACTGTGAGGATTATGCTTCAACACATGTTTTGGAAGGGACAAACACCCAGACCATAGCGCTTAGCCACTTACTAAGCTGCTGTGGGATGTCCTATATGCTGTGAATATATGTTGCTATGATTGATTGATAAATAAAATGCTGATTGGCCAGTAGCAGGCAGGAAGGATAGTGTAGGGGGGACAAGGAGAGAGGAGAATGCTGGGTGGAAGAAGGCTGAGTGAAGAGTCACCAGCCACCAACATGTAAGATACCAGTAAGCCACAAGCCACGTGGCAAGGTATAGATTTATAGAAATGGGTTAATTTAAGATATAAGAACTAGATAGCAAGAAGCGTGCCATGGCCATACAGTTTATAAGTAATATAAGCATCTGAATGATTATTTTTAAGTGGGCTGTGGGACTGTGGGGGTTTGGTGGGACCTGGAGAGAAACTCTGCAGCTACACTAAGGTATTAATAGAAGTTCATTATTAGATCCATAATTCAAGCCCAAGTAGACATGTAGGTGTCTGAGAGGATTTCCATCCACCACAGTCTTTGAGGGTATTCTAGTTAGGGTTACTATTGCTCAGGTGAAACACCATGACCAAAAGTAAGTTCAAGAGGAAAGGGTTTATTTGGCTTACACTTCCACATTGTAGTCCATCATTAAAGGAAGTCAAGACAGGAACTCCAATAGGGCAGGGAACTGGAGGCAGGAGCTGATGCAGAGACCATGGAGGAATACTACCAACTGACTGGCTTGTTCCCCATGGCTTGCTCAGTCTGCTTTCTTAAGAACCCAGGACCATAGCCCAGGGATAGCACCACCCACAATGGGCTGGGCCCTCCCCTACCAATCACTAATTAAGAAAATGCCCTACAGATGAATCTTATGGAGGCATTTTCTCAAATGGGGTTCCCTTTTTTCATATGACTCTAGCTTGAAGTTGATATAAAACTAGCCAGGACATGGGGTCATCCCCAGTAGTGCTAGGGCATGGCACTCTCCAGATCTAAATGATGCCAGCTAGCACACTGCACAGAGGCATTCTTGAATTAAGCTTATGGGTTTTGTTTTCTTCTCATTTATAAATTCCCAAAAAGTGTCTGAGATAGAGGGAATACAGCTGTGTGTACATTCACAATGAGACTCTTAGCCAACTGTTTATGCAGCCTATAGGTGCATTCTTGACCTGATAGGGATGTTCTCTCCATATCTCTTCAATTTGAAGATGGGATGCTGTTGTGCAAGCCCATATAGCTTGTTGGGTAAGGTACCCAGGTCTGCGTGGGTAGTTTCAATGACCTGATTTCAGCCCTTCCCCACCACTATCCGTACAACTCCTGATGGAGCTGAGTGTTGTAGTCATGGGGCCACTGGGTCTTGATCTACACCCCCAGTCTTCTCCAGAGCTACAGGAGAAAGTCTTCAAGAGCATCCTGGGAGGACCACCAGCTCTTCACATACATAGTCACAGCTACAAGATTGGTTGGCACCTCATGTCCCAGCTCTACTCCCTACCACCACCACCACCACCACCACCACCACCACCAATACCACCACCCACATGCAGCAGATTTGGTGATCAGCATCATCTAGACACTGAGCAGGGAGGGGAGATGAAGAACCCAAACAGGAAGCAGATGAAGATCAGCCTGTATTCCCAGTGTTTGGCAGGGCTTAGATGGGTGAGGGTCCCACTGGTGAATGGACACCCCAGAAGAGCCTGGTTCAGCTACAGTCTCAGAAGCAGGGGCCCTAAATCAAAGCTGACATGGAGTATATTCGTGTGGGAAAATATGAAAGAGGTCACACCAAAGCTGAACTGCCCATACCAAAAAGGCCAGCTTGCACAATGGGGGAGAAAAGCTAGCGTTAAACCAAGAAGTGACTATGTGGTGGCTTGAAAGAAAATGGCCCCCCAAAGGGAGTGGCACTATTAGGAGGTGTGGTCTTGTTGGAGGAAAAGTGTCACTGTAGGGGTGGGCTTTGAGGTCTCATATATGCTCAAGCCATACCCAGTGAGATAGACCACTTTCTGCAAGTCACGATGTAAGACTCTCAGCTCCTTCTCCAGCACCATGTCTGCCTGCATGCCACCATGACTCATCATGACGATAATGAATTAAGCCTCTGAAACTGTTAGCCTCCCCCAATTAAATGTTTTTCTTTATAAGAGTTGCAGTGGTCATGGTGTCTCTTCACAGCAACAGAAACCCTGAGACAGCTACAATGAACGCAGAGGGCTACACTGCTCAGAGACCCTCATGGTTTCTCTTCCTTTTCCTCCTCCTGTCTCCATCACAAAGAATTATAAAGCAGAGGAGTGGCTGGCCTGGAGCCACACTGGAGCCCCACTGTTTTCCTAGCAGTCGTGGACGAGAACACTGTGCTAGGGCTGAGAGGGGAGGAGAATCTGAAGCAAGTTGGACATTGAGTTGTATGATGGATTGGAACTGCACTTGTAAGTAACTGAAGTGACCAGAACATCATGGCGACAACCCTGGCTATCGTTAAGGAACCCACTCCACAATGGAAGATGACTCAGAAGGATGGGGAATCAAACTAATGGCTACAGAAGACACAGAAGTTTCCAAGCATCACACAGGGCATTGGATCCTTGAGCCAACCATTCTCCTCCAGGGTTACCTGAGCCTGCCCTTCCCCCTCCAACTTCTCTTTTCCTGCCCACACTATGAGGGTAGCAGGGTTCTGACAGAGCCTGAGAGACAGCCTCTAGGTGGGGTGCTGAATTCTCACAGAAAGGACATGTGCACTCACCTTCCCACTTTGCTGAGAGGGAAAAATGGTAGTTGTCATGAACATTCTAAACCTGTCAGAAGTCATGGGCAAAATGCATTGTGCAAAATGGGATAAGCAAGTTGTTTTATTCTTAGATTAAATTCTGCACATGTAAAATCACACTAGGATAACCTACATTGTAATAACAGAGTTTTTACTAAATACTTCTGATTCTATTTCCTCACTGCTGTGGAGGTGATTTTTTTTAAAGTCACTGGAACATGAGCAATGTGACTGTGAGTGTTAGTTTCTGTCAACTTGACACAAACTTAGAACATATCTGGGCAGGGGGAATGTCAACTGAGTAATTGCCTCCACCAGATTGGTGAGTCCGTGGGAGCATTTTCTTGACTAATGATTTAGGAGGGCCAAGCCCACAGTGGGCGGTGCCACCTCTGAGCAGGTGGTCCCGGGATGTATAAGAAAAGTAGCTGAGCAAACCAGGGAAATCCAGTCAGTTGCAGTGTTCCTTGGTAGTTTCTGTCTCTTCTCCTGCTTGAGTTCTTGCCCCTAATTCCCTCAGTGATCGACTGTAATTGGAACATGTCATCCAAATAAACTCTTTCCTCCCCAAGTTGGTTTTGAGCATGGTTTTTTATCAAAGCAATAGAAAGCAAACTAAAACAATCATATATGTCACTTCTGGATAGGAAGCAGAGTGCAATTGACCATGTTCCTCTTCCTCTGCTTCCACTATCAGGAAGGATGCAGTCTTCCTTGGCCTGGCTCCCTGTATGAGGACAGTATAAAGAAGTGTCCCATCTGACACGAGGTCTAGGTTGTCCCTTGTGTTTTAGCCACAGAAGTCATGAGGCTTGTATGTTATTGCAGCTCATCCTGGTCTCTCCTGACTGAGTCATATTAGCAGACTGATAACTGTCCTCCATTTTGCAGGTAGGCTACGTCCCAATGTGCAGCACACCTTTCTATCAAGTGTGTGGATTATTCAAGGATGGCCTTGAGTTTGGGGACATGCCTGGCTTACCACATTCAGGATCATCAACCATTAACTAGAATCAATAGTGCATTTAAGAGGACATGGGCAAAAGGGCTGTTGTGGAACCTACTCTATTAAGAAGGGAAATGGTACAGAGCAACGCAGAGTGCTGAGACTACATTGTTAAGGTGGCTGTTAGAGGCGGCAGTGGCAAGCACAAGGACTCTTCCAGAGTGATCTACCCTATGCCAACAAGAAGCAGCAAGAGACAGGTGGCTGGCATACTCAGCAAGAGGAAGTTGGTAGTAGGCAGGGTGCGGCCAAGGTTAGGGCCTTCCTAGCATGCCATGAAAATCGCAGAAGAGTAACAAATGCACGCTGAAGGGCTGAGGGGCTTGGGGGTGCTTCCTGGAGATCTAACTTCCCCTGTCCCCATTTGTGCAGCAAGAAAAGGTCAAGGCTCCCAGGAAAGACTTGAACCTCCTTAACGCCGTAGATGTGATCTTGCAGGTCAGTTAGAAACTTTGGGGATAAATGGCCAGGATTCTAATTTAGTTCTCTCTCTGAATTGTTTGATGTTTTGATTTTTGTTATGTCTCTGTCTGCCTGTCTATCCATCCATCCATCCATCCATCCATTTATCCATCCATCTTTCTACAAAGGTATTAGGGCTGTCAGGTTCAACCCCTTTGGGAAGCAAGGATTATCTCTGGGGACCCCTGGGACCTGGAACCCCATCTTCTGTCAGACTCAGTGGTCCTGAAAAAAATGGCCAGCCCCAGCAACCTCATGACCTTCCTGCTGAACATGTCTCCAGTGTTCCCTCCTTGTGGACATGGAGCATGGCTTTGAGCCCTGAGGTGAGACAAAACCAGAATGGACCTATCTTGTGCCTTTTCCTTGACTCTTGAGGCAGCTGTCTTGGAGAAAGCAGAAGAGCAGGGGGTGGGGTGAGCGTTCACCCTGCTGTCAAATGTAAGCTCAGGCCTGCCCCTTTCTACCCCAGGCTGGCTCTCTGCTGGAGGTCAGATCAACTCCGAATCCTCCAGGAATTCCTGCATGGGAAGTGCTGGCCTCACTTGTCTGAAGCCTGTGGCAGTCCTCTGCATTAATAGTGGCTTTTAGTAAAACCCTTCACTGCTCAGAGTGAAAAGGCACTCCCACCGAGGCAGCCCAGGCCCAAGTGGTACAGGAAGCAGAGGCTGCTCTGGTGCCCCCAGGAAGCAGTGAAGGAACCAGCAGTGCTCAGGGTCTGGAGTCAGAAAATCTGAAGACAACACCTACCCTACCTTTCCCAGGCCTTCCCATCACTTTACTCATCCTAGACCTGAATCCACACTTAGGACCCAGCCCAACCCTGCCTGAGTCACCGAGTTATGTTATTACCCATGACAGGGCACGTGACCCAGCAGACACAGCGACTGGTATATAAGTAACCAGCAAGCCAGCTATCCCCATTGCCCTGAAACTGAAACCTCATTTCTGAAAACAGAGAGGAACTGGATAGGGGTACCAGATGATGAGGGGCTGTGTAACAAGGGCTCAGATCCTTTTCCAAGGAAGTCTAGCAGGAGAAAAGGTTGGGGCGGGGGTTCAAGGGAAATTATCTTCTGTGTACCCACAGAGGACAAAGGTCCAAAAGAATCTGGAAAAGCTATCCAAGTTGGTAATCACAAAGGTTATTTTCAAGGACAGCCTTGCATGGGGAGAGAGTGGAAAGTAAATAATGCCACTCACGGGAGACCCAGGCACGTGGCCCCTAGCCTGGCCCTAGGCACATCATCAACCCCTATCCCAAAGCCTTGCAGAGTTCACCAGCAGCCTCACGTATGTGTGCCACACAGAACTGAGATCTGGACCGCCCAAACCCCACTGGGCTTCAGCTTTCCACCTGAATTCCAGCCCAGGGTCCAGATCACAACCGACACAGCCACACTCACCAGACTGAAGCCGCAGAACAAGCACATCTGGGGTCCTTCCCCCCAAAGCTCCGCCAGCCACATTCCAGTTGTGGTTTAAGGGAAAGACCCCAGAATGGGGATACTTTGGGGCATCTGAGAGGGTGAGGGTAAGGGAGAATTAAAGCATCCACAATGGCAGGCAAGGGCCAAGAGGACCAGTGGCATCTTCACGGGGCGTACACACCACCCCAAGGCCACTGTATCCCCTGCTGGCACCCCACTAACAGCAACCTAGACTTTGCAGGATCAGGCTTGAGCACCTAGGCCAGAAACACCAGGAAACCTTCTGGGAAATGGGGCTTTTCCTTCAGAGGGGGCCACACCCCCCCCCAAAAAAAAGAGGCACCAGCTGCCAAAGTTTACTCATTTTTATTTTTTATAAAACAAGCTACAAATACTTCCCCTTGCTCCCTCCCTCCCAAGGGAAACCCACACAGCACAGCCTGCACCCATCTGTGAGAGAAGATGGCCGGGTAGATTCTGAACTCCTACGTGGAGGTGGCTTCTCTGTGCACATGTTCCCTTCAGGCCGGGAATCGGGGCCCGAGTCTGCTGTGAGGGCCATCTGGCTCCAGCACACTGTTTTATTTTGTTTGTTTGTTTTCTTTTCTTTTTTTGGTCAAGGCTCCAGGAAAGGGTCACTGGTCATGACGGGACCACATGTGTGACTTTCTGCAGAATATCAGGAACCTCTTGTAACCAACACTCCAGCAAATCAAGTCCCGAGAAGGCTGTGTTCCCCATACCTGGAAAAGCATGTATGAGGCCAATGCCTTCCAGACCCAAGATAGAAGAGGGTCTACCAAGGTGGATGCGCTTCTGGGATACTGAGATGGAATACCAGACAAGGCCAGATTGCCAAGAACAAGCCAGCGAAAGCACCAGCCCTGAACTCCTGACCTCCCTCACTGCCACGGCGGCGGGCAGTGGAAACAGCTGCTAAGGGTCACTTGCTGCTCTGACCGAAGGCCACCTGAATCAGTATGGCACCTAGACAGAAGGAGCTGCTTATCTGTCCTGAAGGCCAGATGGCCACTCTGCAATCCCAGTAACACCCTGTGCAAAAGCCTGGATTCCCCTAGAGCTGGATTATTATTCCTAGTTCTCCTGGGGAAGCAGAAGCAAGGGACACCACATGAATTTTACTCCTAGAATTGGTCCGTGGGTCTGGAAGTCCATGAGGAAAGTTGAAGGAATCAGAGGACCAACTCCAGTATTGGCCAACAAGGTGAGGATTAGGCTGAGAGAGGGAGGGAGAGCATGGAAGTAAGACACAGTCTGACGCTAGCGTTGGGGGAGACGTGCCCGTGGAGCCTCTCCTGTGGGTTTGCAGAAGGGCCGGCGCAGGCCTGTCCTCTCCACCATCTCGTCGGATGCCAAACACCTGCTGAAGGAGAGCCCTGCTGGGTGTCCCTTTCTCACGTGCTTGGTGTATCCGCTCCGGTGTCCTACATGGGGCAGGTGCTAAACATGGGTGGAAATGTTTAAAGTAACCCAATTCAACCCCTTCCAGCATAATTTGCTCAGGTATTTACCCTAGACTGCCAAGGGTATCTGAATAGTAGGAGTATGGGGGCCACTGGAGAATTTTGGAGTCCATGATGGCCATCACGTGAGCTGAGCTCCACTCATACCCATCCTATGGTCAAGGGACAGACGTTGACAGCTAATGTCACGGAGCAGCACACTCTTCCCACCAGAAGAGAGCTGATAGTGCCCGCAGCGCGAGCACAGGGCCGCCATCTACTCTCACACAGAGTCCATGTCCACTGAAACCCAGGTAAGCTAAGGATGCAGTCTGAGGGGGCTGGACTATGATGAGTCCAGAGGAAGGAGACAAATAGCAACGCCAATGCCTGTACAAAAGAACTATACAATTTACATATATATTTATATACAGTATATAAATCTCTTTCCTCTCCATCCCCATAGCAATCCCCCTCCCCAATAACCTACAAGTTGTCAGTAGCCGATCCAAAGACTTAACAATAGAAGAGAGAACAAACAGCTTTTCTTCCCTTTCCTGTTCCCGCTGCGGTATTAGATAACTGGTGTTTACAAATGAGACCCAGAAACAAAACACACACATAAGAGTTACTGAAAGTGCAAACATGGCAGGCACCGCTTATGGTACATGGGCTGTGGCTGGGCGTGGGCAGCGCTGAACGTTGGGTGTCTGATGGCTGGTCCTGTCTCCTTGGACTCTCCACTGGCCCTTGGATTTTCTGCTCCTTAGACAAGGCGTCCAACTGGGAGAGAAAAGGAGAGTACAGAAAGAAACGTGATATAAGCCAGAGGTTAGAGCCAGGATTATGAAATGTTCAGCTCCCTGGGCGAGTTTCAGCCTTTGCACAAGGAACATGGACTGGGTGGGCCACAGGCTGCCTAAGTGCTCCGACATGTGCATCTGCTCACAGTATCTGGAGTCGGTTCGGAATTGCAAAAACCTTGACTCTGCCGGACAAGCACAGGATGAGGGTGTGTTCTTTTTTCTTTCTTTTTTTTCTTTTCTTTTTTTTTTTTTAAGATTTATTTATTATGTATACAGTATTCTGTTTGCGTGTATCCCTGCAGGCCAGAAGAGGGAGCCAGATCTCATCACAGATGGTTGTGAGCCACCATGTGGTTGCTGGGAATTGAACTCAGGACCTCTGGAAGAACAGCCAGGGCTCTTAACCTCTGAGCCATCTCTCCAGCCCAAGGGTATGTTCTAACCAGACCATACTCCCTCAGCCTGGAGCAAACGACAGGTGTCTGCGACAGGTGGGGGTGACAGAATCCTCTTAGCGCTGGTACCATGTTCCTCTTATGACCCCACCAGATGCCAAGTGTGGCCCCTAAAGTGACCTGGCCAACCAACGGCTTTGCTGCTGGGCTGCCACAGCTTCAGCAGGGTGTCCACAGAAGAAAGGGGGGAGGGCCGGAAAGAAGACAACTTACTGAATGGGTTTGTGCCTGCTCGTTTTCCCTGGGGGAAGCTGCCAAGGCTACCACCTGCAACAAATAGGAACATATGACATGGGAGAGGCTTGGCCCAGAGAGCTGGCAGAGCTTGTATCTGAGTCCCTGTCCCCTCTGCCTTCAGAAGGGACGGGAGAGGGAGGAAGCCGGAGAGGCATGGCTGTGCTTCCTGTTCTGTGGGCGCCTACTGCTGTGGGCTGCCTGCTTGCTGTCCACCAACTCCCTCAAACAGTCTCTTTTCTCTAGGGCAAGCTAGGGTGTCTCTCTGGTGTCTTGCTGCTACGCCTGCTGTCTCTGCCGTTGTTTTTGCTGGAGCAGCCTCTCTCTCTCTGCAGTCCAGGCTGACCTTGAACTCATATTGGCAGACACCAACAGAAGAAAGAATAAACAGTTCTTCTCCACTTTCCTTTTCCCACTGTGGTGTTGGACGACACTTGCGATGCCTCTTTGGAATTCCCTCACCTCTTAGCTAAGAAGGGTTTTAGTGGCTATTGCCATAACTCTCTTGGTTCTGGTTCTCTAGGTCCTGTAATATCAGAGGTGAGGGGGGGGAACCTTAGCCCCTTCACTTGCCAATCCTGGCAGCAAAGGCTCAGAGTGACTTACATGAGGTCCGAGACCCGAACTGTTAACACCCACTCCTGCACACAGGCTGCCAAACACCACAGCAAGCTGGCCATGGTGCTCCTTCGAGACCTGATCTCCCAAAGGAGGAACTTACCGGGAGCCGGGCCCGTTTCCTGTGTCTCTGAGCATGCCTCTGGACCTCACAGGATGGGACCAGAAGACAGAATTAGGATGACACCTATGCTGTTTCTACTCTGACTCCCATGCAGGATTGCCCCAAGGATCGGATGAATTCATGGAGGATCGGGGGTTCAGCCCTGCTGAGCCTGAGCTTACCTATATAGATCCATGACCCCACAGCTCAGCATCTCCCAACATTCGTAAGACCCAAGAGAGACAAAGTAAGGGTAGACGTTGGTACATCCAAGTTTGCAGATGAGGTCACAAATTCAGGACAGGAAGAGAAGCAGACCAAAGGCAGGCAGGTGGGGAAAAGCATCTCCAGGCTGCATGACCTCAGAGTCCCTATTTACTCTGCTCCACTCGG
Organism: Peromyscus maniculatus bairdii; assembly: GCF_049852395.1. Taxonomy (NCBI): domain Eukaryota; kingdom Metazoa; phylum Chordata; class Mammalia; order Rodentia; family Cricetidae; genus Peromyscus; species Peromyscus maniculatus. The sequence continues at coordinate 53,528,702 of NC_134865.1, read as the reverse complement.
CAGCTGCTGCCCTCAGTGGTAAACACAGAGATCTGTACACAGATCTCTCTGTCCACAGAGAGAGGAGGCCTAAGGCAGTTCTGGCCCCGCTTCATCAGCTGAGGTCCAGAAAACAAAAATGGAAAGCCAGGGGCACATCGCTGTACCTCAGCAGATTTCAATAAGAGGAGCAAGGCGATCCCCATCTAAGGAGGCTAAGAAACCAGAATGGCCCAACGTTCCTGGGAGGAAACAAACCCAGCGCTGGCTATCGGTCGCTGGACCCATGCTCTGGACCCTCAGAGGGAGAAGAGAAGCTTGGGCCCAAGGGACAGCTGTGCTGCCGAGCCACCAAGACCCTAGTCCTCACGCTGCTTGCTTTACAGGCTGGCGACAATAATCCTGACAAATGTGCTTTGTAAGTTGGAATAGACTAGTTAAAAAAGAGACCCGGGCCTCCAAATATCAGTAGGCTCTGCCATGCTGGGCAGGGGATTCAGGTCTCCAATGAGAAGGTAAAAGAAGCCATGTTCATGTGGCATCTCTAAAAGTCTGGTCCCTCAGACCCAAAACTACACTCCTCAAGTCCCACATCCTCTCCCCACCCACCTTGGGCCCCCACCTGGCATGCAAACCCCTCTCCAGCCACCAGAGGGCGCCACATAATACCAGATGACATGTGCCTGGGCTCCTGCATACCATCCAACCAAGAGGCTTTGTGCCCCCAGAACAGAGGGAGGCCATGGGGTTGCCAGCAGCACCTCTGGTCCATGGGTAGATTCCTCTGCTACTGGTAGCTCCTGTGTGTTTACTGTGCACGCAGACTCTGGCCCACCCTTCATCGGGTCCTCCTCCCTAGTGCTCCTCACTCCTCCCTAGTGCTCCTCACTCCTCCCTCCCTAGTGCTCCTCACTCCTCCCTCCCTAGTGCTCCTCACTCCTCCCTCCCTAGTGCTCCTCCCTCCTCCCTCCCTAGTGCTCCTCACTCCTTCCTCCCTAGTGCTCCTCACTCCTTCCTCCCTAGTGCTCCTCACTCCTTCCTCCCTAGTGCTCCTCACTCCTCCCTAGTGCTCCTCGCTCCTCCCTAGTGCTCCTCACTCCTCCCTAGTGCTCCTCGCTCCTCCCTAGTGCTCCTCACTCCTCCCTAGTGCTCCTCACTCCTCCCTAGGCTTCCCCATCATCCTCCATTCTCCTGCTAGCACCATATGCCTGAAAGCTGGCTTCCTCATCAGGGCACTGGGCCTCTGCTCATGGAGCCCCAAGGCCACATCTGTACCCCCACTGCCCTGGATTTCTCTCTGGCCACTCTCTTGACTGGCCCAGACAAGGCTGGCCTGCTCCCAAGAGACATTCTCTTCACTCAGGGGTCCTTTTCATGGAAGTCTAGCACAGAAGCTAGACTTCAAAGTCCTATGGGTGAGCCAAGCATTGGCAACATGGCTGCCCGTGAGTGCAAATCACTGTCCCTCTGCCGAGTCCAGGCTGTTCTAATGCAGAGCAGCAGAAGCCACTGGACTCTAAACTCCTAGCAGCAGTGTGTGCTATGCTGTGTGGAGGAATGGAGTGGAGAGGGGAATCCCAATGTGCTCTCTGTGGGCTTTGCATCTCCACAGCTGCCCCCACCAACATGAATGGTAACCCTACACCCACCTCTTCCTCCTATCCCAATGCTCTACTTCACCCCACTCCATCACACACAGAGAGAGAGAGAGAGAGAGAGAGAGAGAGAGAGAGAGAGAGAGAGAGAGAGAAATCATGCATACATATTTTAAGTAGGGAATAAAGGTCTGAAGAGGTAGCTCAGCCCTTAAGAACACTTGCTGCTCTTGTAAGAGAATCCAGGTTCAGCTCCCAGCATCTACATGGTGGCTCACAACTGTCTGTAATTCCAGTTCCAATGGGATTCTCTTCTGGCCTCTGCAGGTACCAGGCATGTGCATACATGGAGGGAAATACTCATACACACCAAAAAAATTAATAACTTTTAAAGATAGGCATAGACACACACACCTGTGTACACACACAGCTACAGATGCTCTTGGGCAGGTATCTATGCAGGCATGTTCACAGAGATGTGCCAGAGAGATACATGCAAATTACAGATGCATGTAGACAGGTCACAATCATATGTGCAGACACAGGCAACCTTTGAAATGTGGGGGTGGGGGCAGGGGGTCAGGAAGGTAGGTTAGGCAAGAAGCAGGAAGCACCCCAGGGGTCTCTGGGAAAAACTGTTCATAACACTCAACTCTATAGCCTGCTTCTGGCTAAATTTGGGTTGGAGGAGCATCCAGATGAGCGGTGGTCCTTAAATCCTGCATCCCTGTCTACAGGTTCCTCTGGATGCTCCCTCCGGGTCCTGTGTATCAGCTGGAACTGGCAGACACCTGGTGCCTGGAAAAGTTCCAGGGGGAGGCTCCCTGAGTTCAGTGGACCAAGTCAACACACTGTACCTTCCCTTGGCTTTGGGTGATGCAAGCAGACTCCCAGTACAAAAAGGGGACAGGGTCAGGCCTCAACAATCCTCACTCAGGTCCAAGTGTCCATGGGCAAGCCTGGGAGAACACTTGGCAGTCTCTTTCAAATATGGCCTTCTTAATCCAGTGGCTCCTCGCTGCCTTTCAGAAGCCTCCCACTTGAGCGAAGAGTTCTCCAGCCTTACTTTGCCTATGGCTGCTATAGCCCAGTGACAGAGTTCCAGCCCATGAACTATGAGAAATTATGTGTAGATCACTCCTAAGACTGTCCCAGAGAATAACCTCACATGCCCAAGCTTACTCTAAATGGATGGATGGGAATAAATCAGACCAACAGTGTAGCCCTAAATGCCCATTGATGAAGGCAGCAGGATCATTTTCAGTTTGATTCCTTGAGGTATGTAGAACGGTACCTGTTCTATCTCCTACACATACATACCACATGCAACACATGCACACACACACACACACACACACACACACACACACATGCATATGCACACACAGTCTGGAACTATGCTGCCCTACTCCATGGATAAGATAAAAGATAAGCAATTTTTGCTAAGTTGAGCAAATGATGTGTGAGAGTCTATTCATTACTTTCTGCAGTCTGGCCTGCCTGACAAATACATTCTCATAGTACTAATCACAGAGTATGTGAATAACTATTATACCTCCTCAGTAGACGGTATAAGAATAGAAACCTTATCAGTAATTCTACAGCTGCAGCAGGCAGCTAGCCCTGAAGCACAGCCCACGCCCAGTAAACAGCTGGTGACTACATGGGTGCCTCATGCCTCAGGACAGCTCTTGGTCCCTGTCCCTGGATCAGGCAGGTATTAAGGGGCCAGGCACACAGGGCCAGAACTCACCTTCTTTACTAACACCCAGGCATCCCTTCAGCTCAGGCAGTGAGATGACCTTGTCCTTGTTCAGGTCACAGTAGTCGGTGAAACGCCGGGCACATTTCTTGGGCTTGGCTTTCTTCTTGACGTAGCGCTTGAACGGCTTCATCTCCCGCTTGTTGATGTCGTCACTGTTGTTGCTATCCAGCTGACTGAAGTACCAGTGTGCCACCCGCTCCTCCAGGGTATGGCTGGGATCCGGCTCTGAGAACCTGGGCCGTGGACAGACAACCCCACCCCAGAGGTTAGGCACTTGTCCCTGCCAACTCATACTGAAGTTACAAATGTGTCTGTTGGGGAGTGAGGGTAGACCCTTGAAGCGAGATTAATGGCCTTCTTATGAGACTGGGTGAGATCTTATGGAAACAGGTTGGTTCCCACAAGGGTAGGCTGCTATGAAGCAGATACCCCTGCCCCCCATCTTTGCCTGTACTTCTACTACTACTTTCCACCGTGAGTTAGCTGAAGCTGTAAGAGCCCCTCACCAGAAACCAAATCGATGCTGGCATGCTCTTGGACGTCCAGAACCATGAACCAAAATAAACCTCTTTTCTTTATAAATTACCCAGCCCAGGGTATTTTGTTACAGCAACAGAGACCAAACCAACACCATCTTCATGCTGGGCTACCAGCCATCAGGTAGCAATAGCTCTTTCCTTAGGGATCTATAAAGTGATCCTTATTTCATTGACCTGCCTTGCCCTCTGAAAAAAACAGGACATTTCTTGTGCAGATAGGCACTCAAGACAAAAGACATAGATCTAGTCCCCCTGAGTAAACCATGTCTAGGATCTAAACTGTATTCTCTTGACCCCACAGATCACTGCCAAACAGGATGCTTTCCTGAACTTGTATATGGGTACCAGCACTGAGTATTTATCACACCCAGTACCCAGCTCTGGAGATGTCAGCCTAGCCTCAAGCTGTTCCCTGTCTCAGAAGAGCAGAGCCCAAAATATGAAGACTGGCATATGGGGTGTGTGATGTCCCCACGACCTGTGGCTCTGTGCTTATGGGTGGAAGTCCAAGGTTCATGTCAGGAGTCATTCTTGATCAGTACCTCACTGCATCCACTGAGGCAGAGTCTCTCCATTGATTGAAGGCGCGTTTCCCCTACAAAGATGGTCTAGCTCTGTGCCCACCTTCTGAGTGCTGGAATTATAGGTGCACTCTCAGCATTTACATCAATTATTGAGACCTGGACTCTATCCTCATGTTTGCTGCTTGTACTCCGACAGCTGTGCCACCCCCTACTCCCACCTCTCCCCACCAACCCCAATTGGGATGAGTCTCTACAGCCTAACACTTCCACTCAGGAGGTCTGGGGCAGCCTTAGGAGATCATATGCTAACCAGAGACCCAGCTAGTTCTTAGAGAAACTAAAGTGACCAGGGACACACCATGGTGCCCAAATACATAGTGATGACCACATCTGGCACAGTCCATAACTATGGACCACAAAATGACAAAGCCAGCGTCTATGTGTATAAGTACATGCAATGGTCTACCTATCTGTCTCATTATTACTTAATTATTTATGCATCATCTTTACTCAGAGAAGTTAGAGTGATACTAATATTTACAGTGTTGAAAGCCAATGGTAGGTCAGTTGCAAAGGGGTTGGTTGGAGTTTCTGAACAGAAGAAGAAAAGAGACGCACAAGTATCCTGTTTCAGTTCCTGGGGCCTGACACTGACTATGAGCAAGGATCCATATTCAAATGCCTGGGTGACTTGCCCCTGGGGAGGGGATAAGGATGAGGTTGAGATCCTGTCCATTTCAAATGACTGGTGTGCAGGGTCTGCAACAGAGCCTTGATAGAGGAGTTCACTGGTGAGCAGGGATCCTAGACCAGGCAATCAGGACCTGCTGGCACACTCTGAAGACACACCTGGTTAAAAAAAAAATGTCCAGGGTACACCTCTCTCAGGTTTGCTTTATGTTCTAGAAAGGAGGGGACCCCTTCTCACCCCTGCCCAAGAACAAGCTGGAGACCCCCATCTTGCTTCACAGTGACTCCTAAGGGACATGAAGTTCAAGCAAAAGAAGCTGCATTACTGAAAAAAAAACAGTCATCGCTGTCCAGCCCATTCAGTCTTGGGTAAATCCCCTGGCACCCTGGGTTCTAAGAAGCATGTCAGTAGGGCCTCATCCTGACAGCTTCCACCCAGAGAGAACCTTAGGGAAGGTGTGACAGAGCCACACCGAGTTGTCACTGGCCTTTGACTCCTAGGGAATCCGCTTAATCTGCCACGGAAACCAGGTGCAGGAAGTCTGAAGCAGCCTGGCATTCTCTGAAGCATGTCACCGCCTGTGTCCAAGTGTTTTCACTTTTCGTTTATCAGCCGCTGCGCCTGCTCTCACAGCTGCCCCTGCAGTCCACACAGGGTGGGCAGGCTGAACCTCGGTAGGGATGCTCGGGGTGCAAGAAGGGGAGGCCCCCAAGCTCTGGAGGAGAAGGGAGCTCCTAAGGAAGGCTCTCTCAGGGGAGGCAGTCAGGGAGCTGTGAGAGCCCCGAGGCGAAGGCAGCTCTTCCTTTAACCTTTAGGCTTCGCATAGCGTAATGTCTACCCAAAGGCTGGAATAATAAAGTCTGGGTCCCTGAGACGGGAAGGGATGAGGTCATCCCACCCAGAGGCCCTGCCAGGGAAGGCTTTCTCCCTCCAACACATGTTCCTGGAGCACCCTCCTGTCCGCCTGTCTGTTCTCTGTGATCAGAGCTCTCCTCCCTACCTACCTTCAGGCTATTTCGCACCAAGCAGCAGCTCTCTCTTCCTTGCAAGCTCTGAGTTGGCCAGGGGGTGATTATCATCTGGGCCCATGCCTCTGCCCTCCTGGCTCTCCTCCATCCCTCTTTGCTCTCTCATCAAGACCTTGCAGTGCAGAGCAGCCCTGATTCCACACTGCTAGCCTGAACTCCCTGTCAGATGCCAGCCCACGGCAGAATGCTGGGCTAAATGCAGGACACCATTCTTCGGAAGAGGCCCTCTGAGTTACTTCCAAGACCCCAACCCACAGCCTACCCTGTGGGGACTAAGGGTTCTGCCTCTGTCCCAACCCCTCCCCTCAATCCCAGCTATCATGGGGCTCTACCTTTGAACCCCTCTATCTCCAGAAGTCCCCTTAAATAACAAAGCCTCAACTCTGCCTCAAAGCTGGGGGATGGCAGGGCCATACTTGGGAACCCAACACCTTTACCATAACACACTCTAAGAACCTTTATACTCCTGATCCATCATCAGTCCTGGGGTAGCCAAACCAACACTGAGCATGTATGTGCAAGAGAAGACACCAGAGACCTCTGTGAATTGAGCAGTTCTGAGATTCCCTCAGCAGGGGAGTGCTAGAGAGGGGTGAGGCAGAACATGAGATCTCCCCAGATTTTCCAGGAGCCTCTCAATCCATCTTTGCCGGAGTCCTTGACATCACAGACTCCTGCCATTTATACCCTGACCTCAAAGTCACGCCCCACCGGCCCCTCCAGTTCTCACAACTCTCTGAAAATATCCTTTTACACTTTCTTTTTTACACTCATTCATTCTTGTGTGTGTGTGTGTGTGTGTGTGTGTGTGTGTGTGTGTGTGTGTGTGAATACATGTGTGCAGGGGCACATGCCACAGTATACACATGGAACTCTATAGACAACCCAAGGGTGTCAATTCTCTCCTTCCACCCTGTAGATTCTCAGGATCTGACTCAGGTCAGACGTCTTGGTGGCAAGCCCCTTTCACTTAAAGAGCCATCTCGGTGGCTCTGTGGAGGCATCCTTTTACAAACGTCTGCAGCTGGTACCACAGCGTAGGCTAACACTGGTAAAAACAAAAAACAAAAAAACACCTCAATCTTGCTTCCCCATGTGTGCCCGCATGCACACACGCATACACCCCTACTGGGGGCTTGGGATGTTCATCACACTGGAGCTGGGACCCTATGCTGGAGGGGCCAATGGCTCCATAAGGTCAACTGCAGCCGGGCGGTGGTGGTGCACGCCTTTAATTTCAGCACTCGGGAGGCGGAGCCAGGAGGATCTCTGTGAGTTCGAGGCCAGCCTGGGCTACAGCGTAAGTTCCAGGAAAGGCACAAAACTACACCGAGAAACCCTGTCTCAAAAAACAAAAAACAAAAAAACAAACAAACAAAAAAAAAAAAGATCAACTGCATTTATTATGCCTATAAGGACCCCTTCATGGGCAAAGTTCTTCTAAAATGGATACCTGTGTGGGAAGGATGCCCAAGTTTCTTCAGATGTAGTGTGGAAAAGCTACACCCAAATGACCCTCATTCTAGATTCAGGATAGAGTTGCTCCGTGACTCTGCCTTTGGGCTATTTTAGTAACTTCTGCCTTCAGGGACAGGGAAACCCACTGGAGCCAGGTCCTTCCCTGAACAGACACACTCAGCCTTCTCCCAATATTAGGGTTGGTGAAGGCCATCCTTCTGCGGCACTTTCAGTTTTGATTCTGTGGCCTTGGCCCTGGCAGGTTTTGGCTGTAACACACAGCTGGAGAGCCAAGCCCATTTACCACAACCTGCTTTGGCCAAGATCTGGAGCCCAGTTCTGCTGTCCTAAGCAGTTTTAGAGAAGGTAAGGAGGGCTGGCCAGGAGGCCTGAGCCAAGCCAAGCAGACCGACCGAGCCCCATCTGGAGCTGGGTCCAAGCTCCACCAGCTGTGCGGGTGGAGCTGGGAAATGCCAAGTCAGCCACATTCCAGACTCTTCCTTGCAAAGCCATCCACAGACAACCAACTTCACCGAACCAGGAGGATGAGGCCACTCCACTGGCCTCGTCTCTCCTTAGGAGGCAGGTGAATGAGTAGGAGACCCACACAGACAAGGCTGGCTGGCTCTCCCTAGAGTGCCCTAGAGACTGACACCTAGGTAGATAGCCTTCCTTCTAGACTGACAGTCTAGCGGATGGGTAGATGGCTGATCCAAGAGAAACTGTTGCCTTCCAGAGCTCTGGTGGAGGGAGCCAAGGGCATAAGTTAATCATCCAGCAAGAGGCCAGTGAGGAAGGCTGTCACCTAAAGATTTGTAATGACCCTGTGCCTGTACCAGTCACAGATGTTCCTACAGACACCCAACTCTACATTGTCTAATTTTAGATCTGGGCAGCACTGTTTTTGGCCACTCAATCAGGCTAGGAGGCCAGAGCGGGAAACTGGCACCTCCCTCCCTCCCTCTCCCTGCCTCTACCCAGTCTTGAGAATCTATTTATTTCATGCACAATGTTTCAGTAAATCCTCCCTCACTGCTGGGTGATGCTCCCAGCACCCTCCTGCTGTCGACTGCTCTCCTGGCCCCCTCTTAAATTCCCCTGCTTTTGCATCCGAATGCCATCAGAATGGTCATTCAAAGGTGCTCTCAGCCACCGTGGTCCCTGATGCCTCTGGCATGACGCGGTTGGCCCAACACAACCTGGGCTCTGTCTGGCTCTGCAGCCTCATCTCCTGCTTGCCCACACCACACCCCAGACCTAATCACACTGCTTCTGCCACTCTTCCCATTATGCCCCTTGTTCCTCTCTCATTGCCCACATGTTCCTCTGCTGAGAAGCCCTCACTTCCGGTACCACTGGGTCCCGTGTGTCGTCCCCCCCCACCCCACCCCCACCCCCCCACCCCCCGTGTAAGTGGAAAGTCACCTGTATCGTCAGCTCTCACATGCCCTCTCTGCCCTGAGTCCTGGAAGCTCTTACCAGCCTCTATGATCACACCGGCTTTGTAATATAGTCTCCTGGGTGTATACCTCTCTTCCATGCCAGAAGCATGCCCTTTTCTTCAGACGTCCCCCCAGAAACAAGCATGGAGCTTATACCAAGGGCAGGCTGAGAAGTGCAAAGCCATATCTGACAATGACCATGTCTGACGCGTTGGAGGAAGGGATGATTGACTTTCTATGCTGCCCAAACATCCTCTCTCCCTTCTTCCCACAGTCTCGATGTGGGACTGTTTCCCACTGATATCCCACTTTAATTGTCAGACCCCGAGGGAAGGGTTGGGTGTGGCTTCTTGACCCTCCATGCCTGCAACCCCAGCTCTCAACTCCAAAGCCAAGTCCAACACCCAGGATCTCTGCATTTCCTGACTCTCTTCATCAGCCCTATTCCAGAACTGCTGCTCAATCTCCAGCAGCCCCATGCCCCCTCCCTTGCTCCTCCATCCCGGAAGAGCGGCTGGCATCTGTCTATACAGCATCCTGTGTCCATCAGACCAGGGCAGAGTGCTGGAGGGCCCTGCTTACAAAACAGTCACAATGAACTTCCATGTTGCATCCAGCCTTACATTTAGTGTTACAATGTCAGATCTACCCCCCTCTCTACCATATCTACTATCCTTCCTACTATGTATCCATTGGCACATGTTGAATATCTACTATGGGATCAAATTCTAGGAATACAGCTGGGAAGGACCTCTGAGAAGAAGGTCTGTCACCACACCAGACAGTCACCAGAAAGGGGGGAATGACATTCTGGACTGAAGGGGCAGCTGGTGTGAGGGTCCCAGGACAGCCAGCAGAACATGTGGAAGGATCAGTGACTGGACACTACAAGGGCAAAAGGCCAGCAGGACTTTCCTGAGGGCCATCCGAGTACAAATCGGGGCTTCTGCTTGATGTAATGGGGAGATCCAGGAGAGCCCAGGAAGGCTCGCAACCCTGGTACCTCCCCAAACAATGCTTCCCCACGGCCTCCCCGTCTTCACTCCACTCTCTTGACTGATTTCTAAACGATTTCCTGATCTGTCTTGTCTTCCTGTTGATTAAAAGTCCAGCCCTCGGGTAACACATATACCCAAAACAGTCCAAACCTCTCAACCCTATCAAAACCAAGAATGATCAAGCTAATACAAGCTTAAAATGAAAACTGAGTTTTGGGAGTTATTTCTTTCAAGTCCTTCCCTCCGGATACATTGGTATGAAAGACATTATAAATTTCCTAGTTTTTAGTGCCTGTAAAAATCTCCTAACTTCCTAACAATCCTAACTTCCCTTGGTGGCAGGGCCTGTCTAGGATCCCCTTCCTGTAGCCAAGACCATGCAATGCAGTCCTGGGATCAGTGGCTCCTGTGGAAGCCAGGGGAGAGGATGTCCCAAAAGAGCTGAGGCAGAACTTGCAGCCAAGACCCTTGAGCTGGTGAGTGGGCCCACCCAGACCTAAGATTTCTGTACCCATGCCTCCTACCTTATTTATGTTTTCTCTCCTTTTTCTAAACAACCTAAAAACAGTAGTTCTCCCTGTTACATTCTAAGATCCCCAATGATGCTTGAAACTGCTGACAATACTGAACTCTAAATGCACTGCTTTTCCCTACGGTCTGTACCTACGAAAAATCTTAATTTACAAATGAAGAACGTGTATGCGTTAAGCAGCAGAAATAACTAATAATAAGATCATTATAACAAAACATCATGGCAATAAAAGTTATCATAAGCTTATAAATTGTTTTCTTTCTAGAATTTTCCAATTAGCTGTTTGCGTCTGCAGTTGGTTAGGTACAACTGAAAGCATGGGAAGTGAGACAGAGGACAGAAAGTCACTACTGCAATTCATGCCCCGGTTTTTCATCAAAGAGCTGCTGTTGAGCAAGCTCTGGGCCATTGCATGCGATAGGCATGTGACAGTGAGCGTTTGTAACGCTCACCCTTCCCCTCTTCCTGACAACCAGGCGCATGGCCTCTGTTTCAGATGCTGAGCCGCTGAGCACTGTGGGAAGCCTGGAAGCAGCTCTCATCCACCGCCTGTCAGACCCTGTCTCCATCTTTCTCAGATTTTCTCAGATTTTGGCACGCCCCAGGTAAGAGGAAACAGAGTCATTATCAGAAGCCTGCCTTGAGCTCATGAGACCCTGAAGTACACAGATCAGGCACCCAGACAAGTATTTTAAAGAAATAAGCCAGGCGGTGGTGGTGCACACCTTTAATCCCAGCACTCGGGAGGCAGAGCCAGGTGGATCTCTGTGAGTTCAAGGCCAGCCTGGTCTACAGAGTGAGATCTAGAACAGGCACCAAAACTACACAGAGAAACCCTGTCTGGAAAAAAATAAAAGAAAAAGAGAAAAAGAAATATAGCTGGTGTACCCTGTTTTTTCCTTTCCTTTCTTCTAAAAATTTTGTCTATGTAAAAACCCAGGACATAAACTCTATTCTCCAGCCAGGATTATAAGAGCATGACGCCGTACTGTGCACCATCAGGATGGCAGCTTAACCAACAACTTAATCTTGACTGACTGACATGTGATACCTATTGACTAAAACGTCCCCATTTCTGCAGGTATGGTTGCACACACCTGTGATCCCAGCACTCAGAAAGCAGAGGCAGGAGGATCACAGCAAGAACAAGGACATTCAGGGCTACATAGAAAGGCATTATTCAAAATGGATTAAAATGAATAAATAAATCAATAAACAAACAAGCCCTCCACTTCCCTCTCCTAACAGCCCTGACAAGCACATTTCTACACCCTGACACTGCAGGTTTGATCCATGTAAATGGAACCATGGTTATTTGTCCTTTGTGACAGGCTTATTTCACTTAGCATAATGTCCTCAATATGACATGGTTGCCTTCTTGAAACTGAAAAACTAGTCCATACATGCACACACCACATTTCTTTATTAACCCATCCTTTGGTGAAATTTAGATTATTACACATCTGGGCCAGGAACGCTATAACTCCGATACAACTTAAATAGAATTCTCAAGCTGGCTGACTTTGTCCAGCTGAGGATGCAAACCCATTACAGCTGTGCTCATGGTCCAAGTCCTCATGGGAAATCCCAGCCAATGGCCCCTGCCACACTTGTCTCTTCTAAGGGGACTGGAGGCCGAGGCCTGTCTATCCACTGTCATTCTTGGCAACAGCTCTGCTTCCAGGGAGATGCTGGGGAATGAGAGCCCCTTTGGTGAGCCACACAAGCCCAGAGCAGGCTGCACATCTTTGCCATGCCCTGGTACCCCTTCTGCTGCTTTAAGGCGTCCAGTGCCCCCACCCTCCCTTCCCTGACCCCTCCACCCTCCCTTCCCTGACCCCTCCAGGCCCTGCTATGCCTCCCCTCTGGCTTTATAACTGCAAGTCTTACTTAGCATGTCTCGCGGGCCCTTAGGACCAGGATCCTCCTCTTCAGCTCATTATCCCTCCCTCATCTTCTCCTATTTCTTCTTCCTCTTTCTCCATCACCCAGCCCTACTGTACTAAATTACACCGACCATACGTTATGGTTATATATTTCTAATATCTGCCTATGGTCTAGTATACCCACTCGTCTTCCTTCTTTGAGGGAAGGAACATGTCTTCTATTCCTCAATACCTTGTCCTTGGCCAAGGACTTGACATATTGGATATATTCAAAGGGTGATCAGATGGTGGATACATGCATGATGGATGTTCCAACCACTGACACAATGGGCCCAAATCAGTTGGCTCCAGATAGTCTGGCTACCAGAGAACATGTGTATTTCAGCTCTGGGACTACTCCAGATACCATATTAATTCCTGAAACAAGTCCACTTTGTCTATGAGAAGATTAGATTCTACTGTCCACAGCTCTTTGCGATTGCCAGGAGGTCAAAGGGATACATGACCCCTGCCTTCTCTGGGAAGGAAAGAAATCACTAAATGCCTATGGTTCTCCCTGCTCTGCCTGGGTGTCCTGTTCTCGTCAGATGCCCACCACCCTTCCTTCCATTAAAGGTTTTCACTCCTGGGGATGTATCGAAGGCAGAATGCTTGCCTGGCACATGTGAGGCCCTGGATTCAATCCCAGGACTGCAGAAAAGACTCTCACTTTTACATCCCCTCCTTTTGGGTAAAACATCTGTAAGTTATCCAAGAGGGCTGCAAACCCTGTTACCAAAGCTAGAGGAAAGCAGATTAAAATTTTTAGAGCCCGAGAAGCAGGAAAATTTTCACCAACAAGTAGAACAAAGCTGTGGGCATGTGCTCGGGAGAAGGACAGACAGATGCCTGGCCCTTGGCCTCTCTCCCAGCCCCCCATCATAACTGAAGAGTCCAGGACTACACCTTACTGCACCTGAGTCTTGCTCACATTCTCACCTCCCACCTCCAGTGGGTGCTGCTGAGTTAATGGCCTGAACCATGTCTGTGGTGAGGGCATCCAGCAGGCTGGTAATAAATTCCATCTTCTTCCCTTCAGGACAGCCTAAAAGACAAGAGGAAACGAGGGCAGAATCCAGGTCACTTACCAAGGCAACAGCTTCCTCAATGATCCCCTCAGAGTCTCTGTCCAGCCAAAGACTGGGGGCGTGTTCACTGCTCAAATGATCACTACAAGCGTCCATCATTCCTCTGTGCATAATCCACAGGGAAGCACCAGACCAAAAGGATAATAACGCGTTCAGCTTCCTTCCATTTCATAAAGTTCTGCTGAGCACCAATACAGGTACTACGCAAATGCTAGGGAGACAACAGATGAGGTTCTTAGCCTCACAGACTTCGCAAAAATTTGCTGGGCCAATGTACTCAAGATAATAACCAGACAGGCACCGTTCATATGAAAAGCGGGGGCAAGAACCAGGTGTTGAAGAGGCGCGAGAGAGGGAGAGAATCCCCCTGGTGCAAGCTGATTTGGGTGGACCTATCAAAAATCTCCTCTCTTTGCCCATCTTTTCCCAGCCGAGAGGGTAACTGAAGACCGGAGCACCTGTCCCAGATCCACGCCACAAAGAGGAGCATTGCTGAGGAAACACACCCCTACCATGGCAGAGACCAGAGTCCTCCTCACCTGAACCAAGCGGGCCCTCAGCGCAGCCGCAGCCCCGCCCCCTGCAGCAGCTCCGCCCTTCTCTCTCCGAACCCTGAGGTCTCCAGTTAAATGAGACCCCTCAGAGCAGTACAGACTCTAGAGTAAGTTCTCCCTGTCACTCCCACAGTGCCTCACTCCTCTCTTGAGGGTACCTGACCTGAATCTCTATGCGCATGCCTTCCTTTATCTTTATACGGCTCATCTCCTCCACTCGGTGAACCTCATGTCCCTGAGCACCAGATCGAACCGTGTCCGGCATGAAGTAGACTAGCTATCCCCAACCTGTCGAGGGGTGGCTAGAAGAAGGGGCCCTGGCTTCCTTGCCTCCAATTCCGTGAATTGGGGGTGAATTCTACTAACCTCACATGGAAAGTCCAGGACTTTTGGGACTCCCCGCTTTCAGTTCTCACTTTGGAGTCCGGATGGGCAATAGGAAGATGGCACCGGTTCTCATCAGTACAGACCGAATCGTGTACTGAGGAAAGACTGCTGGTGAGCATGAATTAGGATGGCTCCCACCTCTGCAGAGGTGTGTGTGTGGGGGGGGGCTCCCCAGCCATGCTCCTCTATGTGGGCGTAGGTCTAAGACAGGGTCACCTGTGAGAAGGTGTCCCCGTGCTTGGGCTTTTTCTAGAATAGTGCACAGAAAAGAAGGACCTGCAAGGATTTACAGGAGAGCGTCTATAATTCTACATACCCTGTATTTAAAATTCTTATTGCAACTTGGAGTTTGCTATAAATCAGGGGAAATCCAGCCTAGTGACAATTTGGGGGTCCTGGGCTTTTGCTTGTATGTCTCATGTCACCCCTAGTGGCCATCCTGTGTCACCAAGGGTCATCATATAAGCATTCCACAGAACAGGTGGCAGACACCACCTAGACCCCTCAGGGAAGCCACGCTTTGTAAGCTACCTTAGTTTTACAGACCCCAAAATGTTGTCCCCGCTTCACCGAGATGGAGATTAACCACGAAGTTCTTGGGACAGAGTTTTAAGGCCGTGACTACATTTTTAAGATGAAGAGGAAGGAGCGTGGGAAGGAAACAATGTTCTCAAGGGCACAGGACTAATTCGGGATGCAAGATTCCATGGCTTCTGGGTCTGTGCTCCTGTGATGGACCTTCCCAGCATGCCTTGCTCTACACTGCCAAACGGGCAAATGGGGAAACAGACGTAGAGGAGAGAGTGACCTCTGTATGGTGAGGGGACGAGAAGCCCAGGGTGTTAGCACCAGCGGGTGTTAGAGCGGCAGTGTCTCCTACCTGGCAACTCCCTGTCCTTGAAAGGGTCATTCGCCTCTGCACTCTTGGCTCTGGCGTCACTCTCACAACTTGGCATCACATAGCTGGGAAGAGAGAGGCAGAGACACGAAGTGGGGGGCTGGCAACTGAGTCTTCAGCCACCACTGCCCAGGAACGATCTGTGTAATCACTAAGCCGAGAGAGTGCCCTCAGGGAGGAAAACAGCCCCTGAACTGTCCGGCAGCTACAAGACAATCTGGCATAAATGCTCCCATTGAGACATGTTCAGGCATGTCATTTTAGCCACACAAGCGTGATAACAATGCCAGCTCCAACCTGCACGTGGGATCCTTTTTTTTTTTTTTTTTTTTTTTTTTTTATATATAGGACTTCATTCGTAACCTGGGAGGCACAATAAGCTTTTCATTAGGGAACCTGAGAGGTTGAGAGAGATTAAGTAGTTTTCCAAGGTCCACAGCTGGAAAGGAACAGATCAGTGATCAGAACCCAGGTCCCTAGGCACTTCTACCAGACCCTCATCTGCTTTGGAATGGAGACCTCAGTCTCCCATGACCTGCCTCTAAGAGAGGGAGGGCGGTGGTAACAATAACAGCAGCCTAGCCTGAAGCTGGTCCCTGTGTGATGCTCCGAGAAGAGGGCTTACCGTGTGGAAGTCCCAGGCAACGGGCGCCCTGTGTCCACTAGGACACACCAGCAGTAGCCTGTGGACTGGTGACATTGCACCGGTTTATAAAGCCCACCGGGGGCGCACTCGGGGATCACAATGCCCTCACGGGGGTTCTGCCGGGCCTCTTCCAGGGCACTCTGCCTCTCCTGGTCACAAGAGTGGACTTTCTCTGTAAGAAAAGATGCAGCTCCTGGTGACGATTAGGCCTCCTTCTGTCCAGAATCTGTAATAAATAGCCAGGACCAGGCCTGCCCCCAAGGAACTGATGAATCATCCCAGACAACCATGTCTTGCACGCTGCCAAGGTGAGAGCCCCAGAGGGCCAGAGCCTCCCTGTGGCCAGCTACACAGCCAGGGGCTCATCAGCACTTTCACCAAAGAGGCTCTCATGTAGCAACAAGCCAGCCAGGACTTCAGGGCTACTTCTCCAAGCAGCAGTTTACTCCGTAGCTGGAATGTTCCTCCATTTTCAGAGTCATCCCTGCCCAGATACAACTGGGTACAGGCTTCAGAAGAGGCAGTAGCCAGACGGCCCTGCAAGTGGATGCTGGGATGCCTGTGCAGAGGACATCGCCTAGTCCAAGCATAGCAGGACAGAACCACAGACCACCACCCTTGTGCAGGGTGATGTTCCACACCCAAATGAAAGGGCAACAAGAGCCAGCCCTGGCTCCTCTCACCCTCCAACACAGGTAGACAAGGAACGAAAGCTAGTGGGCAGATTCTTCCACCAGACAAGAGCAGAAACAGCGGAGGCAGAAGAGTGTCTGATGCTGGTAGCTTCAGGAACACGTGAACATGTCCAAACAGCCAAGCCAAGTCTCTCCAGAGCCAGGTCCAGACAGAGACTGTAACTGGGGCCCTATGCCAGATGCAGCCAACTCACCGAAGCCTCAATCCTGTAGGACCCTTCCCTGGAAGACCCTGACCATGAAATCACCCTGGCTTCTCTCTTCCGGATTTTTTTTTCTTTTCTTTGTTTGAGTGGGGGCTTCATTTTGGGGGTGTTATTGTTTGATGTGAAATTTTTGTTTGTTTTAATTTTTTGTTTATTTAGAATTTAGAATGTAAATTTTTGTTTATATAGAAAACAAAGCATTGAGTTTGTTTCCTTATCTCAAATAACATTTAAAAAAAAAAAGAAAACCTGTACAAACCATATGGCCCCCGAAAGGGGGAACCCCCCCCCAATCTCCCTTAGATCTTGTCAGGCAAACACCAACACAACTTCAAGGGGGGCTACACCAGAGGCTTGGACAGCTCTCCCAGCTCCAATTTGGTAGCCTCGTTTTCCTACCTCATATTTCATGCCATGAAAGAGCTGATCAGGAAACAAAGGCAAAGGAAAACAGCTTTTACAGGCACCACGTTCGTGTAACGACCTCTGACAGGGGCTTTAAATCAAGACTCTCTAAGGCCAGCCTCGCCAGCCATAAATCAGACCTCGGCAAGATGGGAAGGGGAAGGGGAGGGACACCTCCCCCCTTCCAGGGCAGCGGGCTTGATGAACCTAACCTCACACCAGCGGGCCTGAAACCTGGGGAAGTTGGGGCAGGAGCTGGGCAGGAAGAAGATCAGGCCCATAGTTTGGGCCCTGTGGATGGATTTCTGGACATTCTTAAAGGTTTGCTTTAAGTCGGCTTCTGTGACCACCTATGGGGATTTAAATCATGAAGAAAGGGAAGCTCCCAAATCTAGAAAAATACAGATTAGCGTGGAATTAAAGAGAAGACTAAATATAGGGTTCGTCACTTTAATGTCCACTCTGAAAGTCTGGGTGCCCTGTCAGGGAAACAGGAATGACAGAATAGCTGGCTGAGGCTCGGTAGGTCAAATACCTGCCACACAAGCATGGGGACTCCAGTTCAAATCCCCATCACCCGTATACAAAGCCACGCATGGGCTCTACATCCCCACCAATCAGTGGGACAGGAACAGATGCAGGGGGATCCCTGGAGCCCATTGGCCAGCCACCCCACATGAGCTCCATGTTCAGTGAGAGACATTGTCTCTAAAAAAAAGACGTAATCCAGAAAGTAATCCAGGAAGACATCTGACTTCAGCCTCTTGCCTTCACAGTGATGTATATGCATGTGTACCTCACCCCCACCCCCACATGAACATGGAGAGAGAGAGAGAGAGAGAGAGAGAGAGAGAGAGAGAGAGAGAGAGAGAGAAACAGAGACAGAGACAGACAGAGAGAAAGAACCAACCATTTGTGAAAAGTATGCAATGTGTCTTCCAGAAAGGAAAAAAAATCCCTTAAAATGGCTTTTTAGAACTAATGATTCCAGCAAATATTCCTTGAATGAAATGCACCAGGCAATAGAAGAAGGCTTCGCCTGTCTAGCCTCTTGGTCCGCCTATTCTGGGCACTATTATGACCCCAGCTTCGTAAACACAGAAGGAAACAAACTCTAGAGAGCGTGAGTTTTTCTCAAGCTCACTCTAAGAAGGAAGACTTGAACTTGGCTTGAGTCCTGAGGAGCAGACTCACTACAGATCTGAGGACCCAGTCCATCCTCGGAGTCACCCTCCCTGCTTCTCAGTCACCTCCCAAATGAGTCTTGCCACCCATCTCTCCAGTTTTCTCAGAGGTTGTTCTACAGAATGCAAGCCGAGATTGACTTCCAGGGTCTCTTCAGCCACACGAATGCACAGAGGCACACCACTCTAAAACACTTCATCTCTGCTTAGGAAAACTTGGGACACAGAGCGGAGATGGGAAGGTGTGGCCCAGTAACGATGAGAATGGGCCAGGGCTGCCTGTATATGCCTGGAAGACAGAACCCACACCAGAGAAGAGAGAGCACAGGGATGGTACCAACACACACTTGTACACGTCCACATATCCCCTCCCAAACCTGCCCCTGAGATGGTGCTAAGCAGTGAGAGCCCAGGTACTCTCCACCCGGCAATGAAACCTCCCTCAAAGAAGAAACACAGCAGAAAAGTGTTGCAGAATATTATTTTAAGGTGCATTACTTTTGTTTATGTTGCATTTGTTTAACTCTGTGAAGCTGTGTTACTGTGCCTGTCTAAAACACCTGATGGTCTAAGAAAGAACTGAATGGCCAATAGTGAGGCAGGAGAGAGAAATAGGCGGGGTTGGCAGGTTGAAAGAATAAATAGAAGGAGAACTCTGGGAGGAAAGAAAGAGAGCAGCCAGAGGAGGAGGACTTCAGGGGTCAGCCTCCCAGCTCCACGGCAAGCCAGAGAAAGAGTAAGATTTACAAAAATAAGAGGATGGGAAAAGCCCAGAGGCAAAAGGTAGACGGGATAAGTTAAGTTAAGGAAAGCTGGCTAGAAACTAAGCCAAGCTAAGGCCAGGCAGTCGTAAGTAAGAATAAGCCTCCCTGTGATTTACTTGGTAAATTTACCCAAAAAAGTAAAATACCAAAAACAACAGAAAAGCGTCTCATGCTAGGAATGCACAAAGTCCTGGCCTTGCCACCAGAAGACACACAGTGTGTCTTTCCCCAGTCACCCGTGGTAGGGAAGAGAGTGGGACCAGAGGACAGCAGTGAGCCAAGCTGGAGACAAAGCTGGAAAGGCCAGGATGAACCAGATGAACATAAGCCCGTCTGCGGGCCCAGGGCCCAGGTCCTTATGTGTCAGCCAAGATGGGATCAGAACAGAGGACATCTCTGTCTGGCTCAGGTCTCTGTGTCTCTTGATTACCCATGGTAATTAGGAGCAGAGGAGAACGTGGATAACATAAAATCTCAGCTAATCCCCAATGTTCACTGGAGCCCAGGGTTTATCCTCTCTTCCAGGACTCTTCTCCTTCTTCGTCTTTCCTTTATTTTCATATATTTTTAAAAGCAAAAATGGCCAACCAACATTACAGGATTTGGGTTGGTCTTCCTTTCGTGTTATTTGACTTCCAGAGAAGGAAGATCTGAGAGAAGGGACAGAGGAAGAAGCTGAGGCTCCTGGGTAACCAACATCTAAGCACCTTTGAAAGCCAAGTCATCAGTGACCAATGGGCTGACTTTACTGTGAGCTTTGTGGTGAGAGAAAAAAGGGATTTCATGGTGGGAAGAGCAGATGGAGAGGAGGCAGAGGGGTTGTCAAAGAAGGACTGTATCACTCATGGTTACACACACACACACACACACACACACACACACACACACACACACATACACACACAAACACACACGATGAGAGGGAGATTTTAAGTACTAGGGTCATGAATTAGGGGGAAGGCAAATCTAAAATATGTATACATGCAAGCCAGTCAGGTAGAAATGCAGGCCAGCAAGATGAGGCAGTCTTGAGTCCCAGATCAATAGGTCATGCCCACAACTCTAAGACACAAAGCAGGGTTTCCATGTGACAGTCTCCAGGCAAAATTCCTCTTCTTGAGGAAACCCCAACCTCTTCACTTAAATCTTGGGACTGATTGCATGAGGCTGGCCCGCATTATGTAGAATAATCTGCTCTAACCAAAAAAGCAACTGTGGATGTTCATGTCACGATAGCTAAATGGTGTTCGGCCAATCGACAGGGGTCAGGATGCCCAGCCAAATGGACGTAGCGAAGGGGGAGCATCATAAGGACTTCAGGAAAGATGTCTTAGGTATAGAAGAACTGAGCAGTCATGAGCCAGATGTGGTAGCACACATCAGTAATCCCACCACAGGGCAGCTATGGAGGGAGCCGGGGAGCTAAGACAGAAAGTTGGAGTTTGAAGCTAGGCGAGGCTACATAATGAGATCCTATCTCAACCAAAATCTGTAGGCTGGAAGGGTGCCCCAGCCAAGGATGCAGTCTCTCTAGATAAAGAGCGTGGTTCTCTAAAGGAGCCACTTTGACCATCCTGACAGAATTGCTCCTGTCCCTTGCACTCGGCCATGAAAGGCAGCAGGATACTAGCAAGGCTAGTGTCCTTGAGAGGAGGACCCAATGCAAGATTCCAGAGAAAAAAAAGGTTCTAGGACTCAGGGGGAGGTCACAATGAAGTGCTGGGGAGTTAGGTGAGCCCAGGCTATGAAATGGTTATATATATATATATATATATATATATATATATTCCTTAGTCTGATACCACATTAGGCCCTGAAAAGGCCAGGAAAATTCTGAGAATTATGTGATCGACCAGGAAGAACTAACCATGATGCGTCAGCCTATCCTCATTCAAGGTCTTTCTCTGTCCCCGAAGCTACCTCTGAGGGCTCTTCCCTGGAGGGAGGCTGAGGCACAGCACTGCTCCTACTGAGATTCTGTGCCCCTTACCCTTTGTACCCCACCAATTGTAAGTGCTAAGGGAGCCAGGACTCCATCATATCTTTCCTGCCCACCACTTCACCACCCCATCTCTGGTTTGCTCCTCACTCAGGGAACCATGGACTCTCACGGAGGAAGACTCCATGAAGGACATTGGGTCTGAAGATTTTGTTCCAGCTAATGCTCTAGAGGTGGGGCCCACCCACAGCAGGACAAATGCCAGCCCCGTTGGTTACAAGGACTGCAAGGGCTGGAACTAGAATCTCTGACCCCAGCTCATCCCAGGAAATGTTACACTCAACCCTCAGACCCTCGAGACTGCATTTCTTACGGGGATAACATCAACAACGGGCGATTCAGCCTGAGAAAATGAGAGGTGCTTGCTTATATTTCATTGCAAAAGGAATCATTTTGCTGAGCCAAGAATATTAAGGAAAACACTGGCCTCGTGTCGGCAACAATGACCCTGAAACCTCTTCAAATACCTCCCGCCCATCTCGCCTTTTATCAAAAATGAATAAAATGCTGAACGATAACCCACAATAACAAACCGTACATTTAAAACCATCTTTCTAAGTAACGACGTGAAATTCCAAGGGCGTAAGGAATGGTGTGGCTCCCACCGCAGGTTTCTCCCGATCTGAGAATACTTGGGTGGGTGTCTGGTACTGGGATCGCCAGAGGACTGCCCAGTGGCTGAGGATTTGGTGGAGAGGGGGATTGTGGGAGAAGGACAGAAAGGTAAGCCTGGGTTTTAAGGAGCCAACTTTACTGTTGAAAGGGCTAGTACAGGGACTGGAGGTGTGGGGCTGAGGGGAGGGCCCTGCTGGAGTCATAATCTTTAGGAATGATTTATGGGACATCACTGAGCCACACTTTCTGTTTATTCAGCCACGTGGGGTCTAGGCACCTATGGTTTCAAGCCAATTATGTGAATAGGTTATTTTCTTACTGTGGACTTTGCAATTTTTTCGCAGGAGGGGCTAAGTGCCCCTCAGAGGATCATTTTTCCAAGCACCATTTGCTGAGCTGGCCCCGCCCTTTCACCAAGGGTTTTCCATCACCTCTGTCAGTGAGGGCCACTTGGTCACAGCCAGTTCTCGACTCAATGTATTCGTGTGACTCGGAGCCATCTGGGTGGTTTTGAGAATCCCACAGAGAGGGAGATTCCACACAGTCACTGCTCCCGGGACTGACCATCAGCTAAGAAACAGAAAGGCTCAGAGGAGAGGTCCTGCTGGGCAAGGTAAAAGCAAAACATCACCTACTAACAGGATAAAATCAGCCTCTGGTGTTCAATTCAGTATGGATAGAGGTGGGGAATCAGAAACAGAATTTGCACAAACTTAATAAAGTCATCTCTTCCATTGCAGTAGATTTCCTCATCCCTATCTTTATTTAAAAAAAATCCTCTTTTCTGCATAATCTGCCTCAAGAGGAAGTGAAAAAAATAACATCATCCCTCATTCACACTTGGGAGGGACTTTGGAGAATGCTCTCTGGTGGAGGAGCCCGGATAGGCCAACTAGTTAAGAAAGGGACCCCTTCGGCTCTACCCCAGAGGGAGAAGTTGGGATGTTGTACGATCTCAACTGGGTGGCTGTTTCCCA
The DNA here is from genome assembly GCF_049852395.1 of Peromyscus maniculatus bairdii. NCBI lineage: Eukaryota > Metazoa > Chordata > Mammalia > Rodentia > Cricetidae > Peromyscus > Peromyscus maniculatus. The sequence goes on along the minus strand of NC_134865.1, from coordinate 53,505,808 downwards.
AAGCCAGAAGGAACTTGGGGCATTCAGATGGAATGCTCCAGGAGCCCGAAGACAGGGTTAAGGAGACCCAGGCTCCCACGGTCCTGTGGCTGAAGCAACAGTATGTATCCACCGCTCCAACTCCCATGCACTTCCCCCAAGCGACTGGCACAGTGGAGGATTTCATAGACATCAGCAGCAGGCAGAATAGAGGCAGTAGGGCATGGCAGTCAAGAACATAGGCTTTTGGGTTCTCCCATGTAGCTCTTGATCTTGGGCGGTCTCAAAGTCCCAGGTTCCTTACCTGTAAAAGGAGAGTAGACCCTACACGTGCCTCACAAGGTGTTTATGAAGAGAAGATATCGTAGTATATGGGACCCAAGTAGCAGCCCAGTGGCAGGGTGCTCACGTAGCATGTGTAAGGCCTTGATTTGGATATCTAACACCACAGAATAAATGTACCACGTTTAACCTGGTACTACAGGAAGGTGAAAGTGGTGGCCGCTGTTATAATTAACTGCTCTAAGGTGGCAGGCAGTATCTTCAGTTACATGTGGAGTATACCTAGTCTTCTTATGCCTGTGTTCAACTCGGCTCCTCAACTGGCCTAGAATGGCTGACCAAGGACCAGGTTATGGGAGCAGTCTGCCCTGGTCCACACAGTGAAGGAGTACGCAGTCTACAGAGGAAATGTGTATGTCTCTTTTTAGTTCTATTTAGATATCTCCACGAGTCTGTCTGCTTTTTATAATAACAACACCACTGACAAAAACATGCATCTCTGCTAGAGTGGAGCACATCACTGCCCCTGCCATGGGTACACTACACCCCAATGACCAGGTCTTTGCTTTAAACGCTCACTGTGCTTTTCCAACGCCCCCCCCCCCTCAAGCCTTAGTGCCGATGGGCCTAGAGCCCTGCACGAGCCCTTGGCTAGCTGGGCTCTTGTTTCCTCATTGCAAAGTCGGGGGGTGGTCCTGGAGGCCCCCCAGGTGCTCCCCCCTCTAATAGCCCACACACTTATGGTCAGACAGGAGCAGACACACCTTCCTATGGCTTGGGGGCTAATCCAGATTTAGCTAAACACATGGAAGGGCTGAGTCAAGGGCAAGCCTGCTTGGAGCCTTCAGCCTCTCTCTTGTGCCTCATACTTCTTGAGATCCTGTTATGTGGCCCATGAGCCACCGCTGGCTCGCTGTGCTTCAGGCAGAACTAACATCCCACATCACCAGTGCTGGCAGGGAGCAGCACTCTCCCAGGAGTAAACATGCTCTTAGGATGAATCGTCATGGGTGAGGGGAAATAAGGAAACAGTACAACCAGCCTGTGTAAATAGATTCTCTGGAAAACCTAAAATGGCCATGCATGGCTCGCCATGGTCTGAAGTGGTAAACACCCACTTCCCACACAGACAGATACTGAGCTCCTGGCGAGGTGGGGACAGAAATTCCACAGAGCATATTTCTTCTGGGATGGATTGCCCCGATTTAGCACACGGCCATCTTTCTTCTCAACTTCCCCGCAAAGCACCACTGACTCACACCACCCATCTCTACTGACTCATGCCACAAAGCCAAGAGAGATAACCTTTCCCCCGAAAGGACTAAGAAAGACTTCACGGTCGTTCTTCAGCGACAAGGACCAAGAAATAGTAGCCCGTCCCTTCCCTTTTTTTTTTTTTTCTTGGTAATTTCACTGACCCTGACCTGCAGGCTCTGTACTAGAAGGACCAAATGATAGAAAATTCAAGTTCAAGCAAGAGAGGAAGAATGGATGACAGATAAAGGGGAGGGGTGAAAGAGAGGGGTTTTTATTTGTAAAAATTAAGTATTCCTTATTCCTTCCTCCTCCCAAAATACTAACATTGTATATGTGTGTTGATAAACTTCACAGCCTGATTACTTGCAATGTCATTTATAAACACATAATAAAGGCTCCCAGACTAAAGTTAAAGTCACCGCTGACTTTCAGAAACTTGGAATGAACCAATTACACTACCTAGGCAGGCTCTTTGATTACAGCTTACTACCAACTGATGACAAAAGGAAAATATTGAGACATGGTTTTGCTATGGAACATCAAAGTGCATATGAATTCACTTCTAGAAACAAAACTTTCGCTGGTAGAGGGAGTCCCAAAGACTGAATTCTGGGGCTAGACACCTCCCATCCCAACATTACAAGAAGCACACAATGGGATAAGGGGGTAACAGAGTCACGTGACCAAGAAAGTCAATGTTAAAGCAAGGTCAAGCTGGACTGTAGACCTGGCTCTCAGGCCTCCAATAATAATCGTCTTTCCTCTCAACATAGAAAGGGCAAAGCCTTTGCTGCCAGGGTAAGCCCTGGGAAAGGCCATCTGGCCCCATCCTCATCTCAGTTCTATTGGCCACGATTGACCAAAGTATCTTCCTGATCCCAAAGGGCAGGCAGCCTAGAAGGCCAGTAACAGGATGTGTTTGCATATAGATATTTTAAATGCACACAAGCCCAGGCCCGTCCCAGTTGCTAACGCTGGTAGATTACTCATTCTTCCTCCCAATCACGTCATGTGTGAGATGCCAGGTGGCTGTGGGATATTTGCTTACAAACGGCTACCACTGGTTTCCTTGCAAGCTGTTTATTTTTCCAGCCTCAGGTCATTACATCAGCCCACGGTTTCCAGTTGGGCAAAGAGTATAGACTTGTGGGGGTGGGGATCCAGCCAGGAGGTGCCATTGCCTCTGTGACCCCAAACCCCCGTCACAGAAGCTCTCGCAGCAGGAACTTCCTGGGTGGAAAAGCAATCTCAACTGTAGCCAGTGGCCCAGAAGCTGGCCTACAAGAAAAACGTGCCCAAACGAGTAAGGGCAAGAATACTGTGAACCGGCCTACCTGTGACATGTGTACAAACACAGATGTTCTCATGCAAGAAGAAATGGGAATCTTGTTTCAGTGCAAAATGTGGAAAAGATGTGTTTCCACTTGGGGTTCCTAATGGTAGCTCTGTCTCCAGGGAACAGAGAGATGCTTCATCCACAGATACATACATGCTGGTCATAGAGGCAAGGGGGGGAAGGCTTTAGGATTTAACTCATGGGGCCAGGTTCTGGGTCCTCCTTGCAGCCCCTGATCACACCATGAAAGAGTTTTGTAGGAGAGACAAGAAGAAAGGAAATGAAAAGACACTAGCCTAGGCTTCCAGGGCAAAAGGAAACATGTCGCGGCCCTGGAGCGTTGCCATGGCACACAAAGAGCGTGGTGGCCACATCCATGACCCCAGTTCCTGAGAGACAGCACTTTCTCAGAAGAGGAAGCACAGCATTTTGCCATACAGAAACAAAAAGACAGAAATCATAAAAAGATTTTTATGAAGTATCTTCATACAGTCAGCTTAGAACCAGGGAGTGAAAATGGTCAAATAAGGCTAATTCTTGTCATTTATCTTATCTCTTTCCCTTCTTCTATATAGAGATGGCTTGAACATATTTTAAATGTCAAGTATTTTAAGGAATGTCATGATTCCTAACTCTAGATAAAAAAAAAAAAAAAAAAAAAAAAAAAAAAAAAAAAAAAAAAAACCTCAGCAAGAGTTCCCATTTCCTTGAAGAGGCAGCAGAGTCTCTGGCCAACACTCATCTAGGACACGCTGCTCCCAAGGTCTGGGGTGTTAGCTGGCTAGAAGCATCCTCTTCCCAGATACAGGAAGAGTTTCTGGAGCCACAGATGCCTGTTAAGTGAGGTATGAGGGAGGCAGTCATGGAAGGGAGAACCAGAAAGGTGAATCTGGATATGCCGAACTTGCCAAGGACTCAAAAGGCCACAGCAGCCATATGAGCGCATGGCAAAGCTTTCCAGAAAGAGCCAGACCCTCCAGGAGGGGAGAAGCCTGGATACGTCTGCAGGCGCGTGTGTCCTGTTATTGCACAACTTCAGGCACCCTGTGGAACCTTGCCAACGTCAACAGTCCCCAGGCCAGAAAACAAACCTGGCGTCCCAGGGTCTGAGTGTGAAAAAAGGATGTTTTGGGGTGTAAGAGAAACTGCAATTGCCTTTTCCCCCCTCTGGGAGAAGGCTGAGAAGATGAGCTCTCACCCAGGCATACTTCACAGAGTCTGACTCCAACCTCCCTGTGCATGTGGCTGAAGATCATCTGAACCCAGAATCTTCCATCAAAACTCTAATAAAAAATGATCTCAGGTGCTTAACTCTGAGGTTCCAGTCCTCACGAAGAGCAAATGGACCAGATGCAAGTTCTCATCTAAGGATGTCTGATTGGTCGTTAACTGGATGTGCCAACATGTGAGCATGGGTAGCATAGTGCAAAAAGGCGCTCCAGCGAAGCAGCTTTGCTTTATTTTGTTTTTAAGTTATTTACGGTAAACCTATGTGCCCAGAATTACAAGTCTAAAACCGAAGCCTCACAAAATCCTAAAGGGCAATAACTTTTTTACATATAAGGACGGCAAGACTCAGCGAAGTTGATTGGCTTTCCAAGGCAAGAAAAGGCAGCCTAGGAAACCAGGTCTACATGTCCATCTGATTCCAACGCCCATGCTTCGACCAGTATGTGGCTTGTGTATAAAAGATTCTCTACCCCGCTGCCTGAAAATCCAGACATCCTGAAGCTTCCTTGGCAACTGGTTGTGATAGCATGCACCGGAACCGAATGGTAAAAGCTTGAGAACGGTCCGTGTGAGGTGATGAGTCTTGTGAGGGGCCCCAGGAGTTCCTGTGACGGTACAAGCTGACCTGGAACATCATGAAACTTCTCAGGAGCCACAGCTCCTGCTTCTGCTTGCTCTATGAAGGGGCCAAAAAAATTTGAGTGAGACAACCCCATGCACACACCTCCCACTCAAATGCCATATTCAACTGTGTATACCAGGGGCCAGAAAAATTTCTCTGTGGATCATAAAGTAAGTATCTTAAGCTTTACAGGCCATACAGACTCTGTGATAGCTATTTGGGCCTATTCTCGTGGGTGAAAATGGTCAAAAACAACAGTGTAGCTGTGTCCCAATAAAACTTTATCTGCAAAAACAGTCAGGTGGCTACTTGTTATCTGCTAAATACTCTTGCAGAACCATGTCTTTTATACCTGATTCCATCAATAATATTGACAGGTATCTGTCAGTATGGCCAGATGATAATGACAGAGAATATTCTAGTCTGTTAAGTGATTACTAAAACCAAAGCCTAATAATTTTCTTTGATGTATTTCCTCTAAAGAACAACTAGCTCTCCTGCAACTAGCCTGTCCTACATACTAACCTTATAGAGTCAACAACTATGGAAAATAAAGGTGGCTGGGTCACCTCAACAAGAGGAAGATAGTTGTACTTGCCTAGAAGCAATTTCTCAACATGGCCCTATGATCATACAATAAAAAACTACATAAACCCGTAGGGGTGGTAACCAGAACTCGACACCATTACTTTATTACACTCAGAGAACACACTTCAGAAAGATACGTGTCACTAGCCTCCTCCAATCTAGCCACAAGAAGCACTGTCATTGGTTAAGTATGGTGGCACACATCTGCACTCTTAGCACTCAGGAAGTTGAGGCAAGAAGACTCTGAGTTCCAGGTTTCCCTGGCTATATATCAAGGCACTATCCCAAAAAATCAAGAGCTGAATATATGTATCAGTGGTAGAATGTCGCATGCACAGGGTCACAGCATGCACAGGGTCACAGCATGCACAGGGTCATAGCATGCACAAGGTCATAGCATGCACAAGGTCATAGCATGCACAGGATCATAGCATGCACAGGGTCATAGCATGCACAGGGTCATAGCATGCACAGGATCATAGCATGCTCACAGGGTCATAGCACGCACAGGATCATAGCATGCACAGGGTCATAGCATGCACAGGATCATAGCATGCACAGGGTCATAGCATGCACAGGGTCATAGCATGCACAGCACCACCAAACAAAAATCCTCATATTATTGTTATCAACAATGTTGACAGTAATAACTACACGCACCTAAGAACTCACCGTCTAGCCAGGCATCAGTCAGGAAGCACACAGACATTAACTTAGTGAGCCTTTAGAAGGACAAACCATGAGCCCGCCCTATAGGTGAGAACTGAGGCCAGGGAATTTATTTGCCTAGAGTCACTCACTGTGTGTAAATACCTAGATGTTGCTGATTCCAAAGCCTGTGCTTTACCTGCTGCCCTATTCTATCATACTCTAGCCCAAGGCAATTCACATGGCCTCTTTTATGTCACCATCCCATCCGTCCATCTTATATCAAATAGTAAGCCAGTCACACGGAGAAACACCGAGCAGCCCGAGCCATACAGAAAGCCCACCATTCGCTCTTGGTCTCATTCCCTGAACACTAGCCTCCATACTGCCACCTATAGTACAGAGCTGGCACTCTGTAAAATAGAGAAGCCAGTGACAGCACACCCACTCACAGATCAATGGTCACAGAAAACCCTGCCTGCCCATTCAAAGGCAGGAATCCTTTGTCCACAGTTCTTGACACCCATAAAGGAAGGACATGGCTAAATTAAACTCCGCCAACAACATAAATTATGACAAGTGATCGTTCTTATAATGATGTCTTAAGTTCAAGAATGATCCTCCCCGATAATAACACAGCTCTGGTTCGTTGTGATGTTTTCCATTGGTGAATATTTAGTCTCTACTGATGGCCAGTGAACTTGGCTGGGTTCCATCTTGGTTGGCGGCAAATAATGTTCAAGTAAATCCTATGAATGTGATCATGCCTCAGAATTCATCACCTTTCTACCCAGTCAATGCCAAAACCTGACCACCATTCCCGAGACCTCAAAAGATCAAAACAGGAAGGGCATGACTGTAAGCAGCTTGAAAACCTTAAAACAGAAGAATTAAGTCTGTTGGTGCTTGAAGTCCAACTTCTGTATGCCCAGCCTGCTCCTTTCAAATTCTCCTGGGTGGCATTTAGAAAGTCAATCAAAATATTAAAACACCTTGACAAAGTTTGACATCCAAACAGATCAACTACTCATAAAAGTTGATTCTGGCTAGGATAAAAGAAGAAAATAAAAACTGGAGGAGATTAACTCATCAGATCTCCTTATTTTATAGCTGTAGACAAAGAAGATAATACAAGTTACATGACTTGCCCCAAACTACCCTGTAAAGCCGGGTGAGGTGGACACAACCCCAGCAGAGTGCTGGGAGGAGACTGGGGTGGAAAAATCACTAGTTTGAGATGGACCCGGGCTAAATAATAAGACCATCTCAGAAAAAGGAGTAAAGGAGGAGGAGGAAGAAGAGAAGGAAGATGAAGGAGAAAGGAGGAAGGGGAAGGGAAGGCAGATGAGAAAGAGAAGGAAGGAAACAGATAAAAGGAAATAAATCCACACAATGAGTAGTCATGGAACAGCTATGGGACACCCAGAGACAAAGAATTGAATACATACGTAATTCAAAAAAGAGTATTTACCTGAATTTCTTACATTGGTGTTATTCAGTTTGGACTCTTTGATTACCAAATGCTTAATCCATAGTGTGGGAGCTGTGATTTCTAGAAAAAAAAAAAAAAAACAAGAAAGAGAATGTGTGTGCATATGTGGGCAAAGAGAAGTATGGGACATGGAGTATAACCCAAACTTGCAGTAACCTTTTCAGAGGCCTACACATCAAAGCCTCAGCTATCTCCCTCTTGGCATATCAACCTCATCCCAGTGCCAACGCGCGCTCTCTTCCTTGTGACGGAAGCGCTTCTCCCCACCAGCTTCTAAGAGACAACCAGGGCATCCTGTGCTGGGATGGAGAGGAGTCGGAATCCAGAGGCACCAAGCCACTCCATCAAGGAATAAAAATATTATCCCAGGAGGTGAGGAACACGGGCCAAGCCAAGTCCCTCTCAACTGCTTCCCTGGGAGAAGATTTAAAGGGGATAAATCAACAAACGAGTGCCAGACCGCGCCGCAGAGACCAGTGGAGAGGAAACAGCTGAAACAGGGCAGGTTCAGCTCCCGGAGCTTCTGCCCCGTGTGGGGAAGCAAGGAGTGAGTCTAACAGGTACTCCAACCCCTTCTCCCAGTCAAGAGGAGCACAGGCCAAGCACCTCCATCTAGGGCACCTCAGGGTGCCTGCAGGCTCTCGGTACCAGCGTCACCAAGAAGACTGGAGGTGTGGCGATCCTGGGGGGGGTCACCCTGAGGATACCGTGCAGCAACCAGATCTTCAGTGACATCAGCAGGATGGTCTCCCCAGATGCCATCCTCTCCATCCTCCACCCAATCCCCTGGGACTCACGCTTTCTAATGACAAAGGGGGGTGTTTGTGGATTCTTATCGCACCTCTCAGTTCTCACTGAGCGGAGCCTACACTAGGAGCATCCCAGCCATGGTGCCATGGCATGATGTTGTTTGGCTTCTCTGTCCCACTGTCTCAAGATCCAGATACACTGCTAAAATTTTGCTTCATGTTGTCTACTGAAAGCCGAACTTCATGGTCACACTTTCTGGAAACCTGATTCTGCCAAACGTCTTGTTCTTATTCACAGGAATCTGGAGCGCTAGGGAAAGTCTCTGCAGAACAGAAGGCCAAGTGCCCACCACTTTGAACAGGAGCCAGGCTTCTGTACCCCAGCTCCTCCAATCCACTCCCCTTGCCTCCGGGGACTCCTAGCCTTTGTTTGGTCACTATCCACTATTGCCCTTGACCTAGAATGTTTCTCCCAAATGTCTTCATTCAACTCCCCAAATCCCTATGCCCTTGCCTAGCCAGCCCCACTTGCCAATCTTTCTCCTACTTCCCTAATGGTGGCCCATACCCATCACCTTTCCCTCCCTGTCCCTGGCCAATCCTCAGTGTCTGGAATACCCCTGTTTCCTTCCTTCTGCTTACAAGATCCAGCACAAGTCCCTCGTCTTGCCAGCTCTTCCCAGAACAATGCCAACTCCTTCTTCCTTAAGTATCTATCACAGTGATAGGACCAAGACCTGGAACTTAGTTCAAGAGGCTCTTCTAGGGGTTTCAGTGAGAGGAAGACTGACATTCATATACTTCCTTCTCATCCCCACCTCACCCCCAGCCCCCAGCAACCCTGCGCCACTCCAGGCACAGAGTAGGCAGTTCTAAGTGCTGAATCCCATGCTGAAGAGCTGAAGACTGACTGCCTTCACCAGCCTTTCTCACCATGACTCCCTGGTCTTGGCAGCTTGGAGGGTCTGTCTAAACCATGTTTTTGTTGGACATTGGGCTACAGGCAGAGAGCCTGGGAAGAACAGAGGACCATTCCAGGGGTAGAGAGTATGCACAAGTCACTTGGAGGTTTCGCATTTTTTTAAAAGGTTGGGGCAAACCAGCTTGTACTGGGAAAAAATTGAAATTAAAAAAAGGGAAAAAATAATAATGGAACTTAAACAAACATGTAAAGCTAATATCTTGCCCAATTCTGAAATTAAAAAAGAAAAAAATAATAGTGAAGCTTAAACAAACATATAAAGCTGATATCTTGCCCAATTCTGAACATGAGTGGAAAGAGTAAGAGTGGAAAGTAAAAAAAAAAAAAAAAGAAGAAGAAAATAGCTTACCATCTCCATCGAATACAGGCTGGGTCTCCATCGTGGGGGTGGGCTTAGAGCCGTCATCTGAGTTGAGGGTTAAAAAGAAATGAAAAGAGACTACCATTATTGAGGTAAATACTATCTACTCTCCAGAACTGTTGAATGGTTGGGGTTTGTACAAGGCCAAAGAAAAAGGAAGAGGAGGAAGGAAGAGACAGAGGAGGGAAGTAGAACCAGAGAGAAAACACAACAAAGCAAATCCAGGTGTGTGCTCATCCCAGGGACTCACAAGGAGCTAGGACTCATGGCAATGGAGACTTCTTTCTCATAAAGCTGAGGATTCGGTAGGACTCTTCCAGCCTACCACACCCCACAGCAGAGTAGGGTGGGAAGCCTCCCCCAGCAGCCCTGAGCTTTGTTCTGGGCAGGTTAACACTGGCAGCCCTATGGCATTAAAGCCTGGGGTCTCCATTTCAACTCTCTTCTGCCAGTGCAAGGTAAGCCGTTTAGAATCTTTTTCTCATGGCCCTGGTTAAAGAGCTTAGACCAGACTCCTCCCTGGTTGCTTCTCCATCCCTGCCTTGAATAGATGGAAAGCGTTGCCTCCCTCGCACACACTGGAGATAGAGGCAGCAGCATCCCACTGAACATCTACATTGTGAAGCACCACACTCGGAAATTCCCAGCAGCAGGTTGGCGAAGGGGATGGGAAACAACCCCGGAAATTGCTGAGATCACCCGGGGCCTCACTTTGACATTTCTATCACAGATGATAGGAGCAGGGTGCTCCCAGCAGCAAAGTCCCGGTGCTTACCACTCCGTACCTTTGGCAACTCTTTCTGTAGAGAGCAAGAACCTCCATGTGTCAGGAGTCAGCTCAGACTGTTTATTTACCTGCCAGGATTCTGCTTTCATCCAGGTTCCCAAACCCTCAGCTTTAGAAAAGGGTTTTGCAACGGTTTCATTGTTGCCCATTGAAGGAGTATTTTTAGACCATTTTCTCCAATCGCCCTCTAAAGAAAATGTTAGTGGACAAAAGAAACATTGCTGCACTGTGTACACCCATTTGTACTATGTAAGTAAAAAGAGTATGTTTTTTCTCAATCCCCAAGAAACCACTACTCCACACCCCCTGAGCAAAGGAGGAGGGAGGCTACCTCTGGCCATCCTGAGAATAGTTTAGAGATTTTTCTTTGTTTTCTTCCTCAGTGGAAGGAGAAAGGGTGAGAGCTATTGTTTCAGCCAGTTTGATGATTACACAGTCGCCCTCCTCCCAAGAACCCCCAGCGATCATTTAGATTGGAACACTATGTTCCCTGGGCATTAACTATTTATAGAGAAGCCTCACTCTCAGATAATCCATGAGACACCAATCCGACCACCAAAAATAACAGTGCCCCCCCATCTGGAGCTCTGGTACCTTCCCCAATCTCCCTGCACCTTGTCAGAGGAGGGAGAGAGAATAATTCAGATCTCTTGCTGGTGTCAACCCCTGGAGACCCACACCCTCCCTAGAGGCTGAGGCCAGCCTATCTGACAGCGCTGTAACACCTGACCCTGGTATCACTGTCAAGTGCTGGCACACCAAGCCCCAACTCTCACTGGGGCCAAAGCAATCCCGGACTATCTGACATCCATCCCAAGAAATGAGACAGAGCAGAACGAGAGGCTTAAGTACACTGCGCTGAATATCTTATTTGCCTCAAACTGGATCCCCTAATGGGCATCTTTTGATGTCAAACCGTGTGAGCTTGATCTGGAAGTCATTGAAGGAGAATAAACACCAAACAGAGCCACACAATGTCATTTTTTTTTAAACAGCACCGCTTCCCCCGACTCTATTAACACCTCTTTCCATTGAATTCAACAAGCCACTGAATGGAGTCCCCTGGCAGCTGCAATGCACATTTGGTCTGGTCATTCCTGCCAGATGCAGAGTTCAATGTGAATAGTTCAGCACAGTGTACTCAGCCCCCTCCTGGCAGGGTGGCTTCACTTTAGGAGCCTTGAGAGCTGACAAAGGAAAGGCAGGGTCAGAGGTCAACAGGGAGAGTCCAGATCCAAGAGCTTATGTAATATTTCACATTTGATGTAGACATTAAAATGTCTACACGAGAGCTACCTCTCTGTCTGGAGCAAGATAACTAAAAATAGTCTGCCTCCTTCTCCTGGCATCCAGATGAAAGCCTGGGTCCAGCCACCTGGTCTAGTCTTCAGCAGAGGAGGTCTGTGGAGAGCAAGAAGGAAGATCCGCACTTCTGCTGGTGGGGGACCTCAGACCTAGGTACGGAAGCCCACAGAGCATGAAGCAGAGGCAGGGGGGTGAGTCTTCCTGCTGGGTCGGGTCACTGAGGGTGAAGAGGTACAGCTGCTCTGTGCAGGGCGGCCCTAGATGGAAAGCTTTATGAAGTGAGAAAAGTCAAGGTACCCTGCTGCCAGGAGCCACCTGTGAAGTCCAGCACACCCCAAAGCCATGAAGCCACGCCAAATCCAACAGAACTCTCTAACCATCAACTCCGGGCACCTGGCTTCTGACCTACCAAATAAGCACATTTTTTTTTTTTTTTTTAATAAACATAGGTCCAAGGCTTGGGTCCAAGGTCCACAGCCATCCTGCTTCCTGGCAAGCCTTGGAGAAGCACCAGGCCCCACACTGGGCCCTGGATTTCTACATGTGCCCTTGGCTTCCAGATCCCTAGAGGGACCTCACACTGGCCCTTGTTTGCATCCATACGTTGCCTAACTTAAACCCCTCACTCTGTCTGGGCAGCAATATCATCTGTTAAACATGAAAGATGACTGCCTACTAAGCTTCAGGACACTGGCACTCTGTGGGGTGTGAATAACCATAAAATACTGTTAAAGGAGTTATTCAACTCCATGGGTATTAACCATCTTATTTGAATTACTTACTTGTAAGACTGGATTTATGAAATTAAGATCCTATCAAAGTTTTTAAAGCCTGTCAAATAGACCTTACAATTCAATAAGATGACAACTTCATTTTAAAACTTGGCAGAATATTTTAATAAGCATTTCTCTCTCTCTCTCTCTCTCTCTCTCTCTCTCTCTCTCTCTCTCTCTCTCTCTCACACACACACACACACACACACACACACACACACACACACACACGCCAAAGACATAGAGATGCATAATAAACACACTAATCATGTTCAGTGTCATTCATCATTAGGAGGTACAAATATACACAATGAAGGTGCTTGCCTGTAATCCCAGCAAGCAGAGGCAGGAGAATTACTACACATTCAAGGCCAGCCTGTGCTACACAGTGAGTTTCAGACCAGTCAGGGCTACACAACAAGCTCCTATATCAAACAAACAAACCAAATGACCCCACAAGATACCACTAAGTACCCACAAGAATGGCTAAAATAGAAGGCAGATAATAACAAGTGTTGGCAAGGATGTGGAGAAAACGGAGCCCTTTTTGTTCACTGTTGGGGGGAATACACAACTGGACAGCCACTTTGAAGAATCATTTGGCAATTTCTTTAAAAAACGAAACACAAATTAAATTTTCAACTCCCAAATCCCACTCCCAGGAATCTATGAATGAGCAATGTTCTAGGAAAGACATGTACACAAAAGTAGCAGGCATTACTCAAATACAGCAAATATAAAAAAGCTTCTGATTTGGATTTTTATATGTATATTTATTTATGTATTTATTTATTTATGGGAAGAGGAAGGCACATGTATGCCATGATGCTGAGTAGAAGACACAGGACAGCTTATAGGAGTCTCTTCTTCCCTTCCACCATGTGAGTTCCAGGGATTGAACTTGGGTTGTAGATTTGGTGGCAAGCCCCTTTACCTGCTGAGCCATCTCACCAACCCCAAAGCCTCAAAGTTTTCAACAATCCAAATGTCTATCAACTGGCAAGCATGTACATTATGATATGCCTGTTTGAAGGAATACATTCAGCAATAGAGGGGAATAAATACCTAAAACATGAAAATACACCCCCGATGACCTTCAAGACGTAATAAAAGGAAGACGGGGTGTAACTACTGCCAATGGTAGGACACATTTAGACGGCCCAGATTTACAAAAGTGAAGCATCATGACAGGAAGCAGCTCCGCAGAGGAGCTGAGGCTGGGAAAAGGTGAAACCAGAAACAAGCTAAAAGTTCTGCAGGGAAGCGATGGAAACTGTCTCTGGTCATCGCTGAGTGACTCGGGGGATTCGCTAAATTCACTGGACTTTTACATTTAGAATGAATGGGGTGTTGTTTGTTTTTGTTTGTTTTTCTGATAAGTTACATTTCAATAAAAGCTCTTCAAGCCAAAATGAGGGACTGTCAGAGTCACTAGCAGAAAAAATCCCCTGGTGGCAGCAGCTGGGTTATTGAATCAGTGGTTAAGTTGGAGAGGGGGAGAACTCGTCCATATATTTTAAAGATAAATCTACCCGAATCTAAGTTTGCTTGGGTGTGTGATGATCTCATTTGCCCGGGGCTTATTCTGGGTGATTTGGTTTTTTGGATCTCAAATAGTAAGTACTTTATTTCTACTTGATGTCAAAATACACTTCCAGACCAAAGGGGGAGAGGGAGAGAGGGAGAGGGAGAGGGGGAGAGAGAAACAGTGTTTCAAACAGAGGAAGGTTTCAAACATGATTTTTCTTATAGGGAGGGAGAAAAAATACAAATTTGAAAATAAAAATAAGCAAATGAGGCAAGTGAGGGGATTTCACAAGGGCGGCCCGCAATCGCAATCCCGTTATCACATTTTGAAATGCTCAGTTTCTGGCAGGTGGCTCCCCTCCTCCATCTGTACCATCAGCCAGGGAGGAAGCCATCAGGCAGATGAAAGGAGAGAGTTTGAGTGCAAGTCAGGCCTCAGAGGCAGTGAGCAGCTTTGGAAACTGCCCAGCCCCAGAGCCGCTGCATTTGGCCTTCCAAGGTTGCCCAGCCCCCACTGATGCCTTGTCCTTGCAGGTGCGGGCCCTGCATGGGCTCTGGGAGCCTATAAAGACAGTGGGTGTGTGTGACAGCACAATTCCTTCCCTGCGAGAAGGCCTGGCCCACGCACAGACAGCTGGAAGTCACTTCGACCCCCGATGACACCGTTCAAAGCCTCCTCTGTTTGGCTTTTTGATTTCTGATTGACATTCGCTGGCGAGGGGGGGACAAATGCTGGGCTGAAGACAATGTTGATCCGCTCCGACTATTCTCAAGGAAAGACTTTTCAGAATAACAAACAAAACAAAATAAAAACCCCAAAACATTGGTGTGCTTCAGGGACTGAATAGAGCCCAAGAGATCCAGGGAAGCAGGGCTGGCCCTTTGAAGGGGCTGCAAGTCCATTGAGGAGTTAATTGTCTGGGTGTACAATGAGTTTATTCTGACCACATACAAAGAGCTTTCTCTTCCAGGTCCTTCAAAAGCAAGTGTGTCAAAGGGGCCAGAGGAGGAATCTGTATTAATGGCATCTCTTGGGGTTTCCCAAGGTGGAGTATTGAGCAATGAGAAAAAACAAAAAACAAAAAATCAGCAACTTCCACCCCCACAACCTGAGATTTGGAAGGTTCCTCAACAAGCCCAAGTTCCCTCGGATCCTTGAACTCATCTCAAACCACGTCAACTATTGTGACCCTCCTTTATATTCTTTGATGACACCACTGTCTTTCTCTTGTGGGAATAAACTAAACCCTGGTATAACCAGAAATTCTTGCTTTTGAGGGACCATATTTATGTGATTCGAGATCCAGTATGGGAGTAAAGGTGACTTCTTCGGGCATCCTGTTTACAAAAGTCTTTTAAGCAGCTGGCCTTGGTCACACCGGGAAGATGGAGTACTGGATAACCTCTGCATCTCCTGAGATGCATGGCCCCTGGTTAAAGAGGCTCTTAAGCTGGCTGAAAGTTGTCCCTGTGCTGACCTGGGAAAGCAGAGCGTGTCTGGCACTTCCAGCTCACTCAAAGCCAGAGGTCTATGTTTTACAGCTGTTTCTATCCACCCAAACACTTCCCCTTCAACCTAAGAACACGTTTAATGCTGCTTTTGCAAGCATTGTCCCCATATCCCTTTGAATAAGAACAAAAAGCCAAGGCTAGCTGGAAAGGCAGAGGAGAGACAGACAAAAAGGGAGAAAAGGAAGTTGAAGAGAAAAGAAGAGGAGGAGGAGAAGGAGGAGGAGGAGGGAGAGGGAGAAGAAGTAGAGCAGGGGGCACCTCTAACACGTGAATCAGGTTGAAGACGGGATTCACATCGATCTCTGAACTGACTTTTTTAAAAAAAAAAAAAAAACTTCTTTTTATAAAAGATGTGCTCAAGTTTATGCAAATACAATGTCATGTTCCGCTTTCTAGGAGGGCTGGGGATGGAGCTCTCTCGGATGGCAGAGTGCTTCCCCTGCATGACAAAGCCCTGAGTTTGGTCCTGAGCACTGCATAAACCAAGTCTGTTTGTGTACACCTGTATCCTAGCACTTGGGAGGGAGAGGCAGGAGGATTGTAAGTTCAAAGCTAGCCTCAGGAGATCTAGAACCAACCCCCCCCCCCATGGATACTGAAGGATGACTGTAATTATATAGGTACAAAATTATAATACAAAATCAAGAAGCTGATATTGGCATCATCCATCCTTATCCAGAGCTCCCCAGTTGCACATGCACTTGTATGGGTGTGTGCAGCTCTGAATCATTTCACCCATGTATAGATCCATGTCACATCAGAGTCATACAGGACTATCCCATCACCTCGAAGGCTACCATGGGGCTTCCTCTTTTTGGTCATGCTTTCTCTCCTCCACACCTGGCAACTCATTTGTTCTCCTTCTCTATAGTCTCATCATTTCTAGAACATTGTATAAACAGAATTGTGTAATATCTAATCTTTTGCAATCGGCTTCGTGTGTTTATGTATTCATGCATGCACGAGCACACTCTGCACAATACCCTTGAGAGCTTTTCAAGTTGATGTTACATATACTGCTGAGTATCATCTGTGGTACAGATTTGACACAGCTCATCTCACCTGCCGAAGGACATCTGGGTTGTCTCTATTTTGACACTCTAGATAAAGCTGCTATACAGTATATACGGGTGATTTTGTGGATCCTTAAAATAAAGATCTTAAGGATCTCTAGTTCCTTAAAATAATTGTTCAGAAATATAATTGATATATTAGGGTTAAGTGTATGCTTGGATTTTTTTTTTCTTTTACAGAAACTTCCAGCCAGGGAGGGTGGCTCATGCCTCTAATCCCAACTCTTAGAAGGCTAAAACCATAGAATCATGAGTTAAAGATCCAGCCTGAACTACACAACTAGACTCTATCAAATGAATGAAAGAAAGAAAGGAGAGAAAGAGCAGTGGAGATGGGGAGGGGGAGAGGAAGAGTGAGTTTCCAAAGCATTCCATCGTGTCTGTTCCATTTAAAAGCTGTTCTATTTAAATCCTCACCAGCAGTGTATGAGGGATGTGGCTTTTCTGTCACCTCCCCAACACTTAGTATGAGGACCATTTTTAACCTTCTAACCGTGGCAGCTCACCATGGGCTTCCTTTACATTTCCTGTAGTGTTGAACATCTTCCACCAGCTCTTAGCCCTCTGTAGGTCTGCTTTGGTGAAGTGTCTGCGCATATAACCTGCCCGTTTGTTAACCGAAAGTTTTTCTACTGTTGCATTTATAGAGCTGTTTGTATGTTCTAGACACAAGGCCTGTGTCAGGCATAAGCTTTGCAAATATTTCCTCACATCTTGAGTGGTAAAATTTTTCACAAGGACTCTTTTAAAAGTTGTAACAGCTTTACATTCCACAGTACAGACTATGATCCATTACGAATTCATTTTTATTTCATAAAGCATAACATTTAGGTTGAGGTTTTAAGAATGCTCCAATTTTTCTGTTTGTTTAATTTTAGTATCTTTAATTAGGCATACACACGTGTGTCTGTGTTAGGCAGGTGTCTGCAGAGGCCAGAGGGCAGGGTCTGATTGGCTGGAGTTGGAGTTACCAATGTTATGAGGTGCCTGCTATGGGTACTGGGAACTGAACTCAGGTCCTCTGGAAGAGCAGCAAGCACTCTTAACTGCTGGACCATGTCTCCAACCCCTGTTTTTCTATTGTGTGTTTGGTCTGTGGATGCCAGGTGCTACAGTACCCTTGGCTTGGTGGCCTGTCCTTCCCGCACTGAATTGCCTTTGTCTCTCTATCAGACATCTATTCTGGTGTATGTATCTCTGGGTTCTCTATTCCCCATTGACTTGGGTGTATCTGCCCTTCCACCAACCACCCTTCTGTCTTCATTGTCACAGCTTTATGTCTTAAAACAGATTAAACTATTCCACCCACCTTTTCTTTCTTTCTTTTTTTTTTTTTTTAAAAAAAGTGTTTTAGCTACTCTGATCTATTTCCTTGGCATAGAAATTTGATGATAAGCAGTCCTGATTCTCATCTCCGTCTTCCTGCAGGTACAAAATCAGTTCAGTGAGACCTGGGACTGACAGTTCATCCACTTTCACTACAGGAGCTGTGTGGCCCTCAGAGCTGGCGCTAAGGAATAAGAACAGCCCTGAGACATATCCAAGCACAGAGCCTCATTCCTGGCTGTCTCGAAGGTGGTGTCCTCAACTTTGGACTTAACTCGGGAACAACAGCAAGCAAGCTTATTCCCACTGGCCTGAGTTCTCTCACCTGGACTTCAGAGGTGCTGGGAAGAGTCAGCCAGAGGGTGGGAGGAGTCAGCCAGAGGGTGGGAGGAGTCAGCCAGAGGGTGGGAGGAGTCAGCCAGAGGGTGGGAAGAGTCAGCCAGAGGGTGGGAGGAGTCAGCCAGAGGGTGCAAGAACTCCTCAATGGTCTATACTCATCCCAGGCTGCCCCTCTCAGGGTCTTTCCTCGGAGGCTTTGACAAAAACAGCTACCAGCCAGAGCTGTTCGGAGAGGCCACCCACCCACCTTCCCTTCCCTGGAGAAGTGACACATTCTAAGAACCTAGAAACTGTTGGTCCCTTGAAGGTCCATGTCCACCTGAAGCTTGCCTCTGTCACAAAAGGCTGAGGACCTAATGGTCCTGATGTGGTCCTCACAAAGTGAGGCTAGGATTCTTAACATTTTCACTAACAACTATAGCTTCAGTGACTATAACCAACCGGAGCCTTGCAAGCTCCGAATAAACATCTACCCAATAAAAGAAGCATGCATGAAATACCAACAGTTACTAATATCACCAGTGACTCAAACACTCATTTGGTTGTGAAGCCCTTCTGGATCCTTAAGTTCCATTTCCTTTCCAGTCCTTGGAGATGTGGTATGACAGGGATTCAGACTCAGTCTAGTACTCCTCACACATAAGCTCTCCTTCAGCCTTCTGGAGTAAGGGCTGAGATATGGGAGGGGACTGAGACTGGGGCCAAGCAGGAAAAACAGGCAACTGTAGAAAGGAGACAGACATTGTATGTGCATGAACACCCATGAACACCTATGCACACTTGTGCACGCCATTTGAAGCTGAGCTCTACACAGCTGGTATTTAACATCCCCAGCTCTGCTAAGGCGGCATGGAGCACAGAACACAGCAGTAACACACATACAGAGAGCCAAGAGCTGCTTCCCCTGCCCTGGAGATGGGGAGGTATGCTTCTGCTCAGCAGGACAGTGTAGCGTGGGTGTACACAGATCGCCCATTGCTTGTCTCCACTCAAAAGCGGTACAGGTTAAAAATCACATGCACAGGGATGATGCTTCATCTGTAGGGTATCCCTAGACAGCCAAATTGGTACACCTCAGCCTGGCTCAGGGCCCTGGAGCACAACTCCTTCAGGTATGCTCACTGCCCTTGCCAACTGTGAGGCCAAGGGTGGAGACTGCAGAGTCCCTTTTACCTGGGACTATCACCCCTGCCCTAAATCACCCATTAATACATTCTGATCCACCTCTTGAGGGGCACACATCCCAGGATGGCACTATTCTGAAGACCAGACTCCAGAGAGCCTCTAAAAATAGAGACATAGACAGAGACCTTGGGGAAACAAAGGTGATTCACTCCTTACTCAAGGCACATACTGTGGAGCAGATTAAAAAGAACTCTCCACCAATTAAAGGTGAGTTGGACTTTGGGAGCTCTACCCTATTCTGAGACTGGCTGGATAAACACAGAAGTCCCTAAAGGAAAATTTAAGCAGAGACTCTTCATGGTTTTGCTTTTCTCACTTTATCTTTAAACATCAAACTCCCAGCCAGGCCTCTTACAGGAAAATAGAAAAATTTCAGAAAGCTTTCTTGGTTTTCACTTACCATTTGTGACAGCATCAACCCTAAGGACTCTGTGATTCTGAGTCTTCGCGCGTGTGCGTGGGGGGCGGGCTGCGGAGGACACGACACAACACTCCTAAGAACCACTAAAAACCCTAAAAACCGTCTTGTACATGCTGTCTGGGGTCATCCCACCCACCGTTCTTTTCACTCCCCAATCCCCTCTGAGAGGTTGGGAATTGTCACCCTGGTACCTCCAGGCAGCCCCCATGTGTTATCCTGCAAGCTCACCTCGAGTTCTCCACATCTCAGCTCCAAAGGAGAACACTCAGGAAAGCCCACAGGCTTCAACACAGTCTGCTCTGGATCAGTCAATGGCCAGGAAACACAACCTGCTTCCCAGCCACTTCCCCTTGGACTACATCAATGAAAACCCAAAACCAGTCCCTCTCTCAGCTCCTGCAGCCTTCCACAGACTGTTCAAGCAGTAGAGCGGTCAGGGCTTAGAGGGACTGCCTGGGGTCCTCTTCTTTTCTTCGGATACGCCTCCACGGCATCAATAAAACGCCCGTGAAAGCACATGTGCACCAACCCCCTAGACACACACCCCACCCACCCCCATCTGTCTTCAAGGACCAGGAGCAGAGGAGGAGAGGAGGGGGCAGCAGGATGGAATTGCCCCAGATCAATGGATATTTGAAACTCAAACACATGGCCCAGGACCTACCCTGCATGTGTTAATTACCACACATGTGCCCATAAAGGAGTCCGTTAAACGCAAGGGGCACAAAGAACAGAGGGAAGAGAGGACATTCCAGGGGATTAAGTCTAGAGCCTGAAGTTGTGACCCTCCTCCCTTCCTTGAGCACGTGCATCTGGGGAAGATAACATGCCCCCCTCCCCCACTCCTTCCCTGGGGCCCCACACCTGTGAACCCGGACCCCCCAGCCTGGCCAAGCAGCAGTGACCTGCTGCTGCCTGCCCTCCCTCCCTCCCTCCCTCATGCTATCTCTCTGGTCTTCCACCCCCAGCTCCCTGCACTTTGCCTCTCTCCTTCCAAGGCCTAATTCCTGGCTGGCGACCAGACTCGGAGCGGTCGGTCCGCACAATACATCTTTTCATTCCTTCCAGGCAGAGAGAACTGATCCTTCCCGGCCCATCCGTGGGGCATAGTCAAGAAGGCAAGAAGGGTTAGGGGAAGAGAGAAGCTGGGTTCCCATCCCTGCCTTGCACCCGCACCCCTCACACCCACAGACCTATAGTCACGCCTCCTTTCCAACCATACTCCTTGCACTCCCAGGGGCCAGGCCAACATCATTTGGCTGGCAAGCCCCAACTCTAGAGAGATGCCTTCTGGGAGAAGCCACATGTGGGCATGAGCTCAGACAAGGGGCCTTTGTGTGGCCCCACCTGCTGCCCTCCAGAGCACATTCCTCTCCTAAGTGAAGCTGAAAGAGGAACTCGGCAGGTCCGACACAGGATATTACCAATGCCCTCTCACACTCTGTCCCCCTTCAAACTCTGGCTTCCCAGGCAGGTGTGACTTCAAGTGGCCTTTCCTACAGGTGGCCCAAGCATGCCTTCTCTCTATGCCTATGGCAGACAAAGAAAAGAGGACCTGTTACCTAAACTGATCCTCCAAGTGGAGGGAAAATGAGACCCCTGGGCAGAGTTCAGATCTCCAGGGGAGAGTGAGACCAAACACACACCACCCACCACTCGCCCCTGTCCTTTGCCTCCAGGGAACCCTGCCAGAGGAATAAGCCGGCCACCACAGCAAGAAAGCAAAGAGCTGGGAGCTGACAGTAACTTCTCCCACTAGGGCAGTAATTCTCAACCCGTGGGGTGTGACCCCTTTGTGGGGGGGTGGTGGTCACATATCAGATACCCTGTATATCAGATATTTACATTACCGTTCATAACAAAATGACAGTTATGAAGCAGCAACGAAATAACTTTATGGTTGGGGGTCACCACGACAGGAGGACCTGTCGCGGCATTAGGAAGGTTGAGAGACACTACCTTAGGGGGAGGCTTCATTCTTTGTATTACCCTGCAGGAGTCAGGCTCCTGATCCCGCCTCCAGATGGGCTGGCTGACCTTGGTCTAAGAGGGGACAAATGGTGCTCACTGCTATCTACTGAAACCCCATCTGCAGTCCACCTGCCCTCTTCCAGCTGGCTCAAGAGGAGCCAGGGTGAGCATGATCTATCCAGCATTGTTACCCATTAGGCACAAGGCTACAGCAGCTAGGAGAATGCTTTGCTATCCAGAAAAGAATGCAAATCTCCCGGCCAGCCTTTCTGGACAGCATGCTTTATAAGCACCTCGCACCCCCCATTCCTTCTCATGGGAAGGATCAGTTTTGATGGGTGGTCAGTTATACATGACCGTCCAACAGTTTTTCCCTGCCAAGAGGTCCTCAGAAGCAAAGGTGAGGCTCCTGACGCTCCTCATCCCATCGTGAGCAGAATGAACGCAGATCCTATTCCCAAACCCTCCAGGCACATGCCACCGACAGCCCCGGTGACTTCAGACCTCTACAGAGGACACCCCTGCCTGCCCTCACCTCTACTCTCCTGTCATAGCATTCCTGGTTGCGTCCTCAACTCTGGGAAGGACCTGGAAAGGTATCTGCTCCCTTCTTCCCACCTGCCTTCTTCAGGGGAAGAGAAGCCACCCACCTGCGGGCCCACTCTTTTAGACAGTGGTGATACCACCTTCCACTGAGGACCACATCTCAGGAAAACAGCTTCTCTGATCCTCCACCCCCATCCTCAGTGCGGTGGCAGAACCCAGCGGCTGCCCCGGTCTCCATGTGGCTGTGTGGGTAGCCCACAGTGAACCTTACGCTGACTCACAGTACCCTCCCCACTGGGGACTCTTAGGAGCATGCAGTTTCCAGAGCCAAGGTGAGATGGGAAGCCTCGGGTTCAGCCTGAGGTAGAGGGAAGCTCGGCCACACCTGTGCGTGTGACAAAATGGCTAGCTAGCTGCTTTCCAGGTTGGTCACTGTGTGTGCTGTCCCAGGAGCCAGCAGTGGTGTGCCCTAGGTCTCAGCCTGTCTTCCAAGCCGGAAAGAGTAGGCAGCACACTGCAGGGACCAGCACTGCATGCCAGGGTCCACTAAACAGTCCTCAGACAAATACCAGCTATGTAAAAATAGGAGAAGCAGACTAGAAAAAACAATGTGGGTCTTTTGTTAAAAGGAGGGGACAAAATTGTCATTAGAAGTTTAAAATAGAAAGCGTTACCCTCTCTACCACAGTCTCTGTCTGACTGTCTGTCGTCTGCCTCTTGACTTGTAATAGTAGTGTTTAATCTGCTGTTTAGTGTTGTTCTAGGTTTAAACAAAAGAATCAAAACCTTCCGCTTGCTATGGAAGCCAAATGGTAAGTATCACACAAACCATGTGTGGTGGGTGACAAGGCCTGGCAGCAGACACTCATGGGACATGCCTCTCCTCCACCCCTGTGTGCACGCCACCGCCCTCTGGGTATCAAAACAACATGGCTGAGATTGTCAGGGCCATGGCACTGGCCACATACTATGACGTCAGCCTGGCCTTCAAGCAGGGACTCTAGACG
Source organism: Peromyscus maniculatus bairdii (assembly GCF_049852395.1). Taxonomy (NCBI): domain Eukaryota; kingdom Metazoa; phylum Chordata; class Mammalia; order Rodentia; family Cricetidae; genus Peromyscus; species Peromyscus maniculatus. The sequence goes on along the minus strand of NC_134865.1, from coordinate 53,482,510 downwards.
CACTAGAACACACTCTCAAGGGAAATGGCAGGGGAGGACACTCAAATGAGTCTACAAACAGGTAGGGCCAAGGGTAGACGTGAGTACCCTACCTTGATCCTCCTCTTGGAGTAAACACTAGATGTGTTGGTAGTTGGCCAACTGAACTTCCCAGAGAGCAGAGACAGATCCACGGGGCTCACATAGGGTCCCTACCCAACTCTGTGCCCCACACTTTCGCTCTTTCCTCAGAAACAATGACAGCTGGGTCATCACCACTGTCTGGGCCATCCTCCCATCTAGTGCTTCAGGAAACTGGAAACATGAAGCATGCTTAGTTTTCACCCCAGGCTCCCTCTCTCTCAGCTAAGCACCCCTACTCACACTAGCTTTCAAAGCAAGCGTGCAGAGGAGGCATAAAACTCCACTCACCTCTTCTTTCTGAATTATCCTGGCTCAGGGGCTTGTCAGTGACTGGACCTTGGGCAAGAGAGACAGAAGCACAACATTCAGATCATACTGTGGTTGGTTTCCATCAAACACTCGGCAGAGCCTGATGTTATAAGTACATGGTCATGTATATATGTATTGTATACACAGCGGGGATATTATATACAAAGTTGGTGTGCACATGCATGTCGAGTGGAGTTTGTTTAACATCAATGTCACTGATAACCCAGACTGTTTTGAGATGAACTATGATTTCCAGGTTCCCTGGAACCAATCTTGACGAGGTTTTTATAAAACTCCACATCCATGTAACTCAAACATTCTAATATTTGTCCCCCGCTCATACACCCCTGCGCCCCCTCTTCTCACCAGCTCCATGCTCTGACCCATATCCAGTCACCAGGGCCAACTGAAAAGAAACCCCTTCTTATTGAAAACGCAATGATTGACATCCCTTGCTGGTCAGGGCAGGAAATCGGTGATTTTCCGTCTGCGTTAAGTAGAAAATTGTTGGCCCAATTGTACTGAATGGGCCAAACAGTCTGAGGCATGGAAACAATTTTCTAGACACAGCCTGTTCTTCAAGGAGGGGGCAACCTGCATGCTGGACAAACATTTGCCCATCTCTTCTGGGATGCCACATGAACCCATCATCTAGACCTGGCTCTGTGGCACCTGCCTTCTCCTTAAAGCCCAATGCCACATGTGCAGGGAAAAACCTACTCCATAGAAAGACCTCTGTGGAGATCCTGCCCACAAGAGAAAACTTTCCTAATCCACATTATACTCCTTCTCTATACATTAGTTCTCTCAGGATTCTGTTATCTTATCCTGCAGGGGACTTGTGTCTAATGCATTTGTTTGCTTTAAATGAAGTGTTCCAGGTCATTTGCAAGGAGGGCCAAGTCCTGCCCCTCCTCACCCTAACCCAATTAAGGTTTCTAGTTTCTGTGTAAACCACAAATAAAGTAAACTTCCCTTTTGGCCCGTAAGTTTTGATCCCTAACATACATTCTTACATACATTCTTATGACCCATGCCACTTACTTTCCTTTTGAGAGAGAGAGAGAGAGAGAGAGAGAGAGAGAGAGAGAGAGAGAGAGAGAGAGAGAGAACAAATTTAAAAACCAGGGAAAAGTTAGCAAAGACTGAAGACCTTTGAAAGCAGGTTTTAGCATAACATTTTATTTTTCTGCTTGCACTGAAAATTGGGAATAAGTAAAAATGCAACCCCTATACACAGTGGATGGGTTGAGACTGGCTGTTTTGAGGGAGACCTTAAGGGAGTTACTAATGAGGGGAAAACATGGGGCTTGTGTGAACCCATACCCCACAATCCCACAAAACTGACCTAATGGCAAACTCCGTAAGCCTACAAAGTTGGGAGTAGAAAAGCAAACTTTGCTCTGGATAAAAACCCAATGGATCATTATCAAACTTGTCTAATTATCAGAAAAGCTTCATAAAAACAAAGGATTTCAGGTCCATTCCAGATCTAGTACCTACTAGTCAGAATATTTAAGGAGAAGCGTTGACACTTGGAGTCTCTTTAATCTCCCAGGCACTACAGAGGACCAGCCAGACATACGGTTCACTGTTAAAAGAACCTTCCGTTGTTGTTTGTTACAATACTCAAGGATGGCAAAGATGTGCAAGAGAAGCTAATACTCTCCTTGCCAGTGTCCGGGACAGACATCACTAATCAATCATTGAAGCCTTTGGTGTTGAACTCTCATGCACCTTTAAAATCAATACCAATAATGCACTTTAAGGCCCACTCAAAATCCTAGATGTATGCCATCTCACCTCTAAGGGACTGTGTGTAACCAATGCTTAGGAATAGAGCACAGACCAGAAACATAAACTCATACGCATATGCAGTCACTGATGGACACTCTTCACCAAGCTGACTACGGAGCAAGTGTAGAGTGGAACCCTTCTGACCTGGAAAAGGGTTCGTTTGCCACACCACCCTTTAAAGGTTTGCCTGTAAGATTCAGAGCCCAGCCAGCAAGTCTCTCTCCAACACTTTTCATTCCTCCCACCCTTTCCTACGGTACCTGAACATACAGGAGTTTTATTCTGCACAGAAGAGCCACTGATGGGCTTCCCATCTGGGGTGACACACCAGCAGTACCCCGTGTAAGTATGGCACTGCACCTGTTCAGAGAAGTGGACAAGGAGGAGAATCGTAAGTCTCGGGTCACATTCAATCATCCCTCGTCCCTTCTCTAGGCATCTGGACATCAGAAAATCTCCTTCCACCTCCCACTCCCACATCTGTCCCAGGACGCCTCTCACAGGTAGAGCAGTCAGGTGAACCCAGCATCGACGTCACACTTGCTTTATGACCCCTGTGTACCACTACAGCGATTACCTGCTTCTCTCTTAGGATTCCAAACACTGAACATCTGAGAGCCTATGGGGAAAGGCCCACTGTGGTTACCCTGTGATGTATTACCCCAATACCTGTACTTTTCCCCCAGAGCTGGCACATGCTCCCATTCAACTGCAAAACAGCCTGAGCTGTGAACTAATTCAGCAAGTATCTGTGGAAATGTCACCGCTAGGGATTGACAGGACCCTTCTTGAACAAGTAGAGACAAATGCTAAGCTTTTCTCATAAGCAACATAGTGACATAAGCCACATAAGCCTGCCTGGTGAGAACGCAGCTCTCCTGAGACAAGGCCAGAGCCCCCTTGGGCCTGCAGGATCTTCTTCTAGAAGCCCAGCTGGACCACAGGGTGGTCTTCAAGCCTGCAGGATCAGAGCTGGCTGTCTGGGAATGGTTAATTAAAGTGAGGCTTTCTTTTAATCTTCCAGAGTAGCTTTTTTTCTCCTCCAGTAGCTGTTGCCTTGCCCACCTTCTCCCATCCTACCCACTGCCCTCTTCCCATCTGTTTTCCCTGCAGAATTACTAAACACCTATCAAGACAGACTGCCTTGTGTAAAACTCTTCAATGGTTTGCTTTTGGACTCAAGATAAAGATTAAACTAATTTCCATGATACTTAAAGGTCCCCAACAATCTGTCCCTGCCCATCCTCCTGGTGTCGTTTTTACACCCAAGGCTCCACAAACATCCTCCACTTTGGCCATAGGGGGCCCTTTGATGTTCCCAAGCACAGCCTCATTTCTCTTGGTTCTGAGCCTTTGTTGGCCCCAACCATTCGGTTTATCCACCAACCATCCCAGGCCACCTATTCCCAACCTTCTCTTAATCCTTCTGCTCCCCTTCATGATACACCTTCTCCTCAAAGCCAGTCTCAGTTTCTCCAAACCCTTCTCCAAATTCAGAACCCTTCCCACGGCAGGCTAGAGAGCTTGAGCTGTTGTTGATCGGGCAGGTCCATCTGACCACTCTAGATTATAACTTCAAGGATGGCGAAGTAATTATTTCAGAGTCCCCAGAATCTAGTATGATGCTGACATCTATTGCAGGTGACTGATGGGTTGAATGAAAGCATGGATTCTCATATTTCCTCCATTCTTGGTCTCCCATCGACTCTAAAATGCAACATTAATTTAAAAAGCCATACCGCATTAAGTGTATATCTCAATGACAAGATGTGTGCCAATGGCAAAGATATTAGAGTGTGAAAAAAAATGTGCCTCTTGGGATCAAGGACATATTGGAATTGAGGCCAGGCAGTAACTGCATACAAATTGAGCAGAGAGATGTAGAAAGAGACAGTGAAAAGAGCAATCTGACAGCCTGGGTGGGAGCCAGAAGTTATCACGAAGGCAAAAAAGGCTATGGAAAGTATTGTACTCTTGTGTGGGTATCAAACACTGTCATTCCCCCCCAAGGCAAGTTGTTTCACCCTGAGTCTGTCCATAGATATCAGGGTAGAATAAAACAGTCTCTTATTCCTACCAGTAACATGGTTGCTGTCAAAGGGAGCACTGGCTCATATCTCTGCAGGGACACCAGTGCCCAGAGCCCGAGCCACACTCTGCTCCTTCTTCACCTTCTAACACAGTGACACCCAAGATGCTCACCCACCATCAACATCCCAGGCTTGGCAGCACTGCTTCCCAATGCGGTTAATGTTGGGATAGAAAGAAATCAAGACAGGCCAGGGATTGAATCCTAGTCTAGCCAGTTACAGATAAGGCGCATTACTAGTTCTTTGAGCCTCCTCTATCTACTGTGGATAATAACTGTCTAAGCTGGAGGGCCCTGGTGAGGTAGTCTAACACCTGGCATGTGGTGAGGGCTGGTATGGAGTGGTCATAGCAGTGATTTTGTTCTCGGTTATACCAACACCACCTGCCAAGTGTCTCCCCACAGGCCAGACCTCCTCTAGTAACCTCCATAGGTGTGGGCGGAAAGCGCCTCTGGAAACTTGGCTTCACCTGCAGATCACATAAGCCCTGCAGGGGATGCTTCCTAGAGCTCATTCCTATCCAGAGGCAGCATTTAAATGGGCCTAATGGGATCTGGCTGGCTGCTTTCTCCACTTTGGCCAATAGTCACCTCTGGGGAACTGTCCCAAGGGCTGAGTTGCCATGCTGACTCACTCCTAAACCCTGGAAGCCCACTGCTGAGGCTCTCACAGGACGACTGTGCACCAGGCGACATCCAAGGCTGTGTGGCATGCTGCAGCAGGGACATCAAGGTCCAGCACGCGCCAGAGAACCAAGCTGTTTGAGATCCCCTTTCCCAGGGTATACACAGAGTTCTGCCTAAGGTGACCAGGGCAGAACGGAACACATGAATAAAGGCAAAGCCCAGAGCTTTGCTTCAGGGGACACAATCTGACCTTGGGGCCCAAGGGTCCACGGGCCACATTCTCACTCAGTATGTCCATTGTCTCCCTGTGTGCACATGGGCACAGCCAGCCAGCCAGCCCCCTTGCCAGGCCCACAGAACCAAACACAACTCCTTTCTCCCCAGGGTCCTCAGCTTTTTCTTCCAACCACACTACAAGGAAAAGACTCAAAAAAAAAAAAAATCTTCATTCTGGGAGCTGCTTCCAAATTCCATAAAACTGAAACCAAATGAGGAATTGCTGCCCCGTTCCTTTGAGGCCTTGGGCATGCCTGACCCACCCAGCTGTGTTAAAAGGAAGAGGCAGGAGGGAGCAGAAGAAAGCACAGGGACTCCAGTGGGGTCTCAGATTGGGGGAGTTGCTGGGGTGGCTAAGCAAGAACTCTTTGCTAAAGGAACCCAACGATTCAAACTGAGAGATTATTATTATTATTATTATTATTATTATTATTATTATTATTATTAGCGGTGTTTTTTAATGATGTTTGCAGGAAAGAAGCTACGGGGAGGCAGCTTGCAGCTAGTCCATCTGTCTCGGCCTCAGATAACAGCTGCATTGATTTTAAAAGGGGGGATAACAGTAATAACGCCCGTCTTGGTTGTTGGGAGAGCTGATGAGGTAACACGAATAAAGCGCGGGTATCAGCAGGTAAGGACCCGTGGAACTTTGCTGTTTCAGGCTGCGTGGTTAAAGAGCTTCCCATGTAAGCAGCAAACGTGGAAACCAGAGTTCTGAGCCCCAACACTCATGTCCATAGCGGAGAGGGCGGCCCGCCCGTATTCCAAGCACTCTGAAAGCAGACCCAGGGAATTCCAGGGCAAACCGGCTGGCTACCTAGACTAGTTGTATCAGTGAACTCTGGGTTCAGGTGAGAGACTCTGATTCAGGGAATAAAATGGAGACGTGACCAAAGAAGACTCCCAACATCAACATCAAATCTACACACACACACACACACACACACACACACACACACACACACACGCAAACAGGCATACATGTTGCACACATAGACATGGAAAGACAAAAACACTTAGCTTAACATTATTAACATTATTAACAAAAGTTTATTTATTAACATTATTAACAAAAACACTTAAACATTATTCCTATGTTTAATGTATATATGCAAACCACCTGTTCATTTTAAAAGGCCAGAACCAAACTGATGAGAACCAAAGAGCGCACTCTGACCAGCCTGTGGAAAATGAAGGGTCTGAAATCAGCAAAGTTTGAGAAAGTTTGGGCGGCGAAGGAAGTTTATTTTATATAGAAATAGTTGTTGTGACGCATTCAGTCACTCTCTTGGCAAGTCCTTGATAGGAGAATTATTTATGCAAATTTTTCAATATTTAGTAACAGCCCAGGAAGTTAGAATCCTGGTCCAGAGAAACACAGCTCCTGGCAGAGAAGCAGTCAGATACAAGTTCCACGGAACCGATGAGTTAGCTAGACACAATCTGAGCAGAGTGTGCCTGGTTTAGCTCCCCTTGCAAATGTGTCGTTTAACTTAGTAACTAATACTCTTGAGAATCTCTAATGGACCAAGTCCTGGCCTTTAACGAATTATATGGCCAGGCCAAGAGGAGTTGACAAGGCAAGTGGCCATTTCTAATATCCTGTCATTTGTCAAAACTCAGGGCTGTCCCAGCCCCACAAGTAGATAAAAGTCAGGAAAAAGGCCCCCATCCCACTCTAGAGCATCCTGCAGAGGCTGAGGTGTCAACTGGAGGGTCCTCCTGTGGAGACAGTGCACACCATCCGAAAGAAGGATACTCTCTGCCTCTACTGCCACGGTCCTGCTGGATATAACTGGTGTTCCTCCAGCTGCTTTAAGACACGGTGCTCCTAGATAAATAAGTTCCATCTCTGACTCATATGCTTTAATATCATTGGCAAAAAAATATCCTTTTACATAAACGGGCCAGGGGTATATTGCAGTTCAACCTCCATCCAAATTAAGACAAATCTGAAATTATTTTAAGCCTGCTAATCATCAACATGAGTCCAACTCCTGACCACCCAGTGAGAATGTGGGAGGCCAGCATTTCCAGCAAAGGTAAATGAGTGACCGGTGGGTAGAGAAAACACCAACTCCCGGGGACAAGTGGGAGGAGAGTGTGGAGAGAAAAAAGAGAGGCAGATGGCAACCGTCACCCACGGGTGCCAGGCCTCAAATGAAAAACACCACCTTCTACTTTGACAATAGCTCCTCAGTCCCCCGTGGACTCTGCATTATCTCATTTGGGCCTCAGAGTGACTCTCTTTGAAAAGTCCTTCATGGGAGAATTATTTATGTAAATTTTGCAACTAGTTAGTAACAGCCCAGGAAACTAGAATCCTGATATTCCAGTCTTCATAACATTTCAGAAACCACAGAACTGGAAAAACCTTTAGAGTTCACCAATCTAACCCAAACATTTTACAAGTGAGGATACAGAGAGGCTCAAGGATAAAGATGTGTGGTCCCCATCCCTACTTCAATCTAGGGGGAGAAGGATAAATGAGGTGTTTACGGATGGTGATGTCTGAGGGACCTGAGTCTTTTTGCCTTGTTCTTTGGGCAGGGAGGCAGACAGGGATGATTATTCTCACACGGAGGATGGCTGGGCAGGAACGTTTCCCTCCAGTATGAATGAGAGGAATTTTATGGAGGTTGGGTAATACCTTGGGGCTTCCATGAGGTCTAAGTTAGGGTTACTGTTGCTGTGATGAAACACTATGACCAAAAGCAACTTGGGGAGGAAAGGGTTTATTTGGTTTACATATCCCAAGCCACAGTCCATGAGGGAAGCCAAGGGAGGACTCAAACTAAGTAGGAACCTGGAGGCAGGAGCTGATGCAGTGGCCATGGAAGAGCACTGCTTACTGGCTTGCTCCTCGTGGCTTGCTTAGGTAGCTTTCTTATAGAACCCAGGACCACATGCCCAAGGCTGACACTATCCACAACAGACTGTGCCCTCCCCTATCAATCACTATTTGAGAAAACACTCTGTGGGCCTGCCTACGGCCCAACCTTACAGAGATGTTTTCTCATTGAGGCTCCTTCTTCTCAGATAGCTTGTGTCAAGTTGACATAAAACTAGCCAACACACATACCCGCTGGCCACCAGCCCTTTCTTTGGAACCTTCTCAGGAGGGTAGGACCTCACCATCCAGAGGAGCCTTTGCTGTTTGGGGTCTTCCTGCCCTGTTTCCTAACACACCCACATCCCTGGGAAACCTGTACCCACTCCCTCTGGGAGCATGCCCACTTGCTTCTGCCTCCAGCAAAGACAGGAGGTCGCTGCCAGTGCCTGTCCTCCTGCCTTGCGGGGACAGTGATGAACGTGGCTACTGCGGAATGTGAATAAGAACTGTCAGAGACAAAGGTACTCTCTGGTCAAGTGACTTGTGAAATATTGAGATAAACTGAGTCAGGAGACTTTGCCGCTGTACAATTCCTCCTTAGTCTTAACTTGGTGGATAATTCTTCTGTACGAGGAAGATCATGTTGGTAGCGATTCCTAAGCGTCTTAAACCACGGGATGCCCATTGGATCTTTGTGGCACCAGTGTTCTTAGCAACCTGCTCTGCATTAGTAGCAGCCAGAGCAGTGTGATGAACCATGGGCCTTGGCTTTATGCCTTTGTTTAGCCCAAATCCTACTTTTGTACACTCTGGATATTAGGTTATCATTGGGTTCTCATCTTGTGATGATGTGATTGCTGTGGTGGATACAAGTGTCTTCTACTAAGAAATAGTTGAACTGAATACAGAAAGTGTGTGCAAATTTCCAACTCACTTTTGACGGTGAAAATATGACTGCTTTTCCTTTTAATCTGCCTGTTGGTCCAAATTGCTTAACACTTTACTCTCTGAGCTCCACCTAGCAAACAAGGCACCGCCCAGTAGGTTGCCAAGAAGGCAAAAGCTGCCCCCTCCCCCATATAGCAGGACCTATAAAGCACCTAGCACAGAGTCGGTGTTGGGTATGTGCTCGGCTCACGTCGATGTGGTCCTTTTCCCTCCCCTTGATGAGAAAGATGTAGACTACAGTCTCAAAGCACAGCTATTCCTTGGCTGTAGACATTGTCTCTGACTCTATGCCAAACCCAGGGAGGATTATCTGTTGGGGAAAGAGGAATTTCCCTTTCAGAGTATTTACCTCATCCACCAGAATTTAAGAGAAGCAGCAGAGAGGATGATTCTTAACTTCAAATCCTTCCAAATATGGGAGTCATTGTTGACCACATGTTTAGTAATTTGATGATATGTCAAGGCTGCCTGCATGACGTAAGTTAGAGCCTCCACTCACCCCCAAGTTTCTGAAATCCTGGGTCTAGTTTGGGGGTGGGGTGCTTTATCAGAAGGGCATGGCAGATGGGATTCAGAAGTAAAAGACATGAGAGAAGAGACATAAATCCCTACAGCATGGAAATGGATGATGGAATTAAGGACTTTTTCCAGAGCAAACAGGACTATTGGTTGATTAATGTCACAAGATATAATGGTGCCCATCTTCAAATATCTCTGTGGAAAGTGGGATTTCTTTGGATTCTGTATGTCCCATAGACAGAAGTGGAGTTGTGTACTGGAAATCATAGACAGAGAGCTCCCAGATGAATACAAAGGGCTGGCCTGTGAAGGCCGCTCCACTTGAGAGCAACTCGACACGCATTACAAATTTTGTCGCTGAGGGAATAAAAATTCCTGCAGCAGGTGTCCATCAAGATGGACTGCTGCCTGGTGGCTATAAACAGAATGGAGCCATGAGGTGGGGGGTGGAGGGAGGGAAAGAAGACAACACAAACACCTCTGTGGTCTCCTTTATCTGAAAAGATCCAGAATTCTTGCTGCTTAGAAAGGGTGTGGATTTATAACCGACACTTGGTTGAAACTGTTGGGACTGCTCTTCCTGTTCCACAATGAAGAATCTTTCTAGGTGAATTTTCCAGAAAGTTTGAACACATCTCTCCCGCACACATACAAAAACATTTTCTAAAACAGTGCACTGGGAGTTCAGGGACCCAAGAAACTTCACACTTCCTAATCTGGCTCCTCTGTGTGGTGCCCAGAATGGCCCACACATTTTGTAAATGGCCAATATATACCTTTTACTCGTTTAAATTCTGTTGCATTTAGCAGGGAAATATCAAAAATGCTTGCACATTTCCAAAATAACCAAGAAGAAAGTCTCTCGTGTGTAGGAGCTTTGTTCAGGCCCAGAACTGAACCATCTGGCTGGTGATTGGTCAAAGGTGAACTGCAAAAGTGAGAGCTCTTTCATTATCCTCATGGCTGACTTGACTTTCAATTAAACTTTCCCACCTTCCCACTTGGTACCTGTTTTTCTGACCTTTTTCTACTTTAACACAGAAAAAAAATCTAGTCCCTTCCATTGTGCAAGTTTACCCAATCTGGAGGGTCGCTTGTCTTGACATTTATATGAGCTCACAGTAAAGTGGAAACATCCCTAAATGTATGTAAGTGTGTGTGAGAGACGATGGCTTTACCTAGAACTCTCTTGAGTGAGTGCTGACTATGGGCCTACTCTGTGTGTATCCAGCCACCTCACTGAACGTTAGCTGCTATCTCACAAAGTTCTAAGAGCTGAGATCTAACTCCTCTGATGTCATCAGTTTAACCCCCTTTCTCAGCCCCTGATGATAGCTCCGTATTCCTGTGGGATGTGCACGGGGTCTCTGTCTGCCAATGTCCCAGGATGAGAAGTTAAGGCCTTTTGTGTCTGTCTCTCTGTCTGTGCATTTCTCAACCTGCAAAAAGTTCTCCTTTCTTTTGAGTCAGAATACTCATACATATGGATATAAGTACATACACATGAGAGAGAGAGAGAGAGAGAGAGATCTCACCTCTGGGTCACCTCTAGGGCTATACCAAAGGCTACTGTCATTTACAGACAAAGATGTGACAATGTCTCTTGTACATCACTTCGTCCATCTCTTTTCCTCTTATTCTTCATTCGTCTCGCCTCTGTACTACACATCTCTGGTTTCAATGAGTATCCCTCACATGACATGATTTCATGGCTTTCCCTCCCTGGGTTGTGCTCTTGAGTGTGCCCTAGTTTGGCAACATTGTGGAGGCAGTGTGGAGTTGTGCTTGGAGCCAGGCCGCTTCAGTGGGAGCACTGACCGACTCTGCCACTTGCAGGCTGTCTGACCCTAAGCAAGCTACGTGGCTTCTCCGAGTGTCAGGTTCCACATCTCTAAGCAGGACTGTAAGAGCATCTGCCCCGCAGGTTGTAGTGAGGATGGTATAAGTTACTGTGTTAGGTATAGTCTGGCACGGTGTAACTGCAATCTAAGAAAATGGTACTGTCACTGATGACAGTTGCTGCTGTCTGCAAAAGAAATAAAAGCAGAGAGCGACTAAGGACTCCCATCACAGAGCCTCTGCTACCCTACAGGCACGAGGAAGGCTAGAGAAGCAGCTTCCACCTTTCTCTTGCTCCTAAGCCCAGCCCCCTACAGACGAGCAGCCGAAGATATCTCCCAGAGCTACCTACTTTTGCTTGCACAATAGACAAGAGATAGAAAAGAGCTCCCCAGTAACTCTGGGGAGCTCTGACGCCAGACAGAGAGCACCCAACCCCTGTCTGCTTGCTAATCTGAAAGAGGATGCATCCCAGCTCTCTAGTGGGTGATCAGCCAGGTTTGGCGATGAGGACAGGGCAGAGGCTGTGGCAGGCAGGTCCCACAGAACCAAGTGGACACAGTACTCCAGCACAATGCATGCTCCATCTCCTTGGACTCTCTCTCTCTCTCTCTCTCTCTCTCTCTCTCTCTCTCTCTCTCTCTCTCTCTCTCTCTCTCTCTCTCTCTCTCTGCATAACCCTGTTCTGACAGGTGATAAGGAATGCCAGTTCTCTACTGAAAAGATGAGGGTGGTGGCTTCTGCCCCGTGTGGAAGATTGGGCAAACCCTTGTTACACAAGAACACTGTTCCCATCACCACTTACAAATGTTAATGCATTGCCCCCTTAGGTGTGTAACTTAGATGGCTTTCCCTCTACAAGCTATGTGCCACCTAGACTTCATACATGAAGATGAAAGATAGACTGCCTTCAGAAAGCTGGCTGCTGCCTGCTTCTCGGGAAAGTGCCACCCTCGGCATCTTCCCATATCTCCATGGACTAATGAACTTAGTGAGAAGAGTATATGCCAGTGTAGGGAGAGGAGTCGCCACAAGCCCCATGTTCTACCTGAACAGGCTGCAATATCTCTGTCTCAGTTAGTTTCTATTGCTGTGATGAAATGCCAAGACCAAAATCAACTTCTAACTCCCAGGTCCCGTTCCATCACTGAGGAGAGTCAGGGTAGAAATTCAAGGCAGGAACCTAGAGTCAGGGACTCCAGCAGATGCCACAGAGGAGTGCTGCTAACTGGACTGCACTCCGGCTTGCTCGGCCTGCTTTCTTACAGCTCCTAGAACTACCAGCTCAGGGGCTGCACAGCCTGCTAGGGAGCTGGACATCAAGCATCAGTGAAGAAAGTGAACCACAGATTTGTCCACAGAATAATGTGTAGGGACATTTTTCTCATTGACATCCCTCTTCCCAAATGACACTAGCTTGTGTCAGGTTGACATTAAACTAGCCAGAACAATGTCCCTCAAAGGCACCAAGGTTCACTGTAACCAAAACACTTTCTAATTTAAATAGAAATTCCTACTGGTAGACTCAAAGAAGAAATAATTAGCTAACTAAGACTGAAATCTCTTAAAAGGTATCACAAGTCTCAAGGTTGGTGTCTCCTGCCCTAATTTGCACCTCTCTCTCCACCCCCCTTCTCTTCCCAGATGCTTCCCTTCCCTGGAAATACTAACCTAAGAACACTGGTATTGCCGAAGGATCTTGGACCACAGCATAGGCTCCAAGTGTCAGAGCATCCCCCATCCTAGATGCACTGGCCTGGGGTGAGGAGTGGGCATCAAGCCCACACAGGGTGCAGAACACTCATCTCACCCTCACTTGCAAAGGAAGGAGAGTGTTTCAAAGGTCACTACAGCTGGCACAACACTAAACAGGAAGATCAACGAAACAGAAGCCGGAAGCCAGAAACAAGGCCTCGCGTTTCTGGTCAACTGATTTTTGACAATGACCGCAAAGATAACTGAAGAGAGAATAACAGTCTTTTCACTAAGTGATCCTGAGGTTAGTGAACACACTTATGCAGAATAGTGAGGCTGGATCCCACCTCCCACACACAAACTTAGAAGAGATCAGAGACCTAGATGTAAGAGCCAAAGTCATAAAACTTGTAGAGGACAACAGAAGAGTAAATCTTTGTTACCTTGGATTAGGAAATGGCTTCAAAGTTATCACAACAAACGCATAGGCAGAAGAGGAAAGAAAGTAGGAAAGAAGGAAGGAAGGAAGGGGGGAATGGAATAAAAGAGGGAGGGAGGAAGTTGGTCAATTAAACATATGTTTTATGCATAGAGTGTATAAATAACTCTTACAACTCAGCACTAAAAAGACAACTGGACTGAGAAATGGGGAAAGGAACCAAACAGACATTATATATATATAAATATATAACTGAAGAGACTCAGCACTAGTTACTAGGGGAAATCAAGAGCATAATAAGACACCAAGTCATAGGGGAGAGCGAGGGCGTCAAGTGCAGGCCAAGAAGTGGAGAAGTGGAGCTCCTCATGTGTTGGTGCTGGGATGTGAAATGGTTTGGCCACCATAGAAAACACCCTGGTGATTCCTCAACAGCATGAACAAGAGGAAGTGAAGGACCCAACAATTCTATTTTTAGGTATGTGCTAGGATTGCTAAAAGCACATGTCACATAAACAGGCATGCCAATGTACACAACTGTTATATATAACCTCCCAAAAGTCAAAATTCTTCAAATGTCCGTGTACTGCTGAATAAATAAAGAAAATGGAGTACAGCCACATGGTCAACTATTACCAGATAATAAAAAGGAATGAAGACCCAACTCATGCTACAACATGAATGGACCCTAAAGACAATGTACTGGCTAAAAGAAACCAGTCTCCAAAGACCACACATTATATGAATTGTTCAGAATATGCTAATCGTAGGAATCTAAGGTAGATCAGTAGCTGTCAAGGGCTGAGGAGAGGGTGCTGGCAGGGAGTAGCTGTTAATGGGCACAGGGTTTCTTCTTGGGTGATGAAGATGTTCTGGCACTGGATGGTGGCAATTGTTGTGGGACCCTGTGAATGCACTAAAAATCACTCAGTTGTGTGTTTCAAAGAGAAAGTTTTATGGTGTGCAAATTGTATCTCAATAGAGGTTTTTCTTAAAGAACAATAGTAGGAAGTGAGACTACAGACCACCTCGCCAACCTCTAGACTGGCCCAACTCTCTTAAATGACAACTCATCAATCTGAGAGCTGAAGTGGGGGGACAACTAACATTTGTTTAGCAGCAACTATGATACAGATGTATACATTATTTGTGTGTAGTATTTGGCTTCTTAGAACAAGAGCAATACAAAAAAAATACACTTAAAACAAGTCTTGGAGGCCTTAACCATAAATGTTCATAGTAAAACCATTACAATTTGCTCATTGAACATTTAACCAAAAAGAAAAGCAACAACTTGCCACATACCAGGACCACTTACCATTCATACCATCTAGAAATAAAGAATAGATTTGAATTTTTTTAGCAGTGGGAGGGAAGGAGGGAGGGAGGGAAGGAGAGAGGGAGGGAGGGAGAAAGAGAGAGAGAGAGAGAGAGAGAGAGAGAGAGAGAGAGAGAGAGAGAGAGTCAGAGAGAGAGAGAGAGTCAGAGAGACTCAAAGAGCTAGCTTACAGACACACTCTGTTCTCACCACGCAGCTACAGCATTGCTACACATGATCCAAGGAGAAATCCTCAAGGTTCCTCTTTGCAAGATTTCAGCACATCAGGATAAAAAAACATTGCCTCCAGACTCTTAGGACCTCTAGACTCATCAAAGAGTGGATAAATCAGGGCTGGAGAGATGACTCAGCCATTAAGATCACTTATTCTTTCCGAGAGCTCAGATTTGGTTTCTAACACCCAAATGACTGCTTTTATCCAGCCATAACCTTGGTCTCAAAGGATCCAACACTCTCTTCTGACCTTTAAGGGTACCAGGCATGCATGTGATGCACACACATACATGTGAACAAAATATTCATACACATCTTTTAAAAATTAAGATTAGACAAACCCTGTCCACAAGGAGGCTAATCACTCCAGACTGCCAGTGTTTAATCAACCCAGGTAAATAAAGGCTCACAGGGCATGTGATGGACTGATACCTCCAATAGGCTCTAAGAATCTGAAAGATGGGAGACCACATGATAAAGTGAAGTGCTTCTGGAATGAACTGGTCCTGCAACAGGTCTCTAGGAAGAATGCTGTGCACAGTGGGAGTGGCAGAGGGTGCTAACAAGGAAGAGAACCTCTAGGTCCTCAAGTGTTGTATCTTCTGGTGTTTTAAGAAATCACAAGGAAACCTGCTGTTTGTCAAAAAAAATTCACGTGATTTTTCCCTTTGGATTTCCAACTTCAGAACAAAGCAACCACTGAGAAGAAAGTATAACTCCTGGGACGTCTGTTTTCAGAAAAAGTCAATATTCGCACTTACTTATATATGCACCGATGGCAGGAGCGGTAGTTAGAATGAGTGGGAAATGGGGAAAGTAGTCTCCAGAACTTATCAAGAAAAATTGTTCCTGGAACAAGGACCTCAAAGGTGAGAAATATAACACATCACTTCACCTAGAAGCAACATAATGCAAGGTTTTCGTGCTCAATGATATTAGAAATGTAATCAACACACACATAAAAAAAAAAAAAAAAAAAAAAAAAACAGCTTTGCAACTAGACCTGATAATTGCCACTAACCACCACATTCCTGCTGAATATTTATGGAAAGCAATTTGGGATGCTCGTGTTAAATGGCTTAAAGAGCAAATGTTCTGGACTCGGGGTGTGTGGCTCAACTGGTGGAGTTCTTGCCTAGCGTGTCTACATCCTAAGTCTGATCCCCAGGGCCTCATGAAATGGGTGTGATGGAGAATGCCTGTAATCCCAGCACACCACTCCTGATGTGGATGCAAGAGGTTCAGCAGTGCCAGGTCATCCATTCAATGTCATCCTCAGGGACATTGCCAGTTCCAGGTCCAGCCTGGGCTGCATAAGATCCTGACTCAAAAAAACAAACAAACAGAGAAATAAACAAACGATAACAGCAGAACAAACAGATTCAGAACTACCAGAAGGAATTTTCCCGACACCACAGAACTGCACAGAACACACAGGCTACAAAGACCAGCTGCTCCCATTCTCTCACTCACACAGCACTGAGAAGGGCCTGGCACCTTCACCCTGCAACTACTTACACTGAGCAGCAACCCGCTCGGTAAGTCTTCCTATTTTTATTTTCTATAATTTAATCTCCACTCTTGCATAAGTGTCTCATGATGCTTTTGTTTTTGTCTGCTCGTTGTTCGGTTAGGTTTTAGGACTGCTGAGGATGTTTCTCCACCCAGGCTACCACAAGGCACTCTTTACTGTATATTCACCCATATCTCTTAGACTTCCCCTCTTTTCTCTACATCTCATCTTCTTTCTTGTATCTTTATATCCTCCTCATTTTACTTCTTAATATAATCTCGCATAGCTCTAACAAACTCTAAAATGGAGACCCTAACAGTACCCCAACTTTCTCCTCCTACCTACTTTACCTTATTCTTTTTTCAAAGCTGATCCAACCCTTAATCCCTAGTGTCACTCATCTTACTTCCATCCCAACCCCAATCTCATTAACTAAACTCCGAGACTACTCCACGCTATCCTTAGTTGGCTACTACAACATATGCAGCAACTATGGTTGCTCTCGGTTATGATTCTATCTAGGGAACAACATAGAGTTCACAGCAGGCACCTTGAGCTCCTGAACTCAGGAAATTATTTTGGAGCTACATTATCAATTCTACCAAATCCAAGTCCCAATTGAACATTGCAAATACTTCAGCTTAAAGAATATAGCTGATTTAAGCCGGACGGTGGTGGTGCACGCCTTTAATCTCAGCACTCAGGAGGCAGAGGCCGGTGGATCTCTGTGAGTTTGAGGCCAGCCTGGGCTACAGAGTGAGATCCAGGACAGGCACAAAGCTACACAGAGAAACCCTGTCTCAAAGAACAAAAAAAAAAAAAAAAAAAAAAAGAATATAGCTGATTAAAAAAACAAAACAAAACAAAAAAATCACACAGTGAAATACCCCCAAATGTGTAAATCCCAACACAATAACATAAGAAACACAAAAAAATGCCAAAGAAGCACAACTCTTCCAAAAACTACTAACCCTATAGTGATTGCTTATAGTAAGAGTGAGGTGAATGAAATCCTGGGCAGAAAACTCAAAATAATGACTATCATCAGAGAAATCAAAGGGGAAATAAGCTGGTAATCAAGAACACAAGCAAAATTTGCCAGAGTGAGGAAAGAGATGTCCCTCCAGATATGGGAGACATTTAAGACGCCAAACAGGCAAGACCAGAAAAGACCCTCCCCTCATTAGATTATAATTAAAACACTAAGTACACAGAACAAAGAACGCAGTAAGAGAGAAGCACCAAGCGACACAGGAGGCCCTGGGAACAGCTCCAGAGTACTCAGCTGAGACTGTGAAGGACAGAAGGGCTTGGAGTGATGTGTCTCAAGTTCTAAAGACAACAGCCAGCCCAGTCTACAATACCCAGCAAAGTTATCTGTCAAAACTGAAGAAAAATTAAAAGTTTTCCATGATTAGAAAAGTAGATTAAAGGAATTAATGGCGCTCAGCTAGCTCTACATAAAATACTTGACTCTTTTAAAAGAGTGGAGAGAAAAACAAACCCATCTGTGAGGCCACAGGAAAGAAGAAGCCACACTAGAATAATAGCTAAGCAAGGGACAAAGAGGTAAAAAAACAAACACTGCAAAATAACAAACAAACAAAACTGCAAAATCGACAAAATGACAAAAAATTAATGCACACTATTAAGTAATAATACTGAATATTAATAGTCTGAATCCCCCATCAATACATGCACACTAGTAGATGGGATTTTAAAAATGAGAATTATCTACTTGCTGTCTCCAAGAAATGGATCCTACCACAAAAGACAGGTAATACGCTGGGGTGGAAGAACAGAAAAAGATATTTCAAGTAAATGGCCTTAGGAAACAGGTAGGTGTTATTTCTATTTGAAAAAAATAGGCTTTAAAAAGAAACTAAAAAGAAAAGGTCACTTCACACTAATTAAGGGGACATCCATCAAGCGGGCATTGCAATTCTAAACACTTGTGTCCAGAACACAGTATACCCAATTTCATAAAACAAATGCTATTACATGTAGTCACAAATTAATCCAAGCACAGTAGTAGTAGGTGACTTCAATACCCCAACTCTCTCCAATTGGCAGGTCTTCTCAACAATAACAAAAAAGAAATATATTAATTAAATGACATCATAGATTAAATGGACTTGCAGACATCTATGGAACATTCCATCTGAACACTAGAGATCACACACTTTTCTTGGCAGCCCATGGAGCTTGCTCTAAAATAGATCACAAAGCAAGACTTACTAACAAGCACAACCCTAGAGCATACACAAATTCACAGAAACTAAACAACACCCTGTTGAATGAGGAATGGGTCTTTGAAGAAATCCAGAGGAAAATGTTTAAATTCCTAGAATCAAATGAAAATGAAACCACAGTATACCAAAGTCTATGGGACATAATACAAATAGCCCATGAGGAAAGTTCAAAGCTCTAAGAACCTACATTAAGAAATCAGGCATTGGATAAGGCCACTCAGTCCTTAGGCATACATAAAAACCCTCTTTATACCTAGAGCAGCAGTTCCCAACCTGTGGGTCATGACCCCCACAAGGGTCACATATCACATATCCTGCATATCATATATTTACATTACAATTCATAACAGTGGTAAAATTACAGTTATGAAGTAGCAACAAAATAATTTTGTGACTGGGAGTCACCACAACACAAGGAACTGTATTCAAGGGTCGCAGCATTAGGGAGGGTGAGAACCACTGGATAAGGGGAAGGAAGACCTTAAGGGAGTGGAGATAACATAGCACAGGGGATACAAATGGGAAAGGAAAGGAAAAGGAAGAGGGGTTTAAGCATGAGCTCTAAGAAAGTTTGAGAAAGCCAATCAGAAACCTATTTTATAAGCTTTATATGTATAATTATATGTATCTAATATAGTAATTAATAAATTTTTAATTGGAGTTACCCCACACAGAGGATTCTGTTCATCCCAAAAGCCATAGGCTGACAAATAGAAATCTCAGTGCCAGATGTGGAATACCTTCCCTCCAGTTGTGGGACAGAGGTGTCCCAAACCCCAAAGGCAGAAGATAGAAAGAAACCATTAAGATCATGGCAACAGTCAACAAAACGAAAACAAACATAGCCAAGACAAACTCAAAGACTCAGTGAAATAAAATTCATTCTCTGACAATATAAACAACATTGACAGACTCTTAGCCAAACTAAGCAAAAGGAAGAGAGAGAAAACTCAAATTAATAAAATTAGAGATGAGAAGGGAACTATTACAAAAGATACCATTGAAATTCAGGAAATCATTAGATCTTCTTACCTTAAAAACATATTCCACTAAACTGGAAAATCTAAAAGAAACAGATTAATCTCTAGGTATCTATTAAATAACCAAACGAAACCAAGATGAGATGAGCAGTTTCAACAGATCTATAATAGGAAATGAGATTGGAGCAGTAATGAAAAATCTCCCAACTAAAGAAGCCCAGGCCCAGATGGATTCACTGATGAATATTACCAGACCTTCACAGAACTAACATCAATACTTCTCAAACTATTCCATAAAATTGGAAAGGAAGAAACACTGCTAAACTCTTTTTACAAAGCTAGTATTGCCCTGGTACCAAAAGCATATAAGGATGAAGGAGGGGAGAAAGGAAGAAAGAGAGAGAGAGAGAGAGAGAGAGAGAGAGAGAGAGAGAGAGAGAGAGAGAGAGAGAGAGAGAGAGGGAAGGAAGGAAGGAAGGAAGGAAGGAAGGAAGGAAGGAAGGAAGGAAGGAAGGAAGGAAGGAAGGAAGGAAGGAAGAGAGAGAGAGAGAGAAAGAGAGAAAGAGAGAAAGAGAGAAAGAGAGAAAGAGAGAAAGAGAGAAAGAGAGAAAGAGAGAAAGAGAGAAAGAGAGAAAGAGAGAAAGAGAGAGAAAGAGAGAAAGAGAGAAAGAGAGAAAGAAAGAAAGAAA